>NC_046312.1:31321232-31680607 GCF_009819535.1 Lacerta agilis
TTAAGCTATAATTTTCATCTGGTTTTCATGGAACATACCATGTGATGAAACTCGGGGTGATGTTCCAGCATACAATTCTTTCCTGCCGTTTTCATAGAAGAATCATGGCCTAACAGATGCATGCATGTGCGTAAAAGGCGGCAACATATTCATTGATGTGTCACACCATATCCACTGGTGTGAATGAAATTCAGTGTGAAACAGTTCCATAACACAATGGGTAATGCAGTGTAAGCCATGACAGAAGCGCTAGCATTATAAACAGGAAAACTAGCACAATAATCTGAATGCAGATATTTTCACCTCTGCTGCCAGGTTTGAACTTAAAAGCAGGACTGAGAACTTGTGGCCTTCCCTGACCACTGACCATGCTGGCTGAGGCTGTCGGAGTAGTTTCCTTTCGCTTATGATGATTTAGTCCTTAAAAGAAATCATTACTCTTTTAATTATATTAACATAGTCATATAGTCACTAACTAACATAGTCAGACAGATCCTGAAGTTGAGGCTCCAGTACTTTGGCCACCTTATGAGAAGAGAAGACTCCCTAGAAAAAAAAACCTGATGTTGGGAAAGATGGAGGGCACAAGGAGAAAGGGACGACAGAGGATGAGATGGTTGGACAGTGTTCTCAAAGCGACTAGCATGAGTTTGGCCAAACTGCGGGAGGCAGTGAAAGACAGGCGTGCCTGGCATGCTCTGGTCCATGGGGGTCACGAAGAGTCGGACACAACTGAACAACAACAAAGTCATATTAGTACATATATGAGATATAGCTCAAAATGAAAGTATTTTTAAACCATGACAAAAACACACTGAGGGAATCCAAGCAACTCTTAACTTCAGTGAAAAACCCAGGTTCAGACTATAGCAAGCCTTTGTTTGAAGGAAACCATGCTTCATAGAAGCTCTGCTTTAAGGTCTGGTGATCAGCCTTGAATTGTTATTCTGCACCTAATATTCTGCATCAATATTCTAGAATTGTTCTGGGGATAAAAATACCAGATGAAGTGAGCACCGGCCCTACCATTAGTCAGAATGAGATAATTGCCTCAGGTTGCTGGTTCTGGGTGGTGGGGCAACAGTGGCTTCATCTCAGCCATTATCCTGAGTACCCTCACCATTATATTGAGCTGGGGTATTGTTTAAGGATTATTGTTTGGGGGCGCAGTTGCTGCTGTTATTAATATTATTAAATAATAATAATAAGATTAGTTTTTTTATTTTAGATCTTACAATTTATGTGGAAATAGTTCCATTTGGTTATGTATTTTTTGATGTTTTATTTATTGTTTATAATTTTTCTGTTGTAATTTCCACACACACACACCATGTTCTAAGCCACCTTGAGCATGGTTTGAACTATAGAAAGGCAGGCATACTAATAAAATTATGTATGTATGTATGTATGTATGTATGTATGTATTCTCCTCAGAGCTACAGGTGAAAATTAGAATATTGTGGAAAGGTTCATTTCTTACAGTAATTCAACTTAAAAGGTGAAACTAATATATGAGATAGACTCATGACATGCAAAGCGAGATACTGTATGTCGAGCCTTTATTTGTTATAATTGTGGTGATTATGGTGTACAGCTGATGAGAACCCCAAATTAACAATTTCAACTTTGGGGTTTTCATCAGCTGTACGCCATAATCATCACAATTATAACAAATAAAGGCTTGGCATATCTCGCTTTGCATGTCATGAGTCTATCTCATATATTAAACTCCAGTAGCTAATGAAAACAATTGCTTACATAAATGGACTTTTCCACGATATTCTAATTTTTCGAGTTTCACCTGTATGTTACCATAGGCTTGTCATGCATCTGCTGAATGAGACTGCTGTCCCCAAGTGCAGAGGGGGATGCTATCCCATAGTCAGCACTGAAGTAAATTTGACTGCCAGTCCAGTAAGCTTCTGTACATGGAACGGGGGTGGAGGAGACGGAATATTGTCTTTTACCTCAGGCAGCAAAATGTCTAGGGATGGCCCTGGATGAAAACATAGAGTAACTCCTTCCCATGAGCTGTTAGGCAAGGACAAGAATGCAAATCAAACTTTTATGGCTTGGAAGAAAATTTTGTCTCAAGTGTCTTATTTTCTTGGCAGACATATGGAGAGGCATTTTTTATTTTTATTTTTACAAAATCTCTCCTCATACTGGCTGCAGAGGATCATGTTTGTGTTGTATCTCTGCATGTCTTCTGTATAAAAGCAGATAATCATTTAGTCATGCCCAATGAGCTGCTATTTATGTTGGCTTTGTGACGGGTCTTCTGATGAAGCCAGATGGTTGTAAACCAGCTTGTGGAATCACTGTGCATTACATGAGCCTGATGCTAATCTACCCTAGTCTAGCTCAAAATGAAAAGTCAATTACAGTGAGTTGATTTTAGTTTATTATATCATCTGCATTGTAAGTTTGGACAGGAGCCTAAAGGCCTTTGGAGACATTTGGCCTGTTTTGAAGAAATATGGAATGATAACAACAATAACTATGGTGCTGCACAGCTAAGATTAATTGACATTATTTCCTTGCATGCCAAGATGGCAGCTCTTCTTTGCTAGGGCTGGAACGTTTTGACTGATCAAAAGAACACAGATAAAGAAAACATTTCAAAAAGGGAATGAAACTTGCTGAGGCAGGTTGGCTGTTCAAAGAACACATTGTAAGGTGTTTGAAAAATAAAATCTACAAGGACTGTGGCATTACGTAGTGTGTGTTTGTGTCACCGCTAATCTAGACAGACAAGTCCTGATTAAAAGAACAGCAGAAGGGACCTCTATGCATTACAGGATGGGTTGGCTTTTGATGGAAAGGACTGGGAAAGTTCACAGCGAAAATTTTAGTTGTAAATAAAAATAAAAATGATAAGGCAGTATGATGCACTGGCTGGAGCAGGGAGGGGAAACTGCAGCTCTCCAGATGTTGTTGGATTACACAACTCCCGCTAGCCATGCTGGCTGGAAGTGATGGGATTTGGAGTCAAACAACAACTGGATTTGGATCTGAGGAACTGATCTTCAAATCCCTGATCAACTATGAAGCTCCCTGGCTGGTCATGAACAAATTATTATTATTATTATTATTATTATTATTATTATTATTATTATTATTATTATCTTATACCCCGCCCATCTGGCTGGGTTTCCCCAGCCACTCTGGGCGGCTTCCAACAGAAGCTTAACAATACATTAAAACATCAGTCATTAAAAACTTCCCTAAACAGGGCTGCCTTCAGATGTTTTCTAAATGTCATGTAGTTGTTTATTTCTTTGGGAAAGCGTTCCACAGGGCAGGTGCCGCTACTGAGAAGGCACCTCTGCCTGGTTCCCTGTAACTTCGCTTCTCGCAGTGAGGGAACCGCCAGAAGGCCCTTGGTGCTGGACCTCAATGTCTGCGTTGAACGATGGGGGTGGAGATGCTCCTTCAGGAATACAGGACTGAGGCCATTTAAGGCTTTAAAGGTCAGCAGCAACACTTTGAATTGTGCTTGGAAACATACTAGGAGCCAATGTAAGCCTTTTAAGACCAGTGTTATGTGGTCTCGGCGGCTGCTCCCAGTCTAGCTGCCCCAGTGATTCTTTCTCTCTCCCTCGCTTTCTTACCTACCTCAAAAGGAGGCAAAAACGGCACATGGCCACGTCAGGACATTTGGAGAGAGAAAAACCACCATAATTAATAGTATAGAAGAGCCCTGCTGGATAATAAAAGCTGTTGTTCCAAAGGTTTGTGGGAACTGAGTGCTTTTAATGAAAGGGCTGGTGCCACGCTGTTTTTATTGTAGTTATTTGCATGGTTCTAATAGATTTTATATATGTATGTATATAGTTTTACTTCTACCAATATTTAATTGCTTCTTAATTATTGTTTTTTCTATGTTTATAGTGGTTCTTGTTTTTATATGTCAGCTGGGGGGAAGGCAGAGTATAAATTAATAATAATAATAATAATAATAATAATAATAATAATAATAATAATAATAGTAGTAGTTTGTGACTGATAAACATCCATGCTGAATGTATAGGACCTGATTGGATGGAGTTAGTGTGCATTCATCCCCCTTTCCACAGGTAACAACTGTCGTATGATTTCATTATTAATTATCTACATCATTATGCAGAATATGTAGTTTCTACGCACATATTGTTATGTGGATTATGACAAGCTAGTCACTTTCCATGATTTTCTCGACATATAAATGCTCTCCATGAAGCAAAAGCATAATGTTGAAACGGTCCTTGAATTTCCTGCTTCACTCAGAAGCTGTGCATGAAGTGTTGGGTGGGGGTTGTCATGAATATTTTAGTTGGTAACTAGTCCATATGACATGAGCTTGAGCATATGTCCATAGAAATGAAAATTCAGATGCAATGTGGCCTTGTAAGCAAGGGAAATTGGGACATGTAAATGCTTTCTGCCTGTATATTTGGAAGTGCAAATCAACTTAGACAGCATCTTGCACCTGCAGTTGTATTTGCCTACAAGTGAGCTTATTTAGACATTGAGCTTATTTTTTTAAAGTGCAAATTTGGTACTTTTAAGTAATCTAAAATGCAGTCACCAATAAGTGGAAATGCAGAAGTGTTTGCAAATTCCATTGCTGTGTGCATTGAATTAAGGCAGCCAGAGTGATAAAATAATATATACAGTCATCTTTACTGCCGTTGAGGCTTTTTATTTAAAAGCAAGGTGGGAAATAGTAAATCTACTAATTAAGTCTCCACAGTGACACAGTGCTGATGCAAAAAATAAAAAAAATACTTCTTTCCAACGAAGGCTATCAATCTGCAATGAAACTGATTCCTTCCTAATCCGTTCTTTTGTGATGATATTAAATAGCTTAATTCTGTGTCATGTTGTCATTACACTCAGCATACAATTGCAAAGGTTTGTCTTTGGTGACGTCAGAGAAAAGAACAAATTGCTGTCATCCTCTCTCATAACAAAAGCTCCAAATGCATTTTCTCACATTTTTCTGCGTGAATAGACCTAGGTGTGGTGCAATATTTAACCAGCGACTGTTTCCTGATGTACCTGTTATGCAAAGGAAAGTTCTGTTAGCAAAAGGCCAGAAAAGAATCCTTCTATAATTTTTGCCCTAGTGTTTGGACAGCTAAAAATGCCTGCTGAACGTTCATCCAGTTCTGACAATCTGAGTCATAATGAGATATTTTTCTAGTTTATATGCTTTGGGCAAATTTATTCTGGCTTGCCTATAACTGTTTTCTATTGTAAACAGAAAAACAGGGAAAAGCCAAGTAGGGTGTTTGTGTATTTGTGTGGCACAGACAGTGGAAATTAAAAAGGTGGCTCAGACAGTGGAAATTGACACCATAATGAATATATCCTCCAATTTTTGTATTGTACAAAATGCGCTCTGTGGCAGTCTTTCCTTAGCTAGTGCCCTCCCCTATTTCAACATGTTGAGATCTTTTGGCTCAACCCTATTGATTTCACATATAATTATTGTTCAGTTTTTCATCCCCTGGTTATTTTATTGCATTGGCAACCCATCTCAGGACTTTGATAGATGATTTTCATGTAACATGTAGTTCATCCATGAGTCAGGTGGCATTGCATCCATGCTGACTCTGTGACAGACTCAAAAAGTATTGAGAACAATGGGGGTGATGGGAGCCATATGGTACAAAAGAAACACATCTAACCCCACCATAGATATTTGGCTGCTTTTCAGCTAGGAACATAGGAAACCGTTGTACCAATAAATACATTTGCTAGCTAGTTACTATTTACAGGTCTAACCAGTTAATCATTGTTCTGTCAGATAACCAGTACTACGGGTTGCCTATTGCTGAAAAACTAATAAGCTCCAGATTCTGCCAAGCTCTGCTCACACTCCTTGATTTTACCTTAACACCACCCTTCATCTACCAAATATTACAATGGTCCCACCCCAGATCTGCCATATTCCTCCAAGATCCACCTCATGACTGTCAGGTTTTATCCTGGGTCTACTTCCTAACGCAGACAATAAGGTCTGTACTTTAAAAACACATGTACCAAAGACCGGCAACCCTGCTGATATACCTAATATATTGAAGTTGACCCATAGCATTCACAATAAGAGTAAACCAAGATGACAGGGCTCAGTTTTATTGTTCGATGTATTATTACAACACAATACACCCACTGCCATTTTCTTTTCTGAGGAAGTAAGAAAAAATCTATAAGTTGAAATTCAGTACAAGATGTGGATTTCTGAACCACTAATGAATACTCTGCATTTGCTGCAAAGTACACAGCTGAGGTCATAAGACCCATCTTCCCTCTAGACTTTACCCCCCAAAAAAACCATACTTGGCTACAAAAAATATGTAGACAGAGTACTGCAGGCTAGAGGGAATAAGATTTGAATTTAGTTTGTACACTTAAATACGCACACACACACACACACACGGCAATTGTTTCCAGTTTCGCTTTCTGTTGCTGAAGTGAGGACAGTGTTCTCATCTTTCCTTCTCTTGCTGAATCTATTTATAGGTGTGTCGTGAACAGAACAGGCAGCCAAAAATTAGCAAGGGTTTTGAGCAAGAGATTGAGGGGTGATTAATAATTGTGGAAGGGAGACTCGTTTCTCTGCAAAAATAACAAAGTCACATATGATGATGGCGCGCAACTACTACTTAATCTGACCCATATGTTGTAAATATGGCCATGACTGTCATTCCAAATAAATTAGATTGATGCTGATTATTCATCCGTTTGTTGGCCAACCCAGTGGTTCCTGAGCCAGTTCTGAGCTGGAATCTTCCAAAGTAGTCTAAAAATATATTTCATTAACATCCTCACTGCCTTAGCTTGATCTCCTTTTGCACAGTATATGTGTCCTTCTCCTTGGGCTGCCCTAAGTGTCTTTATTTCTGGAATTTAGAAAGCCAGTGTGATGTAGTGGTTAGTGTGTTAGATTAAGATCTGGGAGACTTGGATTCAAATCCCCACTCATCCAGGAAGCTCACAAGGTGACTACGGGCCAGTCACTGTCTCCCAGCCTAATATGCCTCACAGAAGTGAGGTGAGGATAAAATTGGGAGGGGAAGAAGCATGCATGCTGCCTTGAGCCCTAAGGAGGAAAGGAATAAGTAATAAAGTTGCTATTTTAATTCATATTATAGCCTGAGTATTATGTAATGGGTATACTTTTCTTGAATATAACTTCTGTTTGCATTCAGTGGAGCACAGTAGACATGTGGTCATATTTTCCTATTTCACTATCTGATATTGATGTGAAATTTTGAATACAGAATTCAGTTTTGCATTTTAAATCTGAAATTTCACCTTAAAAATGGTTGGCATTTCTTTGTTGATTTGACACACATTCAATATGAAAGCCACTATTTAATTAAATTATTGCACTGATGCAAGGATTGGTACTAATGCAACAGTATTTCTTCCCTCTCCTCACCCTGTGCATGCCCCTCACTATTGCCAAATAGGCTCCGCAAGGCTGGGGAACCCCAAGAACAGATTTATGCGGTGGGTGGGGAAAGGGAGAGAACATCCCATTGTGCTAGGAGAAAACCTTGCACTGACAGAACATCATGTTGAGTACAATCCTGTATTTCACTTGCTGTTGAATATCACATGCTGTCAAATACTAACAATTGGGAAACACTCAGCTGCAAATGCTCCAATTGTAGAACAGTCTTTACCAAAGGTGTCATGGGCTTTGAAGACCCTCAAACTCAGAAAGAAAGGGAGAAACGTGCTAAGAGGAAGGCACGCTTGGCAAACCCTCACCATGATCAATTCCCACCCGGAAACCAATGTCCCCACTGTGGAAGGACGTGTGGATCCAGAATTTGCCTCTACAGTCACTTATGGACTCATTGTTTAAACCATGTTTATGGAAGACAATCTTACTCGGCTACGAGTGATCGTCAAAGAATAAGAATATTATTTTATAACAAAATAAAATAAAAAATTCCTTCCAGTAGCACCTTAGAGACCAACTAAGTTTGTTCTTGGTATGAGCTTTCATGTGAAGAAGTGTGCATGCACACGAAAGCTCATACCAAGAACAAACTTACTTGGTCTCTAAGGTGCTACTGGAAGGAATTTTTTATTTTATTTTGTTTTGACTATGGCAGACCAACACGGCTACCTACCTGTAACTAAGATTATTTTATGACAGCCAACAAATACTGTCTGATACTAATGCCAATTGGTCTGATTATATATAAGGGTCTGATGACTTCTGTTTCAGTGTATCTGAAGAAGTGTGCATGCACACGAAAGCTTATACCTAAAACTACTCAGTTGGTCTCTAAGGTGCTACATTATAATTTTTAAATTCTTTTGGAAGGATTCTTTTAAAGACTTTCTTAGATCATATAACTTTTTTGAAGACTTGATTCTTTTAAGGAAGTTTTTAGGTTTTTAAGAAGAGTCTTTTTAACTATCTTTTTAAAGAATTGTTTTAATTTATTTTGACTATGGCAGACCAACATGGCTACCTACTTGAAGCCAATTGGTCTGATACTGTTTGATACTAGTGCCATTGCGTGTCATCTATAACATAACTAATATTGCATGTCTGCAATCAGATATGGTCAAATATTTAAAGGATATATAGGACATCAGAAACAGGCATCAAATATTCAATGAATATTTAGTAAATTTGAACAGAATATATAATGTGCAGAATGGAATGGATATCAAACATATTCCTTAGTTTGGTGTAGGATAGCACGATGCCTGATGATGCTGAATGCCAACTATGCAGAGTATTATAGCTGAAAGTACTGGAATGCCAAACAGCAATGCACAATACACAAACCTTTTAGCATTAGGTATGCATTCAACTGTGTTTGATTAACTTCTGAAGAGGTATTTTGTATACTTTAAAAGAAAGGATTACATTCATTTTCTCTATAATCCCTTTGCTTATAAATTTCCTAAGTGACTATCTGCAAACTGAGATGTACTTCAACTTGGCCTACATACAGCTAGTAATGAGTGAACTGGTGTTTTTTTTTTAACTTGTAAATAATGTGTGGTTTATCTAGGCTGTGGTCAGACATTTGAATGCAGCAATATAGGAAATGTATTGCTAACTATGGAAAAGCCTGTGAACTAATCTTGCAGATGTTAAAAGTACACATCACAGATGCTTCCCTATATTCCTTGATAATATATCCTGTCAGTGATGCACCAATTTCCCTTGAATTTGGATGTTTTTAAGATTGAGATCTGTTAAGGTTAAACTAGATATACTACCTAATATCTCCCCACAAAGCATTTATAATAATGGTAGCAGTAATTGACTTTTAAAATTACAGTGGTACCTCAGTTTACTAACTTAATCCATTCCGGAAGTCCGTTCTTAAACCGAAACCATTCTTAAACAGAGACGCGCTTTCCCTAATGAGGCCTCCCACCAACGGTGCCCTTCCGCCATTCGGATTCCATTCTTAGACTGAGGTAAAGTTCTCAAACCGGGACACTATTTCTGGTTTTGCGGAGTTTGTAAACCAAATCGTTCTTAAACAGGACTGTTCTTAAACCGAGGTACCACTGTATCATCATTGTCCATAATGTTAGTAGTGGCAGCTAGCTATGCTGTTCCAATAAAAAAAAAAATACAAAAGCAACAGCGGTATACCTTTCCAAGAAAATCAACAACAGTCCCTTCCCATTTCTAATGAAGTGAACCCAACCTAATAAGAAAATATTTCAGCTGATTCTAATAAAAGGCATCCTACCAATGTTTATTTTGCTGTTGTTTTGTAATAATAAT
Source organism: Lacerta agilis (assembly GCF_009819535.1). NCBI lineage: Eukaryota > Metazoa > Chordata > Lepidosauria > Squamata > Lacertidae > Lacerta > Lacerta agilis. The sequence continues at coordinate 31,330,999 of NC_046312.1, forward strand.
AATAATAATAAAACAGTGGTGCCTCGCTAGACGAAAATAATTCGTTCTGCTAGTGTCTTCGTCTAGCGAAGCACCAAGGCAGAAAGCGGTTTTCGCGCGACGGAAAAAAAAATCGTCTTGCGAGGCAGCCCCATAGACTTTTTCTTTTTTTTTTTTCATAATCTTTTTATTCAGAGTTTACAAACGTACATACAAACATTTACATTATATAAACATATCTTATATTTACACTTCTTTTCTATTAAACATTTCTATATCTTGACCTCTCAAGGTTTAGACTTCCCTCAACCCTTCGTTCTGGTTTTCACAATATCGTTTCTTTGTTTTTATATTTATTCCAAATATTATTGTTTTACTTTTCATAATTGATATCATATCTGTTATTTCATCATACAACAATATTCATTTTTTCCTACAAAGCTTCTTGTAATCCTACTAACGTATTTACTTGTGTATATTTTCTCAAATAATTAGCAAATTTTTTCCAATCCTCAATAAATTTCTGATCCCGCTGTTCTCTGACTCTCCCTGTCATTTTGTCTAACTCCGCATAGTCTGCCATTTTCAAAATCCATTCTTCTTTAGTTGGTAATATGTCCTGTTTCCATTTTTGAGCCATTAATGTTCTGGCTGCTGTAGCCATATATTGGAAAAGTTTTTTGTCTTCTTTTTTGATTCCTGTATTAATGATGCCTAATAATAGAGATTCTGGCTTTTAAACAAAATTATATCCTAATATTTTTTTCATTTCATTATATATTTCATTCCAATAATTTTTAACTTTTTTGCACTCCCACCACGCATGATAGAAAGTTCCTACACTTTCTTTACATTTCCAGCATTTATTGTCTCCCTTATGCATTTTTGCCAATTTTGCTGGGGTTATATACCATCTGTATATCATTTTATATATATTTTCTTTTAACGCATTACATGCCGTGAATTTCATCCCTTCTCGCCACAACTTTTCCCAATCCGTCATCATAATATTGTAGCCAAAATCTTTTGCCCAGCTTACCATAACTGACTTAACCTCCTCATCCTTTAATTCCCACTCCAATAATATCTTATACATTTTTGATAATGTTTTATGATTATTATTTAGTATTTCCCTTTCGAATTTAGATTTAGCCTCGTCAAAACCATTCTTCTTTAGATCATTTCTGAACATTTCATTTATTTGGTGATAGTGTAGCCAGTCGTTTACATATTCTTTTACTTCTTCATATGGTCTGATTTTCCATTTTTCTCCATCTTTTTTAAGCAATACTTCATATGTTGGCCATTTCTCATTCATATTTGTTTTTTTGAGGGACATAGCTTCTAATGGTGAGAGCCACCACGGAGTTTTTCTTTCTAGTAAGTTCCTATACCTTTCCCACACATCATAAAGGGCTTTCCTGAATATATGATTTCCGAATCCTTTGTGGACTTTGGTTTTACCTTGCCATAAGTAAGCGTGCCACCCGAATCTATTGTCGTGGCCCTCCAAATCTAATAGGTTCGTATTTTTTAATATCATCCACTCTTTTATCCAGCAGAGGCTTTTTCGTCTTGCGGGGCAGCCTTCCGCTAGCGAATGCCTTTCGTCTAGCGAGGCACCACTGTACAGTACTACCTCAGTTTTCGGATGTAATCTGTTCCGGAAGACAGTTTGACTTCCGAAATGTTCGGAAACTAAGGTGCAACAGGCAGTCTGCAAATTTAATTGACAAACACTCAGCAGAAGCCGTTCGACTTCCGAGGCACGTTCGAAAGCAGAAGCATTTACTTCCGGGTTTTCAGTTTTCGAAAACCGAAACGTTCAACTTCCGAGATGTTCAAAAACCAAGGTACCACTGTCATAGATCCAGCAGAGGAGGGATATCTTTTTGTCAACTCCTTGTTCCCCTACAGTCCCCTGTGACCCCTCCCTTGCTGTTCTAAAAAGTCCCCTAACCCTATGGTTTAACTTTTCAGGGGGAAGGAAGAATTGGTGAATGTCACAATCCTCCACTTTCACCAGCAGAGCATCTCCGTGAGCAGAACTCCACCCATTGTAAACCTGGATCCATCATCAAAATTGCATCCAGGTTGATCGTTTCCCCCTTTAATGAATCATAAATGATTATTTCAGCACTGTACGGGAATCAGAGAGAGACAGAGAAGGAGGGAGAGAAAGAGGGGGGAATAATTTTTGAACTTATTTGCAACACGGTAATAAACATACAAAAGCAATAGCCCCCCCATCCCCCACCAAGCACCCTGGCATCAGCTTATGAAAATTAATTTAAATCAAGGTGCCACAATTCAAATATTAATGGAAGCATTCCTGTGATTTACTCAGATATGCACTTTGCACTGTGGGGTGTATTTTTAAGAGCACTCATCCAGTGTTGCCAAACAGAAAAAAAGTATTTCTGACATCGGTAATACTGTACATTTCACACCAAACATTCTGTGCATCTTCACTGGCAGAACTCTGCAACTCATCTAAATCCAGTGAACCCCTGATTCATGCAGGGCAAGGGAACAGGGCCCTAAAGGTACTTTCTGTCATTGTTTCAATTACAGAAGTATGTGGGTAACAGGCTTGGATTTGACAGCAACTGAAGAAAGAGGATATTATATGCATGCCTTCAATCAGCTTTGTATTTGATCCTTAAAGGGAAAATTATGTGAGAGACAGGGGAGGAAAACAACAAACTAAGCAAGATCCCAATTTCAATATAATTTGGAGAAAATAACTGATTTGGGTTGGACATGTTGCCAAAATGGATGACTCAAGGCTTCCAAACAAGAAATGGAAACCAGAAGGGTGCCTAAAGCCTTAAAGAAGAACAAATTGGGAAGATATGATTGACTGTAATGTTTCAAAATCAACTATTGCAAAGACGAATTTGGGTGGCTGCCCAGAACACAATTGAATGGTGATGTTCATTTAGATGCTTAATGCTGAAACAAAATAATGCATTTTAACTGTGCTTCGGTTAAAGCTGCAGCTGTTAACTCTTTCCATGTCGTTAAGCATTTAGAGATGTGGTGACACTTCCTTGCCTTCTCTTTCAAGCTGAAATTCGGAACACGTATCTGTATCGCTGGTGGTGCCTTGAACAATAGCAAAAATGAAGGAGAATATATAAGGGAGAATCCTATAATTTGTTATGGGACCTTGAGATCTATCCATATCTTGAGCGCAGTAGCTGCCCTCATCACCAATGAGCAATGGATTCAAACTACAAGAAATAAGATTCCACCTAAACATTAGGAAGAACTTCCTGACAGTAAGAGCTGTTCGACAGTGGAATTTGCTGCCAAGGAGTGTGGTGGAGTCTCCTTCTTTGGAGGTCTTTAAGCGGAGGCTTGACAGCCATCTGTCAGGAATGCTTTGATGGTGATTCCTGCTTGGCAGGGGGTTGGACTGGATGGCCCTTGTGGTCTCTTCCAACTCTATGATTCTATGATTCTACCACTTCTGTTGTCCTCCATGAGTTGGAGGGATAGCTGCTAAAATGGAAGGCCTTCTTTTTACCCACAAAGGTTCCTTGCACAATTTAGAACTCCCAACTTCTAGGCGTCTAAATCACACAGGGACCCAACACAAGCAGAGTAGTCTACTCACTGCAGATGTTCTGCCCCCAACACACCGAGAGAGCTGTGGTGCTGGCACACTGGAAAAGCTGAGATCGGAGGCCACACCTCATGTTTACACCCCCATGTGATGACAATTGTGTGGGGGGATTGCCTGGATGTCATTGCTACTAATGCTGTAGCTACTATATTCTTATTAAGTATAAATTTATTAGACATGTGTTTTCGTCAGAGGCAGAGATGGTCTCTTTCTTTACTTTCAGGCAGAAAAAAGTCTTTCCTCTCTGCTGGAGCCAAGAATTAATCACTTGCCCCTTGCCTTTACATTTGCTTCTTTCTTCATGCCCACTTTAGTCAGGTGCCATAAAATAACTACAGCAGTACACTTGTATGCATTCAGCATGGCCTGGCCCTACCATTCTACAGAGTGAGGCAGCTGCATATATTATATGTTATTATATCATATTTATTACAGGTATTGTAGAGATACTGCTAAATTTAATGACACCCCAAACCCACTAAGTTAAGAAGAAAAGAAAGGGGAGGCGGGTGAACCAGATTTGGAAATAAATTAGGGAGTTACTTGAAGAGCAAATTAGAGGAAAAGTAATTGACCCCCCCACACACACACAAAACCCCCATGTTGAAATGTAAATATTGAGCTGGCTTTCCATAAAGTAATGGTTTAGATCTAGAGTTTAGACAAGCTTAACAGTTTTCTCTGAATTTCCCCTCCTCACTGCTGTCTCCTGCACAGTCGCATTCCAGACCTTTCTTGAGAGTCTTCTGACCCTTAGGACAGGAGAAAGCTCAATTGGCTGCGCCAGAGAACAGAAATAGAGAAGCCCAACAAAAATGACCAACAAACATGAGTCCTGTAACATTACACAACACCAACACATGAATTTAATTCTTCCTCTATGTCACATTCTTCAATTCTATTTATAACTGAGCACCAACATTTCAGCATAAACCTTCATAATGAAACTTTGATCAGTAATATTTTGTGGGCCCAATACAACTGTGGATGGAGGATATATTAGATTCAGTTCACAGTTTAATTTGAACTGATCACTTCTAATGTGAACTGACCTACCTAACTTGCACTTTTCTGAATGTGAAGTGAAATACAGCTATCCTTTGAAATTCACACATCCCTGAATTTTGTGGGGCAGTTCTCCAACCAAAAAAAAGTATACGAAAATGCTTAGACCAAGGGAAAGTTTGCATAAAGTTTGCATAAAAACAAAGTATTCATGAAAATAACAATCACAGGTGTATATATGAGATATATGAGGAGAAATGATCACTAAAATCTCTGAGATCATCTATAGGAGTGAATGGTTGTCCCCCAGGTTGGCAAGGCTTATCTGAAGTCAGCACAAAACTGAGCATTCAGTGTCATTGGCCCAGTCTTATGGAATACCCTTCCAGCAGGCAGATGGGTGGGGTATAAATAAATTATTATTATTATTATTATTATTATTATTATTATTATTATTCAGCATGGGTCTTCAGTATTCATTTTTTAATTTTTGCTAAAACTGTTCTATGCCACCATGGTTATACTGACTATGAAGGGGATGGTTATCTGATAAGCTTTGATCTATGATTTTGTTTTTTTATGTGGTTTTTCTTCATTGATTGTGTACGTGTGCATGTGTGTATATATACATATTTTTAATGAAGATGTGGTCTGCATATTAAAAATAAATAAATAAAACGCTGGTGTATTTTCATGGTGTGTTTTCGTGATACATTCATGAAGCTGCTGAGAAAATGTGGCAACCTGGACATAAGACAGGGGAAAAACTGACAGGTGATCACTATCTACAAAAACATAAAATGAAATAGATGGTGCAAAAAAAAAAATATGACAGTGTTTTTGTGTGGTTGTCTTCTGTATGAATAAAGATTTCTCTTCTGAAGCCCCAAAATCTACTGCTTGAAACAGCTGTCCTAGCTTACCTCCCAGCAAGGCTGCTTCTGCAGAAATATCTGTAAGGACACGACTCCCATCACAGGATATCCTGGTTATATCTTGGGCAGTTTTTTTGGTTTTCATTGCTCACAGCTCATGTGCTTTCCATTATTTGCTATTTCCTATGTTCCTAGATCAAATGCACATTTTCTTTTCCCTCTCGCCACATGCACTGACTTGGTCTGTCTCTTGAGGGGCACAAGTAGACTTCAAGTTGAATCCTTGTAATGCAGGGCCAAAGTCAATTCATAGATGTTTGAGGTGCAGACAAGACAGATCCGGTGTGTCTTACACAAGCTACAATCCATTGATGACAAGTCATACAGACCTTCTGGAGGCAAGGTGTTTGAGAAAGAGAATTTAATAGAAATCTGATTTTCAGCAAGGCAGGTGATGAGCTGGGTTTGTTGTGCCTTTACCAGCTCACTTACACTTACCATCTGCTTTCACTCCTTCCTTTAAACAAAATCTATTCAAGCTACATGTAATTCATCTAGCCATGCCAGATACAAAATGGTGGCGAAGACCCACATGAGGATTGTATAAGAGTACTCAAATTAAAGGGGGGTGGGGAGAGCTCACATTCATATGTTCTGGATATGTTTAGGGGTCTTAGTAGACCACAAGCTTAACATGAGTCAACAGTGTGATGCAGCAGCAGCAAAAAAAAAGTAAAGGCTATTCTAGACTGCATCAACAGTCGTATAGCGTCCAGATCAAGGAACATAATAGTCCCGGTCTATTCTGCCTTGGTCTGACCACACCAGGAATACTGTGTTCAATTCTGGGCACCACAATTTAAGAAGGACGCTGGCAAGCTGGAATGTGTGCAGAGGAGGGCAACCAAGATGATCAAAGGTCTGGAAGCCTCACAAGGAACGCTTGAAGGAGCTGGGTATGTTTAGCCTGGAAAAGAGGAGACCGAGAGGAGATATGATATGATAGCAATCTTCAAATATCTAAAGGGCTGTCACACGGAGGATGGAGCAATCATGTTTTTTCCTGCTCTGGAGGCTAGGACCCAAAGCAATGGATTCAAGTTAAAAGAAAGGAGATTCTGAGTAGACATCAGGAAGAACTTCCTGACAGAAAGAGCTGTTTGACAGTGCAACAGTAGAGCTGTTGGACAGTGCAACAGTCTACCTCATGAGGTGGTGAACTCTCCTTCCTTGGAGGTTTTTAAGCAGATGCTGGATGGCCATCTGCCATGTGTGCTTGAGTTGAGATTCCTACATTGCAGGGGGTTGGACTAGATGACCCTCGGGGCCCCTTCCAAGTCTACAATTCTATGATTGGGAAAATATGCACAAATCTAACTGTGAAATCAAACTGCAACTGTTCCTACAAATTGAATTAAGTTTTGAAGGAGCCTTCTAAACATATGCCTTTCATCCCCCCCCCATGGTTGTATCTGCGTGTATGCACTAGCACTTTCCATTCATTAAAGATTATATTATCTATTGAAAGTCTACCTACCTAGATAGTAAACAATGAATGGCGTTTTTCTCTGCATAAAAAGTAGTATGGTTTGAATGTGGTACTAGGACCTAGAAGACAACAATTCAGTTCCCCAATCATTCCCGAAGCTCAGTGGGTGACTCAAGCCCCCCCCCCCAGCCTAATCTAATCTGTTGTGGTGATAAATCTAGGTGGGGAGAACCATATATATAGGGTTGCCATGTTTCAGAAAGTGATAATCTGGACACAAGTTTTTTGCTTTTTGTTTGCCAAACTTGTTGTGCTTTTTTAAAGGAAATTCTCCGAAGTCTACACTTCCAATATGGGTTGCCATATGTCCAGATTTTCCCAGGCATTTAAGGAATTCCCACCAGGACATTGTTTTTAACAGCCAAATCCCAGCAATGTCAGGGAAATTCCAGACGTAGGACAACCCTACATATATGACACCTTGAGCTCCTTGGAGGAGGGGAAGGCTATAAATGTACTTATAAATGATAATAAATACTAAGTCCCACTGGATAGTATCCAACTGAGTTTTACTTAGAGTAGACCCATTGAGACCTTCATGTCTTAATTTTGATGGGTCTACTCTGAGTAGGATTATTATTGGATAGTATAGCTTCCAGCCCTAATCGATATATACTGTGTGTTGAATTTGTGTTTACTTTTTGCTTATTCTTTCAGAGGTGTAAACTCAGATATGAGCCATGTTCCTCAAATAATTCATTTCAGTCTTGTCCTCTTGAAGTCAGTGGCATTATCTCAGGATATGTAATTTAAGGACTGCAGCAGTAGTTACACAATCAGTATGAAAACAGACCTTCACTGTTGACAATAAGGGCTGTTCTGAATAATTGAGATTGACTGCCTTGAGATTAGTTGTTTTATTCTGAAAAGAGAACAGGTTTGCCACTTGGCTAATGCTCATACAGTACATACCTGAATAACCTTTTCTTCTTCTTCTTCTTCTTTCAATAGATTGTTCGGTTTCTACAAAGGTATACTCCCTCCAATCTTGGCTGAAACTCCCAAAAGGGCAGTAAAGGTATTATTCCACTAATATAAGTCACTATTGTTGTATAACATATGACAGGTAACATATGAGATAACACCAATAGCAACTGATGGGGCTGGGGCATTGTTTAGGGGTGTTTGTTGCTGCTATTATTGACATTAATGTTTTATATCCTTATTTTTAGATCTTACTGTGATTTATGTGGAAGTTGTTCAATTTGGTTGCACACTTTTTGATACTTTTTATTTATTGTTTATTATTACTTTTGTTATGTTTGTAATTATGCAAATCTTTTCACGTTGCAAGCTACTTTGAGCATGGTTTTAAGTATGGAAAGGTGGCACACAAATTAAATTATGATTTTGATAGGGCAGCGGTATTCTGGTGACCTTCTGTTGCCTGCATTGCTGCTGCTGACTAGACTTTGAGGGGAAGAGAGAAAGCAGCAGTGAGGATGGTGCAGTGCAAACCACTGGCAAACCCAATCTAGTTTTTCTGCCAGTGCATTTGCATGCAACGACCTCATCGCCCTCTTGCCTTCTACCTCCCAGTAAGCTGTGGCCACGTGTTCAAGGGAAGGTCAAATGAATACTGCCACCGCACCCCACAAGATGCCAACAACTAACGACAACAATAACTATACTGTAACCAATAAAACGCTAGCACACATTTTTAAACCTGATTTTTTTCGGTTTCCAAATAGCACTGTGAAAGTTCTGTGTGATTAAGAGCTTTTCACAAATGGGCTTTGTTTCTTTGTGTAAAACATGTATAGCCTGCTTTCTCTGTGCTCAAATCAGCTTTTTGCGAAACGTAACGAAAACACCAGAATAAATTATTAAAATCCAGGCTGTTTCAAATGATTTTTTAAAAATGAAAAAACAAGGGGCTCGACCTGCCACTTAGTCAGATAAACGTTATGTGTGAGCTAGAAAGATTCACAACCAGGATTCAGATTCAGAAAACTGATGTGGGTGGCCAGCTGGCATATAACAGTAAGGCCAGGTGAAACTGCTGGTCCCATAAATTCTTTTTAAAAGGCAGGCCCTATGGATGTCTGGGGTCTTCCATGAAATAGATGGAGAGTTGGGCAAGTATTATACCATCTGGAATTTCAGATGAAGTCCTTTTTTCAGATTAGAACTCCATTAAGCTGAGTGTGGACTTCTTTACACATGTCTCACTATATCTGAATTGATGGAATAGTAGTAGCCCGTCTCTACCTTTCTTTCTTTCTTTCTTTCCTTCCTTTCTTCCTTTCCTTTTCAATATAAATGTTTTTATTGAGTAGTGAATGATACACAGAATTGGGCAGCAGTATAAGGTATGAAAATGGAGAACTTGATAACATATAAACCATTGTTGAATATACATCAGTAAAAATAAAAGTTGTCTTTGAATTTTTTCCAGATGCGAACGATTTTAATTTGGGCCTTCCCTTGAGGTTACAGAACCTCCCCACCGTGTAACATGGATGATAGGGGAAGGCAAATACAAAAGGTTGACATAGCTTAAATACACACTGTGTCCAAATGATCTTTCTTTGCAAAACCTCAGGCTTACCCTCACATACTGGGTTAGATGTTCAGAGAGTACTATAGAGCACATTCTGTCCATCCACTCTTTAAAGGAGAAACTTTCCTTATACCGGTACTTCCTGTGCCGTGCAATCTGAAATTCAGTGGCCTGCTGGTAACCTTGCATTTCAGATAGAATTGTCTGGATTGCTTGCTAATCTTAGATTGAAAAGAGAAAAGAATGTGGAGTGCTTGATTTAGATAAGGAAGCAGATCTTGTGGTTGCATGCATGTGACTGCATACACACACACACACACACACACACACACACACACACAAAATGTTCAAACATCTGTTGATAAATACACGATGATTGCAGACTAAGATCCCCACCACACCACACACACTATATTTATATATACAAAATCCATCAGTGTCTATAGTTGGATGTTCACATAATTATGAGTCTATAAATTATGATTTTTTTATTTTAGTATGGATTGAATTGGGACAACTTGCTTGAGAGAACTTCCCCATGAGCTTTGTTTAAACACTAACGATACAATCCTCAGAAGAAAGTCACATTGAATTCAGTGGCACTTACTTCTAAGGAAATTGTAGATTTGTCCCAATTTACTAGGTAAGAGTTACCCAGAGAAGCGGGAGTGAATCACCAAATGTTTGGGATGTGTGTGTTTGTGTGCACGCTAGATGGCCCTTGGAATCCCTTCCAAATTTGATACAATAATTCGAGTTGTATTGTGGTAATTTTGTACAGCTGCCTCCATACCTGCCATCCACATCTCGGGGAAACTTGCAGAGAAAGGCTGCCTTGAATTATAAAACTGCTGCGCTGATAAAAGATCACTCAGATAAACAAACAAGGCCGAGTTCCTGTTCAGAAGAAAAATATAATTGTCTATTCCTTTGGTAAATCCATTTGCATGTAAAAATAAAGCCATTATAATTAAGGTAATATGTCACTTGGACGCCATGTGTCAAAGACAATTTCACTTTGAAGAGTTCAGATCCTTTGTCTGTCTGTGCCTCTTTCTGTCTTTCTCTGCCCCCCCCCTTTCTGAAAGAAAGCTGGTAATTCTGAAGGATAAAAAGCCAAACTTTATAGCCCTGATTTAGTTTCGACTTAAAGAAAAGACATGAACAGTACCAGTACAATGGTTAACAGATGATCTTGTTGGGCAAATACATATTTTGCATGTGTTCCTTCCCAGACATTTTTACCTTAATGTTATTGAGACATATGGTAAGTACTTTGACGTTTTCCCCCCTCCTCTGTGGAACTTAGATTTAAATGTATCTTTGCCAGATTTGCCAGATGGACAGCACTGGTTATTTAGATACACAAAGACATATATTTTGCAAAAAATTTTACCATAGTGTGTGTGTGTGTGTGTGTGTGTGTGTGTGTGTGTATCACTATTCAACAGCAACAAAAGTTGCTTCACTCTATTATGATAAGGATATTTTGAGCTCTTAAAAAAAAGTGAGCCATTGAAGCAAACTGTTGAATTTTCTGAAAGGCTAAGTCGTACTCGGTTGGTTGTCTGCATTTTAGTCCTTCATTTAGAGTTTCCTATGATTGTTCAGCTTCAAAACTGTTCCCATAATATGAAACAGAGTTGCTACATGCTAACTAGTTCTTCTGTTTATAGCTTTAGGAAGCAATTGTGTTTTGAAAGCAAATTTTAAGTGCAAAAGATTGCTAGGTGGCATGCATGGAGGGTATGGGAAACATTAAAGGAATACCTAAAATTCCATGAAAAAGTTCGTTGTGACAATATTTAGAAAAAATGGTAGATCTGTTAGTTGAATGTGCAATATGAAAATCTGTTTTGATACTTCGGCTTCAATCCTATACATACTTTTCTGGAAGGAAACCCTATAGAACTCAATGGTGCTTACCTCTGAGTAGACCGGCAAAGGCTTATGCTGTAATTTTGCCATTTAGGCTTTAAATTACTCATGGCTGCAGTTCTCATTTCACCTAATTTTGCATACTCCCATTGATTTTGCTGCTCACTTCTACAGTACAATATTTCATAAGTTTACTCAAAGTGAAGTCTCATTGACTTCAAGGAGACATATAACTCCCAGAGCTGTGTGTATATAATTGCAGCCTTTCAAAGCAATCCACTGAGCTCAATAGGACATATTTCTGAGTACAAACATATTGTAGGGTTATTGTCCAAATTAAATTTTCCTAAGTATTCGTAGCACAGATTTTAACATTGAATCCTATACTACATTCAGGGAATTAACTTACCATGTTGTGATTTATAGATATATTTTTGAATACTGCAGTAGGATCAGTTTTCCATGTGCTATGCGGTATAAGGGGACATGTTCCATAATGCTTGTGCCTCATCGATTCGGAAATGTTTAAAGGAGATTTAAATTTCCATCTGTATACTACAAGTCATCTTACATGAAAAGTTGCTTTGGCCTTAGGTGCTCACCCATTCATTGAAGCATCAGACTCTCCCCATGCCACACCCTCTCCCAGGCCCACCCCTCACCAGCTCCACTTTGCACCTTCTTTTAGTGTTTTTGCTCAGTTGGAATATGTCTTTAAACTCTGATTCTGCCTCTTGCTTGCCAGGGTAGAGGATGGAGAAGGGTGTGTGTGTGTGTGTGTGTGTGTGTGTGTGTGTAGAAACTAGCACAAGGGTAAATTGCTCCATCCACTTTTCCTTCTAGCCCAGGCTTCCTCAACCTCAGCCCTCCAAATGTTTTGAGACTACAATTCCCACCATCCCTGACCACTGGTTCTGCTAGCTAGGGCTCATGGGAGTTGTAGGCCAAAAACATCTGGAGGGTCGAGGTTGAAGAAGCCTGCTCTAGCCCTACCCACCACTGGCTCCTGTCCTCCAGAAGTGGCCCAGAAGAAAGACCACATTGAGGGATGCCTTAAGCATCTGCAACTGGCCCAGTACAGTGGTACCTCGGGTTGCGGACACAATAACAGATTCAGCAAAGAGAATCATAGAATCATAGAATCGGAAGGGATTCCAAGGGTCATGTCGTCCAACCCCCTGCAATGCAGGAATCTTAACTAAAACATCCATGACAGATGACCAACCAACCTCCAAGGAAGGAGAGTCCACCACCTCTGGTGGGAGTCTGATCCACTGTCAAACAGCTCTTACTGTGAGACTAGTCTTCCTGATGTAAATCCTCTACATCAAGTGGGTGGAGAAACTCCATCCTGCATGCCAAATTTGGCTTGGTGCAATTCCCACTTGCATAGCTGTCAAGTTTCGGATTTGAAAATAAGGGATCAGCAGTCTCACCTATCCTGGGGACAGTCACATGTCAGTGGTGGGCGGAGCCAGAAGCAAAAGTGGGCGGAGCAGCAACGTAAACTCCAAGCGGGCTCGGGCTCGGAGCGGAGCAAAGAGGGCAGCCAGCAAAGAGGAGGGCAGCCATGTGCTCCGCGCAATGGAGCCCCATCATCTTCTTGTCTGATCCCATCAAAACAGGACAGGAAGCAGTAGCTGCTCAAAGGCAGCCAGGCTCCGCCCACCAGCTAACCCTATTGGCCGGCTGAGGAGCTCGGCGGCAACGGATAGGGGCTGATGCAGGGGGAGGAATACACCCCCCTGTAAGCACGGGAAACGGCTCCCACTTGCTTTGAGGGCTGAGGCTTTTCTCTTCAAGTAGGCGAGGTCTTCCTACCCAGTCCCTGGCCAGCATTAAAAATGGGAAATTTAAGGGAAATAAAAAATAAGGGAGAGCAGCGGAAAACTGCTTGAAATAAGGGAGAATCCCGGGGAAAACGGGATACTTGACAGCACTGCACTTGGGCCCATGAGGCCATTGGTGATGGCAGGTGTGGGGAAGATAGAGACATGTCTGGTACAGCTATGCAGCCGAGTTCTCCGCTGGGTACTTGGTTGTGCAGAAGTACCCAAAAAAGGAGTGTCAACGTTACCATTCCAGTCTGCTGGATCAGCTGTATGGCTGAGTTTGCCATGAGAATCTCCAACAATGTTCTTACCAGGTTTTAAAGGAATGATTCCTGTACCAAAGACTGGAACAATTCTGAATTGTTTTGTCAACTGCTCAAATCGTAATAGCACAGTATTGCTGATCTCAACAATGATGGATTTTGCAAGTGTGGGATCCGTCTAAGTTGTTTAAATTGACATTAAATGATAATAAGAAAAAGAGAAAACTGTCTTCTTTCACTATCTGGAATAAGGAGCAAAGCTTTGCACTGTTTGGTAAGGAGCAGTCTGTTCTTGGCACAAGAATCTACACAAATGACAAATGGTTATTTGATTTTTGAAGAAAATAATACTTGGAAAGTATTATTATTTTCTTTCTGGGCTAAGAGGAAAAAAGACATTGAGATGCAAAGCTGCTGTAATTGGATTGAGTGCTTGGTATCTCTCTCTCTCTCTCTCTCTCTCTCTCTCTCTCTCTCTCTGTGTGTGTGTGTGTGTGTGTTATCTGAATATTTATAATATATGTTTTTTAAGTGATCTGAGAACAAAATTTGCCTGATTCAAATTTAACCAAAGCCCTGTGTGTAGTACTAATCACTCAACAACGGACCACCAGATCAAATCATTCTCTTTGTCTTTTGTTAGACCAATAAAGGTAAACAGCTTTCTCTGATAAGAATCTCTACTCCATTCTTGAGTTTTAAATTTCACTGTATTTACTTTCCAGTTTTTCACCTTTGAACAATACAAGAAATTACTAGGAAATGTTTCACTGTCACCAGCACTGGTAAGTAAGGTTATACACTTTTGTAATGGGAATAAGGAGACTTACTATCGTTCCCATGACACATTTTCCTCCTTCTCCTTCTCCGTCTCCTTCTCCCCTCACATTGATCAATATAATGAAGTAGGATGAGCAAAGACACATGAATGGAGGGACAAGGCAGAGGGAGAAGAGAAAAATTGTGTCAGATCCATATGCTTTGTGGACTAGCAGAAAGAACTTTTGCTCTCACACAGTGGAAGAGTAAAACGTCCTTCCAGTGGCAGCCCCACATTAATTTTGGACCTTGATAGGGGACTTTTCAGAGAGGGTCCACATGAAGGAGGATTTTGTATCATTGTGCAAGTGCAGCTGCTACTCCTGCCAGTCTGGATCCCACCCTCTTTGTTTATGCAAAATATGGAAGAGAACTTGTGCCTGGAGATCTTTGGGCAGGAACTTGGCCACCCAGGAATCAGTCCATGTGATTTTAATGCTGTTACCAAAAAGCAAATTGGAAGAGTGCACTAGCAAAAAAAACCAAACCCCAAAACTCCTGACCATCTGGATTATAGATTTCTTGGTTAAACAAGTTATAGGATTGGAAGCATTTCAGGAGTTTGGCTCTCTCAGTGGAAGTTTTGTGACAGGCATATTTTTGCTCGTCATATAAAGGAAGAGACCTTTCATTAGAATTTGCATAATTGGCCAACATGATATAAAGTCAGCATGAAGACACTTTGAGTTATTACTATTCTAGTTATTGAATGCATCTGCTATATTACTGTTATTACATTGTCCCTAGTCCTTGAAGCTGCGCGCTCTCTCTCTCTTTTCTTTTCTTTTCTTTTGAACTGCCACTTTCCCCAAAGAACATGAGATAAATCCTTAAAGTTGCCATATACCTTTTTAACAATGAAAGCTCTGGTTTGTTTTGCTTTCTAGGAGAAAACAGTATTTTGGTGTACAGCATTCTTTACTCATGGTTTACTACGCTTCATAGACTATGGAGTACTTCTCATGTTATAAAGCCTTGGCAGAGGAGACTGACAGTAATGATTCAAGGCCTTTTCGGCAAGGAGATTGTGAAGGCAAACAAGAGATGTACCTGAAGTCAGGCAGAACAACTCTGGATCTGGCAGAGCTCACAATAAAAGAAAACTAATTCCCCCCCCCCCAGCAGATAAAAAGTTGGTTTGGGGGTCTACAACATCTATATTCCATCATAGATTTGGGTGTGTTTAAACCCATTGATTCCAGTGGTCTATATTTTGACCCAGCCCACTTCATATCAAGTGATTATATTTCTGCACCTGTGGTGACAATGGACTGTGCCATTATTATATGCATATTGGTATGATTATATCTGACTGTATGTCACATACAACTCATCAGCTTATTCACTCAGTATGTGGAAGAATACTGGAAGCTGGTTCTGTTTTTCTCATGAACTGCAGGTTCTAAAGAGGCCATCACTGTATAATCCTATACATCTTTACTCAGAATCAAGCCCCAGTGCATTCAGTGGGTCTTAGCAGCATGTAATGATTTCAGCCTCTGCCTCACACAAACACTTCCACCCATGCTCTGCAATTTCTCTATTCTTCCTCCAACCCCAAGTAGAGTCAGAAGCTTTTTCCAGAAAAGAACTCTCCTCCAAGATTCAGCTGTCTTTGGAAGAGCCAGAGAATTCAGAAAACCCACTGCAATCAAAATGTATTGCGTGCTAGGAAATAGTATGAAATAGAAGTCCACTGAAATCAGTGTTCTTAAACACAGCTAAGGCTCTACTGGGTTATGACCAGAGTGATCAATGTTAGGAAAAGTGTTTTTTTTAATAAAAAAGTTTTATTCTTAAGTGATTTTACTCTATTTTACCGTATTATGTCAATGCCTTGACTGTCAGTTGCATTCTAATGAGGCCATAGCACCAACCAGTATGTTATTTGGGGTAGGTATATAAATATTTGCCATCAATTACTAATACCTTACTTAAGTTGTTTCAGAGGTGAACTCTGCCTTGGAAAACTTTTCTTCTAAGACACTTGTTTGTTGAACTGAGAAGCGCAGTTATTTAGCCCTGTGTTTTCTTTGTATTAGATTTACTACCTAATTAAGTCACTGTTTTATACTTCCCTGGTAAGTGGTTTTAAGAGCTGCCTTTGTGTCTATATTATACTCATAATAACGTGTAAATTATTCTTCACGAGGCAAAACTCTCCTTAAACAGAATGTGGAGGGCAAGCTTTACCACATATGCATTTCTTAAAATCAATCACAAAGCTTCCCCACCCCCATCTAGAGAGAATGTGTTGTTGATAGGACTTTGACATTTTATTTGGAATATTTGGAATGTGGTTTGTGGCTTTTGTAATTTCTTCTGCATGAACTGTCAACATCTAATCAAGGACGAAAGCTGTTTAGTAATGGTATACTACTGCACAAGGGTAGGTCTCTCGACTTTCATCATATCAGTCAGCTTAATGCTCAGCTTCAGAATGTGATGTACGGGGATGTTTTACCGCAGTGTGCATGAAAACTGATTGATTTAACTCTTTTAGACATTTGCAGTTGCTGGCTTGGGATCCGGGCTAACAGAAGCAGTTGTGGTTAACCCTTTTGAAGTAGTCAAGGTTAGCCTCCAGGCAAATCGGGATGCTTTCTCAGAGGTATGGTAACTGGAATATTTTTTCAATATGCTGGGAAACGCAAGTGCTTGGATAACAAGTATAGAATGTTAATCAAGAGCGAGCTGTAGGAAGAGGCGAATCTCTTGGGGCAGTTTAAAACAAGTGATGGTCCCAGTTTAAGTGTTGCCATTTCAAAACAGCTGGAGAAGCAAATTCGATACGGACAATGCGGCGGGAAATAAGTATTTGGCGGTGCCTCATCAATGTTTCTAAGGTATCCTTTGCTCTATAATGGTCAGGAAATGGAGTGGTACCAGCACAGAACAAAGGGAAGGGGATAGGAGGAAGGGGGAATAGAATAGAAAGGAAGCAGCTTTTTGTTTTAAATATATATCCTCTCTCTAAACTTTACCGTGCAAAAGGTAAGCCTACAATTTGGTTTTTCAACATTATGCAGTAAATACCTCCCTGCCCCCCACCAAAAAAGTATTCTACTAACATGCTGAAAATCAACTAATAGAAGAGAGCATGAAAGTGCTCAAAGCCACAGTGCATATAGGCTCTTATGTTTGTTAGGTCAGAAGATTATGAGGCTATACCTCTGGAACACCGAGTTATATTGAACCAGACCATTGGCCCAACTAGCTCATTACTGTCCCCAGAGTGGCACTCCTGGTAGGGCAGATCTGGAGCAGTGGCGGAGGAAGGGGGTGCGGGGGGTGACGTTCGCTCCGGGTGTCATCACTGGGTGGGAGACAATCTGACTAAAAATATGAGTTAAAAAAAAATAAAAAATTGGGCTCACGAAACTTTTTAGTTCAGTCAACAAACGTAACGAAACACGGCTGGCACTGGGCGCCACACCGCGGGGGCCGGCACTTAGCGAGGGGCCTGCAGTGTGCCCAAGCCACACATCTCTTCTGGGAGTGACGTGGTGGCTTGGCTGCCTGCAGGCTCCGTGCTGCCTGAAATGGCAGCGTTGGACTTGCGCCTGCCCTCCGCCTCTCCCTCAGCCGCCCTACAGATGAGGGGGAGGTGGCAGAGAGGCTTCACGCAGCGCGTCCTGCCCCCATGGGCTGCTCACCCCGTCCCTGGCCGCAGGACACACACGCCGCAACTGGCACCCGAGCAGCTAGCTACGCCGCTGATCTGGAGCGATAACCTTCAAGCAGCATTGTCAGTTACCCATCAAGACCAGCATCCTATTCTTACAGTGGTCACCCAGATGAGAAACCCACAAGCAATATTTGAGCACAGGAGTTCTCTCCCCTCCTGTGTTTCCAGCCACTGGTATTCAGAAGCATTGCTGCCTCCAGCTGCAGAGTCAGAGCATAGCCATCATGGCTGGTCACACGCAACCCGCAAGTGTCCAATAAAAACTGGGACATCCCATTTTTACCCACGAGAGCACAGCTGCTATTTGCGTCGCCTTGATCTTGCAGAATTTTGCACCGAGATCTTGTGCAGGGCTGTGATCTCGTGCAGCACCCCAAAATGCACGGCCCAAAAAACCCGCATCTTTCGGGCTCCGTGATGTCACATGAGTCACGTGACTCATGCAGGAACATGGACAGTAAGACACACATCCCAGTTTTAGGACTCAACATGTTGGAGGGCATGATAGCCATTGTTTGCCCTCTCCTTCATGCATTTGTCTAAGTCTCTTTTAAAGCCGGCCAGCTTGGTGGGTGCGGAGCAGTTTCTTGTTGGAAGACTATATGGACATTTGCAACACAGAGTGGTTTGGGTAGCTGCTTTTGCATTTAGAGTCTTTCCTTTCCAGAGCACAGAGACCACCTGCACTTCAAGCACAAAAAGATAACAGAAGCCCCCAGCGTACTTCACCACCTCCTTGCTGGAATATAGTTATTCTGTATGCCTTTTATTCAGGGCTCTTACTTAAAGAAACACATTTTCTATACTTCAAATGCAGCAGAAATGAATCTACCAGCAAACAGTATGTCTTGACATGTTGGAAAATGCTCAAGAACTTTCTAAAGAAAACAAACAGAAAATTCCTTTCTCATTTAAATAAATGAGATTTTGTTTTTAATTTTTTTGGGGGGGGGTGCTTTTCATACAGACTCATCTGACTTTGGACACTAAGGTAGCCACAAAAATTAAATAGATTAATTTACCCCGCTTACGTGTAATAAGCAAATTGCAAACTTCAGAGAGAAGTGATTAGCAACAGTGCTACAGGGTTCTTTCCCCCCTACTGATATCAGTTATACTGAGACCCAGTTTGTATATAACAAATGAGAAAAACCATGGCTTAACGGCAGGTCCCCAGACAGAAGATTTCAGTGCCCTTCCCTTGTTCCTGCTGCCACCATACTACCCAGGGCTGTGCCATTGATTGTTTGTAAGTTCAAAGCCTCTGATGCCTTCTCCCCATGGTTATCTCTCATGGTTTTCTGCTGGCTACAAGTAGCAGGACAACCACTGGTCATAGCTTTCTACCTGCTAAACAGAGCTCAGGACCTCTGCCAGCAGTGGTGTTCCTCTATGCCAGCAGAGAGGTGGCCATGCTCAATCCTACCTCTCTTGATCTATCAACATTGCAGAGGGTTGTAGGATTGCACTCAGTCCCATTGAAATCAATCAGGTGTACTTCTGAATAGACAGGTATAGGACTGCACTTCTATACTCACTTCAATATGTGATCCTCAGATGAAGGGCAGTATATAAATTTAATTAATTAATTAATTAATTAATAATAGCCCCATTGAATTCAATGAGACTTACTTCTGAGTAAACATACATAGATTTGCACTTCTAATGCCCCCTAACATAACTTGGCTCATGCCACACATTTCCATAGATGCAACACATTAATCAAAGAATCCTTTCCTGCCCCTTGAATTTTTATCATTTCTTTTCAGAACAATCTTAACGAGCGTTACAGAATCAGTTGTATGTTTTTTACATAAGCCTTTTTCCAAATAGATCACTCCTGTTATTTATTGAGACTGCTTGCAGCGTACTAAAATCATGGTCTGGACAGACCTAGGTAAATATTACCATAGCAATTTGTTTATATTGTTATGGTATTTGTATGCCTCTCCCCGGGCATTAAGTTCTTGCTGGGAAGTTTGCAAGAAAGCCCTATATTCTATTGCAGCCATATAGTCTGTTGCTGTGGGAGGTTTGCTTTTCACTCTTACAAAGTGAATCATAGATACCTGATAGAAATATGTAAATCTGAGTGAAACAAAATATTAAAAGGAAATTCAGCTTACCTGTCACCTGAATAAGCACTAACCTGGTGGGTTGGATATTATTTGGATCATCTGTTGGTCATTTTTGCTGGCATTTTGGAATGGGAGCTCATTAAACAAATAAGAGCATTGAAATCAGCACCGTTTACAAAGCAGTAGTCAAAATTGTCTTCATTTCCCTGTTTAAGCATCCTTGCGGAAGTCAAGTTTTGCCTTTCTAATTAAATATTTGACTACACAAAGGTAACATTAGTGAAAAGCAAAGTTAAGCAAGCAAACAATCGACAAGAAAAAATAATCGTAACAGTAAAAAATGTTAAAAACAACCTTCCACAGTCATGCATTGGAGTTTTAAAAGTTTAAGACTCTAGAAATGGTCACACAAATTACCGGTAGTTACACAGTTCCTCTAATCTGAAAGTATCCTCTCCCTGGCTGATTTAGAAGGAATGTTTACAATGGTTATTAGGAATATTTTTTAATAGGAAACTGATATTTTGTGGTTGTGGTTCAAGTGTAGTGTAAAGCAGGGGTGAGGAACCTATGGCCCTCCAGATCTTGGTGCCCTCCAACAAGATAGGTAGACTTCCGATAAGTATCGTATTGGCCACCATGAGATCAGGATGTTGGCTAGATGGGCCTTTGGCATAATCTAGCAGGGCTTTTCTTATTATCTGTAACTCCTGCTAGCCCCAGCAAACATGGTCAATGGTCGTGATGGAAGATGTAGTCCAACATTTGACGGGCCACAGGTTCCAATTATTGGCCAAAAGTGCGAGATTTTTCAGATATTACAGTCAAAATAATCCCAAAATAAGCAAGAGAAGCCAAAGGAAGAGTCTAGAATATCTTCAATTGTTCATTAGAAATATATGTCTGGGTATTATTATTATTATTATTATTATTATTATGATTTGGGATCCTTGGGATCCCTTCCAACTCTAAAATACTACGATTCTGATTCTATGATCCTATGATTTCTTACCCACTCTTTCAACCATTTAAAATTACAATGCTAAAACACTTAAAAGAAATTGCAGTCTGTTGAAATTTTGGGAGGTTGGATAATTACAGTGGAATGGTCTCAGTGGTGGGGTGCACATGTTTATTTTTATTTATTTATTATTGTTACTTTAATTTAAAAAATGATTTATTTTTTTAAAAAAGAGATTGCAGTCAAGAGAATAGGGTGGGTTCAAAATCTCTCTCCCCCCCCCACTCAAATGTCCAGTGCCAGGGTAAAGAGATGTGCACCTTCAGCATATGACAGGTGCCAAAGGAACTTCTGTGAGGAATGAATTCCACAATCTGAGGGCTGTCACAGATAAGGTCCTCTCCTGGGCCACCACATCTTGGATTATCTCTCAAGAGGTCCCCCTCTGCCCATTGGTGAGAGGGGGGGAGTTCTACAAGGGATTTGCCCCAGAGGCAGTGAAGACGAGGAGAAACGCCACACACCCAAACGCCTCTCTCTCCCCAAAACTTGGCAAAGGCCATGTTCCACTGCTCGCAGCAGTGGTGGAGTGAGCGGGCAGGTGCTTCCACCGCCTAAGGTGGCTGCTTGTCACAGGGGAACTCACCCCACCATTTCCATCAGCAGCAGAACATCCCCCTATACACACACTGAGATTGCCCTTTTTTCATTGAAGCCCAGTCCTCCCCTTCATTCTGAACTTCTCAAATGATGCTGAGCTCATTGGATCCATGGCAGCCTCTTATGTTCCTAAGGGTGATGTAACAGGAGGGGATGACAGCCCTCCCTGTCTACTGTGTATGGGAGAACTTTCCTAGTTCATTCATGGATGTGCATGCATGTTTCTAAGTAGAGTTCAGAAGAGGTGCACTTATATTAATTACCTATTCACGTGTGCATCTGCTTACTTGGCAAATTATTGTATTTGGTTATATTTTAATATGGAATGTGCCATTTCATTTATTGTCTTCTACAACGGAGATTGGTTAAGCATCGAATTGGAGAGGGGGCTTATGGTTTATGGTAAACTTTGCTTTTTTTCATACAGCAGCCATCTACCTTTGCCAAAGCTCGGCAGATTATTCAGGCCAATGGGTTGGGACTCCGGGGACTCAACAAAGGCTTGTCTGCTACCTTGGGACGTCATGGAGTTTTCAATATGGTCTATTTTGGTTTCTACTTCAATGTGAAAAACATCGTTCCTGTCAGCAAGGTGGGTGCCTCATTCCATAAAATAAGAAACATAATATAGTCATGACTGAGACCATTTGTGGTTGATCAAACAAAAGGCAGGGAGGTCAAAGGTAGGCATATCCAGAGCCAGCGACAGGCAGAGCCAGCTAATTCTAGTTTTGTCACCATCCTCCTCTTTCATGTTCAGAGGCAGAATATCTATGAATGTCAGATGTAGAACGAAGCAACAGAACAATTCTGTTGCCCTGATGCCCTGCTTATCAACTTCCCTGAGGCATTTAGCAAGCCACTGTTGGGAACACCATGTTGAACTAGATCCAACAGTTTTTGGACTACAACTTCCATCATCCTAAGCTAGCAGGACCAGTGGTGATCATGGGAACTGTAGTCCCAAAAGAGCTGGAGACCCAAGTTTGGGAAACTCTGGACTAGATAGAGACAAGACCTCAACCTGGAGATAAGGCAGAGAGTCTCAGTCACAAGCCCGGTTATCAACCCTATGCTTCTGCATTTATTTCTGCAACACCCATGTTTTTTTAGAAAACAAACTAATGACACACACTAAGGAAACAACAGATTTGCCCAAAATTATGAAATGAGTACAAGGCAGATTTGGGTGTCCAAACCCCACAGCTCATTATCATTCCTTTAACCCAACACGGCGTTGTGTTGATGAGACCATAGGGCTTTAAGGGAAGCAACTAGTGTATCCAATTCCTAAACCATAGAGGTCCTAAAGCATATGCATCCTACTCACAGTGCATACAGGCCCATCATAAAGTGACTGATGCTAGCAATCACCTGCTTCCTTTTTGTGGTGGCTTCACCAACACTTGCAATGTGCCATGAAAACTCTAAAACCTGCAGCTGATAAGTCTCTCTACCAACTTGCTCATAATTTGTTCTCTGATTTCAGTACAGTATATAAAACTTATGCCAGCAGCCTGGCAAATATGTTGGGTTGTTATTTGACAGTCTTCTGAAAGCTTCTTATAGTAAGTTATTATACTGCTTTTCCAATCCCCAACTGAAGTTGTTCCTTCCCATTTTTGACCTGTATTTAACATACTGTATTTCCTACCATTTTTCCAAAACTTGGTGTGAACCCATCCAATCTTCTTAACAGGAAAATTACAAGCTCCATTAGCAGCTTATATCCTCTCTGATAATGCATTAATTATATTAATTTAAAATTGCACTTCTTGACATTTTAGCTAAAATAAACTGTGTTTTGAACTTTAAGATGTAAAACTGGAGCTTTTTAGTGTGGACGGACAGAATCTGGCCTGATCCCACATGTGGGTTTTATGCCCATTTTGCTCCCTCTAAGGAATCTTCTGGCAATGTGTCGCAAAAAAATGTGCTCTGTATGTATACTATATTGTTTAGAAATTAGGGGGTCTTTTCTTGCTTCCCTGGTGCAAGGGGAAAAAGGGGGTTTCTTAAAGTCATATTGTAAAGTACCTAGGAAATCCAATATGACAGCATTCGCTGGCAGCTCCCAGCATTCACACATATGGGATTAGACTTTATTAAGGAAAATTTCACTTCCAAATAAACTAATTGAGCACTTTGATGTTCCAGGGAGTACGTGGGTAGGAAGGCTGTCTGAGGAAATATGAACACAGTTGGATTGTCTCAGCCCATACAGAAAAAACGTTGTTTTAAGGCTGACTTTACAGCCAGTTTCTACCTTTTTAAACCAGGGCAAAATAGTCGGCTTTGGGAACAATGTGTTGTAAATTCTTCAGCCAATTAGCTTAGTGAGTTACTACTGTTTATAATGCACAGGGTGCTGCTGTCTGCTTTGCAGTTGCACCGCTGTTGGATTGTTAATAGCAGGAAGCCGTTGCTGCTTTAGTACAGTGCATCAGCTACACGTGAAACTAAATGTAAAAAACCTGGAGGGGAAAGCAGCAGACTGAGATTAGCCTTTATTTAATTTAGCATTTGGGGGTCCAACACACAAACGAGCATTTTAGTAGGCTTCATGGTGGAAGTTGCTGTCATTTGTAAAATATTCTGGCCAATTAGCTAATAGTGTGCTTGGATTTCTCCCGTTTTGATACAGTAATACTAAGTACATTGTGAAGCCCAATTATACAAATCATCCCCATATGCCGTACCGGTCTTGCTTTATGAACTGTGTTTATAAATCCTGTGTGAGGAAATGTGTACTTCAGCAATTTAGACCATGTGTAAAAACATAGCCAATAGGATTGTCAAGAAAACAAGCCCCAGCGTAGGAAATCCTAATGTGTTCCGCTAGAATAACAGGAGTGTGTCGTGTCGTGCAAGACTTCTGATTAAATGCATATTACTTTATAGTCTTTAACCAATTGAGGTGCTTCTGTTCCTCTTTTAGTTTCTTTCTTTTTCTTTCTCTCTCGCATTCATTTTCTCCCTCTCCTACCCACTCCCCTTTTGTTTGTTTGTTTGTTTATCTAGGATCCAACCTTGGAGTTTCTGAGGAAATTTGGAATCGGGCTAGCCTCAGGAACAATAGCCTCGATTATTAACATCCCTTTTGATGTTGCAAAAAGTCGGATTCAAGGACCACAGCCGGTTCCTGGAGAGATCAAGTACAGGACCTGTTTTAAAACTATGGCAACGGTCTATAAAGAAGAAGGGTAAAGCATTCTTATTTCAATCATAAATATCCAGGTCTCTGGCTTGTTCACATGAGTCCATAAAACCACATTGTTATATTTCAGATTTGATGAGGCCCATAAAAGCCACCCTTTCGCAGTGCTTATGTATCAGGAGCGCTCAAGAGTGCAGCATTTCAGAAATGTGCATATAAGCATTGCAAAAGAAAAGTATTGCTTTATCTGAGTTTTCTGGATTTTTATTTACTACACACACACACACACACACACAGAGAGAGAGAGAGAGAGAGAGAGAGAGAGAGAGAGAGAGAGAGAGAGAGAGAGAATGTATAAAATCTCCTAATAAGTCTACAGCTGCTTTTTCATTTCAGTCATTTCTGCTTTTTCACCATTGCATCAGTCTGGTACCTGTAGACATCTTTCAACCTCAGTATTGTAATTAGAAAATATATATTCTATTTTATTGCTCCAACTGTGAATGAGGAAGAGTTGTAGCTCAGTGATAGGATCACATACTTTTCAAGTTAAAGGTCCTGGTTCAATCCCTAGCATTTCCAAGTAGGGTTGAGCCAGGAAAGAAACCTGTCTGAAAATCTGCTAGTCAATGTCAGAAATACAGTGGTACCTCAGGTTAAGAACATAATTCGTTCTGGAGGTCCGTTCTTAACCTGAAACTGTTCTTAACCTGAGGTACCACTTTAGCTAATGGGGCCTCCCGCTGCCGCTGTGCCGCCACCGCGCGATTTCTGTTCTCATCCTGAAGTAAAGTTCTTATCCTGAGGTACTATTTCTGGGTTAGCGGAGTCTGTAACCTGAACTGTCTGTAACCCGAGGTACCACTGCAGTGAGTTAGATGGACTCTCTTGGTAAACAGCCAGCTTCCTATGTTACAAGATTCCTAAGTAGCCCCTGACAGAAGTGCTATTTGGGGGGGGGGTGAAAGGATGTTATGCTATAATGGTCTTCCCATTTTCAGAGAGCAGCTGATGAGCCTGTCTCGTTCTTGTATACTAGGCAGCTGAGGAGAAGTCCCAGTTCCCTTAAGTAAGTGACTGGGCAATCCAGAAAAATGGACCCTGATAACTCCGCCACTTTCTGGGATTTTTCCCAGTTGAAATTGTTGAGGAGGAATATTTGAACCAGTGGCATTCCCTGCTCCACTCAGATCCAAATGGCACCAGGCAACATGTACTGAATATTTTTCTTGTGGTAGAGTTAGAAAACCCAATCCAGAATCAGAATCCCATAAAGTGGCCAGCACACAGGACAAAGAATGAGAACTTCATTTTAACAGGTTTTTAAAATGTCCGGTTGATTGCATCTTACTTTGCCCCAATCGATCTTGGAATATATCTATAGAGTGGCTGAAAGACATCTAAAACTGTCCACATTTCAGAACTGGTCATAAAATTTATAGAGAACATGTTGTTGTTGTTCAGTCGTTCAGTCGTGTCCGACTCTTCGTGACCCCATGGACCAGAGTACGCCAGGCACGCCTATCCTTCACTGCCTCTCGCAGTTTGGCCAAACTCATGTTAGTAGCTTCAAGAACACTGTCCAACCATCTCATCCTCTGTCGTCCCCTTCTCCTTGTGCCCTCCATCTTTCCCAACATCAGGGTCTTTTCTAGGGATTCTTCTCTTCTCATGAGGTGGCCAAAGTACTGGAGCCTCAAATTCAGGATCTGTCCTTCTAGTGAGTACTCAGGGCTGATTTCTTTGAGAATGGATAGGTTTGATCTTCTTGCAGTCCACGGGACTCTCAAGAGTCTCCTCCAGCACCATAATTCAAAAGCATCAATTCTACGGCGATCAGCCTTCTTTATGGTCCAGCTCTCACTTCCGTACATTACTACTGGGAAAACCATAGCTTTAACTATACGGACTTTTGTCGGCAAGGTGATGTCTTTGCTTTTTAAGATGCTGTCTAGGTTTGTCATTGCTTTTCTCCCAAGAAGCAGGCGTCTTCTGATTTCGTGACTGCTGTCACCATCTGCAGTGATCATGGAACCCAAGAAAGTGAAATCTCTCACTGCCTCCATTTCTTCCCCTTCTATTTGCCAGGAGGTGATGGGACCAGTGGCCATGATCTTAGTTTTTTTGATGTTGAGCTTCAGACCATATTTTGCGCTCTCTTCTTTCACCCTCATTAAAAGGTGAAAGAGAGAACATGGAGATCACCAAATAAATCTTAGCCTTTCTCCCTGTCTTTCTTTCCCCCGTTTCTGTTTCTTTAGAGATTTGAGTGTTTGTGTTGACCATTCCATGCTAGCCTCAATAGCAGGATGAGAATGCAAACATTGACTTGGTGCATTTGTACCAAATTGCTGCAGTATAATTTCTCTCGTTTTTGGAACCAGCGTGTAAGGAACACCCCAAACTTAGTGTATGTAAAATATGTCTAAAGTGAGAACTCGGGCTCAGCAATATTGTTCAAGTAGTGTACTGTATTTGTGTATTTCATTTGTATTTATACTTATTTTCAATCCCTACATACCACCTCATATCAAGAGTTCTCTGGAAAGTTCACAACTAAAAAAAAAAATTTTATACTGCAGCTGCTATTAACAAATAGCAAATGTCTCATTAATTAAAGTCATGTTTTTGAGTAGAAGAAATCACAGCAAAGCCATCGTAGCTGAACATTAATCTGCAATTTATCCTGGGCCAAGAATTAAAATCCAGGCATTGTATACATTTGTTATTTCACATACATTTTTAGTGCATTGTCTCAGAAATTGAGCAAATATACATCTTTCCCCCCACCACCAATTTAAATAAAAACATTCTTCGTTGTTTTCTACAGATTTCTAGCCTTGTACAAAGGATTGGTTCCTAAAATCATGAGACTAGGACCAGGTAATTTTTTTAAAATAAAATCTAGTGCATTTAATTCTGCCTTGATCGTATTTTTGTAAATGTTATCTTAATAGTCACTATTACTGTTAAATATTATTAAGATGAAATATATATACATACAAACACTGTCATATTAAATTAAACTACTGTTTGGTTTTTTTTATCTTATTGCAATATTTCATTGCTCTTATAGCAATCGATGTAGCCTCAGTCATAGCTGCCTGCGGAAACATGGGGGCAGAAACATGGAAGGAAACCCATCAATGTCAACTTACCTTCCTTTATAGCTGGTCCATATAATCAGGCACACACCTTTTTAAGTGTGTAAGCATCTTGTGTGTTTAGAATGCATTCTATTTACCAGTTGCAAATTATTGTAGCTGTAGCTGTAGCTGTAGTGCAAATGTAGAAATAAACATGAGGAGGGAAAAAATGGGATTGGCTCTTTTCTCAGTCTCCTCAATTGGGTTGTACCTAATGATTTCACCCCTTTAGGTGCAAGGACTTCCACTTGTACAACCAGACTTCTTCCGTTCCCTCTTCCCAACCGCAGATCTTCTCTGCGTGGTTGGGTGCAGAGGCATGCAGGGAGAAAAGGAGGAGGAGGAGGAGGAGAAGTCCTGTTGACAGGCAAAAGTCCTTGTACTAATAAGTTGATTTTGTTGGATACAACCCATTGATTCTAACCTGTGCCCAGGATTTATGCCCTAACACATATATGTTGGGAATGCTGATCTGTATCCTGTAACAATGCAGAGCCTACACACAGAAGCTATCATCAATATAGAAAGGGCAAGGGCAAAGCTGGCAGCCTCAGACTCATTTCCCTCCTCCATGTATTCATTTACACCATTGTTTGACAATCTGTCATGGGTAAAAGTGTCAATTTGCTTTGTGCATCCGATGAGTCAGGCTTTTGCCTATAGAGCTCATGCCATAAATAACCTGGCACCTCTCTATCACAGTATTTCTGACTTTGGGTTGGCTTGATAACTTCCCTGTGTTAACAAAATAAAAAATAAAAAAATCCTTCCAGTAGCACCTTAGAGACCAACTAAGTTTGTTATTGGTATGAGCTTTCGTTTGCATGCACACTTCTTCAGATAGTAAGCCGTTGCCGTTAGAACTTCATCTCAAAAGCAACAGTTGGTATCCAGTGCAGCTTAGTTGCACTCACATAAGGATCCCGTCCAAGAGCAGTAGCTCCTTATGTTCTTGAAACAAAAGCAATGGATTCTATCTAATGGTTTTTTTTTCATTCACACAGCCATCTGTGGGTCATAGAAAGATGGAATGAGCCTCAAATCTAGATCAGGCATAGGCAAACTCGGCCCTCCAGATGTTTTGGGACTACAGCTCCCATCACCCCTGACCACTGGTCCTGTTAGCTAGGGATGATGGGAGTTGTAGTCCCAAAACATCTGGAGGGCCGAGTTTGCCTATGCCTGATCTAGTTCATACATATAGCTTGGCTATGAATTCTCATTCTGTGCTGAGGGGGAATGCAACTCCTTTCTCCAAAGTCTTGTATGATAGCTTCACATATAGGACCATATGCATGGGGTCCCTGCTTTAGACATTGATTATGAATGGAGTTGAGAAAGCAGGACATACCTGCTCTTCCATCAAAAGATCCACAGCCCAGGTAAAAGCAGGAAGCAGGCATTAAACAATGTGGGTTGTATGCAAAGCAACGCTAAGTAGAATTGTTCTGTCAGCACAAGGATTTCTTCTTGCACAATGAAACGTTTCCCCCCTCTCCACTCCCTTCATGGCCCCAACCCTCCAGAGCAGATTTGGGGGCAGGGCAGGGTACGCCCAGGGAGAGGGGAGGGCAGAAGTCCTGCTCTTCACCCTTCACTCTCATCAAGCCCCTGCCACTAGAGCCAAGCAGGACGCAGGGATCTCTGTGCCGCCCCGAAGATTCTGTGCCCAGGGCCTTGACCCCCTGGCACCCCCCCATGCTACACTCCAGGTCCCATTTTTGTCCTGTTGGTAGAATACATGTATGCAATTTAAATCCATAAAGCATTACAATTTTGTATTTCATAAAATAAAATTATCTATTCTAGGTGGTGCAGTGATGCTTCTGGTTTATGAATATGCTTCTCGGTGGCTTCAAGAAAACTGGTGATCAAAGACACAAGTCCTAAGGCAGCAGGTGGTTTAAAGCAATGTCTGTTAAAATATGTTTCAGTATCAAATTGGAAGCAAATATAGCACAAATAATATGGATATGGAGCCAGTAACCCAACCCACAATTTTAGCCTGGGGCTTTGTATAGGTGCTTTTTTATGAAGAAAAAGAAATTTAGAACCTCAAGCAAGCCTGGGCTTCAAACACACTATCAATGTAACATATAGTGTGACTTTAAATGAACTGATTTCCCCAATTATTATTACATTTATATGATTTTTCTGTTAGTTCTCCTTGAGGTAGGGTATTTAGGACACTAGCTATCAATCTGTAACTTTTCATAGTGAAACAATTTGTATTTTCCCTTCAATAAATTTGGATTTTAACCCTGTTTCCTTCATTCTGCATGATATTTTGTGTTTTTGTGTGTGCGCATGCACATACACGGCAGCAGTTTCCCCTCCTGTGGTTTCCAGACAGTGGCGGAGCTTCATGCTCTGACACCGGGGGGGGGGGCGGAGAACAGGCGGGGGCATGGGTGGCACGCATCCTGTGGACGTGGCACACTGCCTGCAGGGCCGTGGCACACATCCTGGGGGCGTGGTGTGCCGCCTGCGGGAGCGTGGCGCCCAGCGCGGGCGGGGTACAGATGCAATGAGACCCCACTGGGGTCATGCTACCGGGGGCAGTGTGCTCTTCCCGCACCCTTCTTCCTCCGCCAGTGTTTCCAGAAACTGGTATTCAGAAGCATTGCTGCTCTTGTGTTTGAATCCTGCTTGCAGGTTTCCTACAGGCAACTGTTTGGTCACATGATGCTGGACTAGGTGGGCGAGTGGCCTGATCCAGCAGGCTCTTTCTTATGTGCTCAGAAAAACTGACTTTTAAAAAGCAAAATGTTTGAGAGTAAAAACTGACATGTGTGTCCTATACATCTTCTAGGATCCATAACTCCAGCCACCCATATATATTGGTGTACTTCTTCCGAGTGGCTTTGCAAAACTCTGTCCCTAAGATTTCAAGCAAAAGGAATCTAGCATGGATTTCAGTATTTGTATTCTTTCTTTAAAATAAAAAAGCACCAAAGTATAGAGGCATGCACTGTGCAATAAAAGCAAAGGTGCCTTCTCAGCATTTTAAAAATACTTGTGCTGACATGAATATCAAAATATCTCTTTTGTCTGGATTTGACCACGTTGACTTCTTTGAAATGTGCTTCAGTAGGTAAAGTCAACAGAAAGGTAATTGGTTCTTTTTTGTCTCATACCAAAGGCAAGTCTTTTGGGAGGGTCATTTTGTCATCAGTTATGTATTGGGTCTCTCTGGTGAAGGAGTGAAAGATTTTAAAAAGGAAATTAGATACACCTCAGTTATTCTTTTCTTTATTAATTTAGAGCATTCAAGATATAAAAATAAAAGGCTTTATACATACTTTATATACACACATAGCCTTCTGGTATACATTGTTTCCAACATGTTTTTAATTACATCTTCAGCCCAATCTTTAATTAACAGCAAAACCTCCTCCAAATACGTGGGTTTTTTTTTTAAAATAGCTACGAAGTTCTGGTTTTCTGGCTACAACCCAACCTTTTTGCCAAATATGATCTCCAATTATCATTTATGATGATAGCTTATTTCTACCACAGTGTAAGAATATAACACGTTGGCCTCAGTTGGGTTCTTTAGGAGTAAGTCCCATTGATTTAAATGGGATTTCGAGTGAAACACCCCAATCCAAATAACGTGTTCTGTGTGTGGAAAAACAGCTGATCCAAAGCCAGCTGGAAGCAAGGGGGGAAACCCATATTCAGCAACCACCAGCATAAATCACATACAAAAAGAATGATGGTGCAGTATCAGTAGTCCCTCTATCCTAATAAGCAGATGTGAGAAGCTTCAGAGTTACAATTCGCAGCTAAGAAGAGACTGCTGGATCAGGCCAATGGCCCATGTAGACCAGCATCTTGTTCTCACGGTGGCTGACCAAACACCTGTGGGAAGCATGCAATTTAGGCATGAGCACAAGAGCACCTTGCCCACCTGCAATTTCCAGCAACTGGTACTCAGAGGCATCGTGCAGGGAAAGGAGCACCCATGCTGGCTGGTAGTCCCTGCCCCTCCATCTAGTAATCTGTGCTATTGGGCAAGATGGTAGTGGGCAGGAACAACAGGAGCACCAGGCCTCCCTGTTGCCCATTCCTATCCTGAAGGCACTGTATTTAATCCTTCCTGAGCTCTGCACCATGATTGCATTTTCAGAGTGGAAGATGGTGTGGAAGACATCACCTGTGAGGTGTCACACATCCTAGCAATCATTTCTGACCCTGACCCAGCTGTAGTTGGGGGGCAACTACTGACCCCCCTGCATACAGATGTTCATTCCTCCTTTGCATCAGAGATGCTCTGAGGCAGTCAAACAGGGCTCAGGTGAGTGTTGCAGTGTAGCTGTACATCTAGGTATTTATCTGTTATCAGCAACATGCACTAATATCTTGGGCTGAAAAAGGGTGGGTGGGTGGGTGGGTGTGGGTGTTAGTGCTTTAAAGACCCTGCAAGATTTGTTTGAACAGAACTCATGTGTCGATTGCAAGTAAAGATGCTACTGTCATCAAGTCACGTTGCTGTCTGCCTCTTGTACAGTTTCTTGAATTAAAGTCAGTGCTATTTTTCTAGGGGGGAAAGTGTGCCAGAACTCACCAATGAGAAGTGCTGGAACTGAGTTCCAATGAGTTCTGGCTGGGGGGGGGGAGCCCTGATTGAAGTGAATGTGTTTTGAGTCAGGACAAGAGGCCAGTCTTAAGGCACTTGCTTGGAAATGCATTCCACTGAAGACAATGGGACTTCTTCCAAGGGCTGTGTGAAGGATCAGGGTGAAAGCTTTTGCAGGTTTGGGTCATAAGGAATTATTTGCGCAACCGTAATTAGTGTAAAAACAAAATAAAATAAAAAAATTCCTTCCAGTAGCACCTTAGAGACCAACTAAGTTTGTTCTTGGTATGAAGAAGTGTGCATGCACACGAAAGCTCATACCAAGAACAAACTTAGTTGGTCTCTAAGGTGCTACTGGAAGGAATTTTTTATTTTATTTTGTTTTGACTATGGCAGACCAACACAGCTACCTACCTGTAACCGTAATTAGTGTAGGCTTTTATAGAATAAAAATTGCTTTAAAAGGCTGAAGTCATTTCTTTTTCCCTTCCACATTTTATAGTAATTGGAAGATCGATACTTGAAACAATGTCAGTGGGACCTCTTTTATTTAAATCCTCTGGTCTGATAAATGGGTCCGAAATTGATATAAAAGAGAGCGCAGCTACATAATTTCACCTTGCACTTTGCCTCCTATGCATGTCTTATATGTTCTTAGACAAATGTAAATACTTTATGAAAACATAAATGAAGAACAACTTTTAAAGAGCCAGAAAAAAAATCAACAATACGTTGTTCAATGGGCTCCATTGACTAATTCCTGTATCTCGAACAACATTAGTTTCAACAACTAGCCTATTAATATTCTCCCAGGTACAAACCAGCAGGTATAAGTTTATCAAGGTTTGACCTTCCCTTAAAGAATGAAGACTGTGTCAACAACTTGTGTCATTAATTCATATTTCCACAACAAGCACAATTGCTTTAACTATTATTTAGAGACATTCATTCTTCATGGGACATTCAGAAAAAAGCGATTATTTGTTCAGAAAAAATAAAATGCTGACTACAAGTGCTTTGATATTTGTAATACATGCTTTTGTTAAAAAATCAAAATGGTTTCACCTTGTTTCTTGCTATCCCCAGCTTTGCTGTGATCATGCTAACATGTCACAGCTATGCAAAATGCTGCTTCCTATGAACTTGGATTCCACATGAACCAAAACAAATTATTTACTTAATTTAAGATGGGATTGTTAACACAGCCCCCCCTAAAGTTGCAATCTTGGTGAAAGAGTCGAAATCAATGTTGCATGTGTGTAAATTTACTTGATTTAAACATTATATTATTCATTGCATAATCCTGATTTTTTTTTATTAAAAAAAAATCACCTTTCTTTTTTAAAAAAGAATTAAAATTACCGGTAGAGACGAGGAGAGTAGAGACAAGGAAAAACTGTCATACAGTATACAAATAGGCTTCTTTCTTTTTCCTAGTATTTTTCTTCCTTTTCACAAAATAGGATTTTTCATAGAATTGATACAAGCTGCATGAAAGATGGGGGGCACTCAGGATTAGTGTGCTTAACTTCTAGACTCTGATCCACATGGTGAGGGAATGGGTACCCAGGCAAGTGCTTTTGGCACTGTTTTCAACAAAAAGGATTATGTGAAATTAGGCTTACATGCCTAGGGTGCAGTGTGGACGTGTTTATTATATCTGCCCTTCTTCCAGCTGCAGGTGTGTGGGGTGGCAGGCGCTGCCCTCCCCTGCCAGCTGCTCCTGCACCCCCATTTTAGTCTTTAGCAGCACAATCCTATACAGGATTATTCAGAAGTAAGTCTCACTGTATTCATTATGATTTATACCCAAGTAAATATGCATATGCCTGTTGCTTTTGTCCATGGGGTTTTCTTGGCAGATACTGGAGTGGCTTGCCGGTTCCTGCTCCAGGTGGATCACGTTTAGTCAAAACTTTCCACTGTGACCTGTCCATCTTGGGTGGCCCTGCACGGCATAGCTGATAGCTTCTTTTGAATTATGGTGCTGGAGGAGACTCTTGAGAGTCCCCTGGACTGCAAGAAGATCAAACCTATCCATTCTGAAGGAAATCAGCCCTGAGTGCTCACTGGAAGGACAGATCCTGAAGCTGAGGCTCCAATACTTTGGCCACCTCATGAGAAGAGAAGACTCCCTGGAAAAGACCCTGATGTTGGGAAAGATGGAGGGCACAAGGAGAAGGGGACGACAGAGGACAAGATGGTTGGACAGTGTTCTCAAAGCTACCAACATGAGTCTGACCAAACTGCGGGAGGCAGTGGAAGACAGGAGTGCCTGGTGTGCTCTGGTCCATGGGGTCACGAAGAGTCAGACATGACTAAACAACAACAAACGTGCATAAGATTGCAATCCAAATCACTTATTCCTGAGTATTTGGGCAAGATCCTGTGTCACACAAGCATGCTTCCACTTCTACAGCTGGGCTTCTCCTTCCTACCCCCACACCCCACATGGTCCCCCATAAAATGTTATTTGGCTGTTCAGGAGACCCTCTGAAGCAGCTTTGGGGGCACTGGCGAGTTGAGAAACTGGAGGTCCCATTGTGCAAGCAGACTTCCCTTGTGCCAACTGGCAGACACTCTTGGATGTCATCCTTTGTTCTGAAATATTCATACGCTGCCTTTTCGAGTGAAACTCATTCAAGGTGGCTTGAGAGAGCCCAGATAGACAGAGCTGTTCTGCTGGCTGCACTAAGATTGTAGCCAAAATGAATACAGTACTGACCCATGATCCAAGGGTAACACACACAGCGCATCAAACACAACAACCACACAGCTTTCATTCATTTCAAGCAGACTTGCAGTTAGTTCCTGGTCAATCGGTTCTGTTGTGTGCCAGGAGAAAATTGTGACCCGGAGACTGTTTGCTCATGCTGATTATATCTCACCAATATTCTCAATTGAACATTTGACTAAATGATTGCAGTAGGAAAATGTTTTGGAAAGTTTCCCAGGAAGTATCGGCATGACATCACATATTATTTTCTTTGCAGTGCCTTAGAAATCTACCTTTGTTGGCATTTTGAAACAAAAGCATGAAATTCTCATAAAAGAGACAGGATCTTATCTTGCTGTTTCAGCAGTATATGTAGCATAGCTAGGAAGAAACGGAGATAATTTTATTAAAGAAGTCTTTCAAAATCTGTATTGAATGATGTGTCTTTACATTATTGCACTAGACTTACAAAAATACATAATATATTAATATTTTATAATGCGAGGAAATATCATGTCAATTTTCAAATCGTTCCTTTTCATGGTTAATCTTCAGCATGCATCTGCAAGCTCGAGGAGGCTTTCCGAAACTATATTCACAACTTTATTATTGTCCAAGGAAAACAGGCCATCTTGAAAAGATTATACTGTTAAGGGGAAAGAGTAAAAGAGAGCAATTGGGATCCAAAAGGCCGTGAAATGATGCTTGATAAAGAATACAGAAATGCAAAAATGGAATCTTGTTAACATTATAAATAATATCTGTAGTACCGCCACCAATATGCCTACGAATGAAACATGCTTATGTACAACATTGTAAACTTTACCGAAAGTCTTTTCTTTTCTTTTTTACATTCAATAAAGCATGAATTTAAGACAACTTTTCTCATTTTCCTTTTTTAAAATGTCAACAAAGTTTTGGGCTGGAATTACTGAACACAGGTAAGCTGACAATTTACAGTACAGTTTTCTTTCACAGTGGTTAACATGGGGCATAACTCACCCACCTCCTGCACAAGCACCCATTGAAATGAATGGGAGGTGCACAAGAACTCTACCATGCTTGGGCAGGAGAACTTCCTGGTGGATTGTGCCCTTGGCTTTTTTTTAATATCTGCACAAAATTTCACATTAAATGCAAGCTCCCATTCTGTTCAGGTCCTTCCCATCCATGAATCTTTATATTAGTGTGATGATATCATGATTTCAGAATATTGGGTACCATGTGGAGGAATTTTCTCAGCCCTAATCCAGAGAACATAAGTCACACTCAAGTGCCATTGTAATCAGTGGGTTGAATCCAGAGTCTGTGTGAGCAGAACACAGAACAATTCTGCTGGACCGGGGGGGGGGCATTTTTGCTAATTCCCCCCATGGCCCTTGAAAGGTCGCTCCTGAGGGTTGCAGAGACCCTCTGAAACAGTGTGAGACACTGTAGGGGAGAGGAAATTGGAGAAAATTACTTTCCCCTCTCTTTCTACAGAAGACCTTTTTTGGATCTTAATCTCTTCTGCAAATGGAAAGTGTAGAATGGACCCTCTGAAACCAACCCACAGGGATTTGAGGGAGTCACGTTAAGTTCTCTGCTGTAGAAACAAAAATGCTTTTCATGAGATGCAGGTGTCTCCACCCTGTGCCCAAAATATACTCAAAAGAACTGTCAAAATTTGGATCGTTTAAGGTAAAGGCCATTGTTAAGAAATGAAAACAAGACATGGCTAGGATGTCGCCTTTCAGGCAACAAAAAGAAAACAGAAATGAGTCGAGTAGTGGGAACACAAATTATGACCAAGGTCCATATTTACAGATAGAAAACAAAAGTATTATTGCCTTTGTAATCACAATAAAATACAGGATAAATAACACAGCCATGTATTCATTTGCTTTTCTTGTGTGTTACTAGAAGAAGTCAACTGTCTGTTAACCAAAACTGTTATCCACTTGTCCATATAATTTATTTATTTATTTTGCAAAAAAAGAACTATTGAGTGATTCAGAAGAGAACTTCTGCTTTTGGTCGCATTTCTTAGTTAGGAGTGTAGCATTATCTACTGGTTTTCCTTGACTGGGTTTTCACAAATCTGAAACAATTGCACGTTTGAGACGCTCCTGTTGCTTAGAATAAATATGTGTGGTTTCACCAATGAATAGCCCTCTGAGGGTTGTAAGGTCTTCTCGATGCAAAACAGTGCAAGGGGCAGCAACACATTTATCACTTTCTTAGGTTATTTACACTTACTGAACCCCAAGGATTATTATTATTATTATTAATGAAGGAAAAAAATATTTCAAATGTCAGCAGCCCCATAAGGTCCATCTGTGAGAAGGAATTACAGGGAAAGTGACTGGGCTGGGCTGGCTTCAAATTGTTCTGCCCTGTTTCTGATATCAGAGTGCAGAGGCTGTGACAGAGTGACTACCTTCTCTGGCTGTCTGCATACCCTTGAAAGCCAGCGACGCAGGGATGTCACAGTTGTGGGGCGATAGCGGAGTACCTCCAGCATGCTGCCAGCCGTGGCCAGCTACGTAACCAGAAGGAGCGGCACTATACGCCATGTACGGAGAGACTTGCGCTGCCGTGGGATAAGGCGCCATTGTTGGTGCAGAGACAAAACTTCCAACAGTGGGGAGACAACTCGGTGCCTGAAAGAGAGGAGAGGAAATAATGACAATTACTGAAAAAAGAATAAACATGTGTGTTTTTAAAAAACGGGCAGCCCTGCCGTTAGGCAGAGTGAGGCAATGGCCTCAGGCGGCAGACTTGAGGTGTCATGAAAAGGCAGGTAATTGTTAAGCTATTAAATGGTTGTATTATATTTTTACTGCTTTGAACAGGGAGAGGCACTAGTGGGATTCTCTGCCTCAGGTCCCAGGTACTTTGAGTGAGAGGTTTGAGGGGAGGGGAGGGGAGGGGAGGCATTTCTACTGTTTTTCCTCATGAAGCAGAATGCCCTGGACCAGCTCTTAGTTTTTGAAATTATCAACTAACTTAATAATGTTGGCTTCAGAGGTGCCACTTCAACTTTCCAGGATGTGGTGAACAGCCAGACTTAAAAATCCAATGGCTTTTAGGTGCATCTTTACAGTGTAAATACTATCTTGTTTCTTTCACCTCATAACAACTACTGCAAGCTTCTTAATGCTGTAAAATTACTTCCAACAATATAGGTGGTGCACTTGTTGTGTTTTTGAGTGGGATATGCTGTTTATTGTCACTGGGCTAGTTTCTATTTCATTTGCTCAGAGGATGGTTTAACCCAATTAAGTTTTGATTTTAACCATACCCACGAAAATCCTTCATTAACTAGAAAGCGTATTTGATCTGTAGAAAATGCAACATGAAAAAAGAGACATTGCACATAACTTGTGTAAACAAAGAAATCTTTAATATATTTTTTTAAAAGGTTTTGGTGCCCCCATATATATCTAATTCAAAATATAACAAACTGTAAAATAAAATTATATTTTTCAAAAAGAAAAAAGCATATTTGATTTTACACTGCCTTCTGCTTTCTAGCTTGCTTTCAAAACACACACCAAAGCAAAAGGCATTCATATAATCACTTGGTGAAACACCCTAAGATGAACAGGGACTACCAAATTTACATCCAATT
Source organism: Lacerta agilis (assembly GCF_009819535.1). NCBI lineage: Eukaryota > Metazoa > Chordata > Lepidosauria > Squamata > Lacertidae > Lacerta > Lacerta agilis. The sequence goes on from NC_046312.1 coordinate 31,369,934, forward strand.
GCTATGCTCATGGAAGTTCTCTTGCACAAGCCACACTGGAATTAAAGTGAGCGGCACAGGAGCACTGCCAAGCCCATTTCTATGGAATTCCTGCTGGATAACTTTCCAGTGGAACCTCCCCCGCCCCCGCCCCGCCCCCCCAAAAAAACACCACAAAAAACACTGATCATCAAATCCAGCCTTTGTATTTTAAGGCTTCATTCCTGGAGAAATAAAAGGCACAAACAAAAAAAGAACAAAACTCCTTTCTCTGTCTCTCTCTCTCTCTCTCTCTCTCTCTCTCTCTCTCTCTCTCTCTGTGTGTGTGTGTGTGTGTGTGGATCTTGTCCTGAGGACGCATTCTGTGATTTAAAGAACAAACTTCTTTTATTTAAGTAAAGTGTCATTCACTGTGAATTCCTACAGAGACAGAGGGTTGCCTCTCCCTTCTTTATACAAACAGACACCTGGACCACCAGCTTGCACAAACACCCATGGAGAGCAGTTAACAACTTCAGGCCCAATCCTGCTGTCATTCTACTGAGGAGAGACAGTAGACATTTTAAAATTCCAAATTTATGGGAATTTAAAGAACGAAAACCACAGCTTGGGCAATCTACAGTTGCAGGTCACCAGGCACTGCTCTGACACCAATTCATTGTAAAAAACGGCAAAGAGTATTGGGTTGCCTTAAAAGCTAGCGATGTCACAATATTCTCTGCTGTTTTTGTTTCAACAGACTAATACAGCTAGCAACCCCTCTGGAAACCATTAGAATCCCCTGTAATTTAACTGAATAGAGAGAAGTGTGTAAATATTTTGTTTAGCATGTTTGTATTGTATCCTCTCTTCAAGGATTTCAGGGTGGCTTATGTGAGGTTATCTCATTCTTTCCTTAGAGGTGTCTCTGCAGATAGAATTAATCCTCATTTACTCCTTCAGGCAGTGGCCTTTTCCAGACCCTTTTGGGCTCTGGTGCAATTCAGTGGGAGGGGTGAAGGGCTGCTGTGATTTCACAAATTGTCACAGTAGGAACTGCACATGGTGGCAGTTCAATGGATGTGAACCATATCACAAGCCCAGTCCCTGCCCTCAATAGGGTTATGGACCCAAAACCATCTTAACTGGGCCACTGATTTGAACTTTGATTTCCCCCCTGCAAGTCCTATCTCTAACCACCACACTGGATCTTGTTGGTGTCTTCTAGAGATCCAGAAGGAGATAATCTCTCATATATATATATATATTATTTGTTGAATATAAGAACACCATATAATCAAATACAAGCAATCAAATACAGTGTTCCCCTACCCCCCCCCCCAAAAAAAACAGCCCTAACTATGTCCAGGTAATTACATTAGTATTATAATCAACCTCCTTCATGGATCACTGCCTTGTCGTGGCGAAGGGGCGTATGTAATGTATGGAATGTATGTATGTATGTATGTATGTATGTATGTATGTAATGTATGGAAGTGAGAGCTGGACCATAAAGAAGGCTGATCGCCAAAGAATTGATGCTTTTGAATTATGGTGCTGGAGGAGACTCTTGAGAGTCCCATGGACTGCAAGAAGATCAAACCTATCCATCCTTAAAGAAATCAGCCCTGAGTGCTCACTGGAAGGGCAGATCCTGAAGTTGAGGCTCCAGTACTTTGGCCACCTCATGAGAAGAGAAGACTCCCTGGAAAAGACCCTGGTGTTGGGAAAGATGGAGGGCACAAGGAGAAGGGGACGACAGAGGATGAGATGGTTGGACAGTGTTCTCGAAGCGACTGGCATGAGTTTGGCCAAACTGCAGGAGGCAGTGAAGGATAGGCGTGCCTGGCGTGCTCTGGTCCATGGGGTCACGAAGAGTCGGACACGACTGAACGACTGAACAACAACAACAACAACAACAAATTATAATCAACAAAAAAAAATTCTACAGTTGCTGGTTTAAAAAATATCATTCCACATGTTCCCATGTGATATAGGTGGTTTAAATTCATGTTCTTTCTTTGATGCATATGTAATAAAGGAGGACCACGTTATGTAAAAGTTATGTAATTTCTCACATTGTTTTCTTTCACGTACCCTTTCTGTTAACTTTTCCATCAAAATTAATTCCCAGACAAAGTACCTTTTTTTTTTTTTACCTTTTAAACGCCTGAATGCCAAAACCAGTTTGCCATGCGGCATATGTGGATATATGGCATAACAGAGTGTTGGAATGAGGCATGGGGGAGCAACCCAAATCCCCACTCAGCGAGGAAGTGCACTGGTGTCCTTGGGGCTGTCACTGTCTCTTGGCCTAACCTACCTCACAGGGTTGTTGTAAGGATAAAAATGGAGAAGGGGAAAGCCATGTATAATCACACTGAGTTCTTTGGAATTTTTTTTAAAATGATAGTTACAATTTATTTATCACACATGTCCCATTACACTTTACCCTATTAAATAATAAAAGATCCCTCTACTGTTATGTTACTACCCCTGTGAACAATGACATATATATATATATATATGAATGGCTCCCAAGCAAAACATCTCTAGTGAAGTTATTAATATGCAGGATAGAAAGCGGGAGAGACCATTTTAAAAACAAAGCCAAAATCTACATTCCAGCCAACATAGGTCATTTGAATGACAAACGCAGGGAACTGAAAATCTTATTCAAATGTCACTTTTCAAAAAGGCCATGGAATCCTACATATGCTTGCCTAGAAGGAAGTTCTACTCGGTAGGCCTTACACTCAAGTAAGTATGGCTAGAGTTCCAGGCATATTGTTGGGACTAGCTTGAAATTTAGGCTGCCTGGGTTAACGGTGGAATTGACACCCATTTGTTAATCTGGCATTTCTGACAAGAACTACATTCACTTGAAGTTGAACTGGAGGGGATTAAATTCCAAGGCCCAGCAAATATTGGGCCAATAATTCAATGGAAGGAAATGAACACCAAAATACAAAATCAGGAGTTGGGAGAACCCTGCGGTGTTTATGGGTTTGTAAGGTACTTCGAAGTCTTTACTTAAGTGCTGGGTTTTGAGAAACATTTTTTTAGTTCTGTAAATATTACTCACATAATCGAAGCCATTGTTTATGAAAGGAAATTTAATTATTTAAGAAGTGCTTCTAGCTGAATGTAACCTATGTTCTTTCCCCTTTTCCTTTTTTTCCCTTTTGCCTCCTCTTTAAGGGGCAAAATCCACAGGGGAGATGTTTTGGATTGTTTCTACGGCTCAGAATTAACGTTTTGCAAGAGTCAAAGAGAAATGGAACTTCAGAAGATCTAACTCTAACCCCCTTGCCTTTTTGATAATTTATATATTTAGCAAAATGCATTTTTACAATTTTGCTGCGGCTGATGTAGAATATACAGTGCAAAACGCCTGCGCCAGGAGTTACCTCTCAATTATACTAAATTAATCTGTGTCACTCTGTGTATGGAATCAAAGGGTTAAAACGGGTTCAGATGCACAGTTGTGCTTATCAGTGTTGTGCTAAAGAAGCTGAAGGGACTGCTAAACATCTGGCATAACAAAAGCCTTTCTGGACCCCATGATCTGCAGTGTGCATCTGGCTCAGGATAGCATCTAATGTCCTTGTCCTCAGGTTGTGTGTGTTTAGTCTATTGCAGGGATGGCCAATGTGTTGCCCTCCAGATGTTGCTTGACTACAGTTCCTATTATCCCTGACCTATAGCCATGCTGACTGGGGTTGATGGGGGCTGTGATACAACATCTGGGTGACACCATTTTGGATACCTTACATATATTGTCTAAACACACCTTTGGCACCTGCATCGGTGGCTTCATCTTGGGTTGAAATGGTGGATATTTTTGGATGGTTGGTGGAGATGGATGCTCAAAGGTCACATGAAAGAATGTGACAAGTTATAAGAGTAAATAGGTAAAGAAACTCATATAGGAACCGGGAATAGACAAATAGCCAGTGTAAGGATTTAAGGAAGGGTGTCACATGGTCCGAGCAATGACAGAAGTGAATAATTTGGGTGGCAGAAGGTGTAAGAACTGTATGCATATTGCCTTGGCCCTTTCACACCAATAAGCCTACACACTGACAATTTGAATGGGTGTAGGGCCTGTTCCAAAATTCTTATAGCAAAATTCCAGCTTAAACTGAAGAAAGTAGGAAAAACCACTGGGCCAGTAAGATACAATCTAAATCAAATTCCTTATGAATACACAGTTGAAGTGAAGAACAGGTTTAAGGATTTAGATTTGGTGGATAGAGTGCCTGAAGAACTGTGGATGGAGGCTCGTAACATTATACAGGAGACAGCAACGAAAACCATCCCAATGAAAAAGAAATGCAAGAAAGCACAGTGGCTGTCTAAGGAGGCCTTACAAATAGCGGGGGAGAGAAGGCAAGCAAAATGCGAGGGAGATCGTGAAAGATACAGGAAATTGAATGCAGATTTCCAAAGAATAGCAAGGAGAGACAAGAGGGCCTTTCTAAACGAGCAATGCAAAGAAATAGAGGAAAATAACAGAATGGGAAAAACCAGAGATTTGTTCAAGAAAATTGGAGATATGAAAGGAACATTTCGTACAAAGATTACCACAATTAAGGACAAAAGTGGAAAGGACCTAACAGAAGCAGAAGACATCAAGAAGAGGTGGCAAGAATACACAGAAGAATTATACCAGAAAGATATGGAGATCTCATACACCCCAGGTAATGTGGTTGCTGACCTTGAGCCAGACATCCTGGAGAGTGAAGTCAAATGGGCCTTAGAAAGCCTCGCTAACAACAAGGCCAGTGGAAGTGATGATATTCCAGCTGAACTATTTAAAATTTTAAAAGATGATGCTGTTAAGGTGCTACACTCAATATGCCAACAAGTTTGGAAAACTCAGCAGTGGCCAGAGGATTGGAGAAGATCAGTCTACATCCCAATCCCAAAGAAGGGCAGTGCCAAAGAATGCTCCAACTACCGCACAATTGCACTCATTTCACACGCTAGCAAGGTTATGCTTAAAATTCTACAAGGCAGGCTTAAGCAGTATGTGGACCGAGAACTCCCAGAAGTGCAAGCTGGATTTCGAAGGGGCAGAGGAACCAGAGACCAAATTGCAAACATGCGCTGGATTATGGAGAAAGCTAGAGAGTTCCAGAAAAACATCTACTTCTGCTTCATTGACTACGCAAAAGCATTTGACTGTGTCGACCACAGCAAACTATGGCAAGTTCTTAAAGAAATGGGAGTGCCGGATCACCTCATTTGTCTCCTGAGAAATCTCTATGGGGGACAAGAAGCTACAGTTAGAACTGGATATGGAACAACTGATTGGTTCAAAATTGGGAAAGGAGTACGACAAGGCTGTATATTGTCTCCCTGCTTATTTAACTTATATGCAGAATTCATCATGCGAAAGGCTGGACTGGATGAATCCCCAACCGGAATTAAGATTGCCGGAAAAAATATCAACAACCTCAGATATGCTGATGATACTACCTTGATGGCAGAAAGTGAGGAGGAATTAAAGAACCTTTTAATGAGGGTGAAAGAGGAAAGCGCAAGATATGGTCTGAAGCTCAACATCAAAAAAACTAAGATCATGGCCACTGGTCCCATCACCTCCTGGCAAATAGAAGGGAAGAAATGGAGGCAGTGAGAGATTTCACTTTCTTGGGTTCCATGATCACTGCAGATGGTGACAGCAGTCACGAAATTAGAAGACGCCTGCTTCTTGGGAGAAAAGCAATGACAAACCTAGACAGCATCTTAAAAAGCAAAGACATCACCTTGCCGACAAAGGTCCGTATAGTTAAAGCTATGGTTTTCCCAGTAGTAATGTACGGAAGTGAGAGCTGGACCATCAAGAAGGCTGATCGCCGAAGAATGGATGCTTTTGAATTATGGTGCTGGAGGAGACTCTTGAGAGTCCCATGGACTGCAAGAAGATCAAACCTATCCATTCTCAAAGAAATCAGCCCTGAGTGCTCACTAGAAGGACAGATCCTGAAGTTGAGGCTCCAGTACTTTGGCCACCTCATGAGAAGAGAAGACTCCCTAGAAAAGACCCTGATGTTGGGAAAGATGGAGGGCACAAGGAGAAGGGGACGACAGAGGATGAGGTGGTTGGACAGTGTTCTCGAAGCTACTAACATGAGTTTGGCCAAACTGCGAGAGGCAGTGAAGGATAGGCGTGCCTGGCGTGCTCTGGTCCATGGGGTCACGAAGAGTCGGACACGACTGAACGACTGAACAACAACAAGGGCCTGTTCAGACAGTACACTTAGCATGAGTAGGTTCGGGGTGCACATTGAGTCTACATGTCATCTCAACCAAAAGGGTTGTGATGTCTCAACATACATACCTGATACTCTTTTATACACAAGACTAAGGAAGCTTTATTAAAGCTGGTCTATGGTTCATTATGAAACCAATCCATTTGGGTGGAGGAAGGGGGTCACATCTGTTTTTGCAGCAAAGTGCTGGTCGGGAAAAGCTCTCAGACCAACCACCAGCCTGCATTGAGAAATCACTTCAGCTTGGAAAAGCATATAGCTGGAAACAGGACATATTCCAACTGAGCTTAGTGTTGATTCGCATCAGCCTTGAGAAAAGCCCACCTCAATCTGCCTTCCAAGCATTTCAGCCAGTGCTGAGCCACTCTTGGCCTGTCACTGTGTGGTGGAGATACACAAGAAGCTGCTTTATAACAGATCAGACTATTTGTCTATCTAAACCAACATTGTCTATTCTGAAAGTAGCTCTCTCTAGAGTGTCAGGTCTGGAGACTGTGCTTTTAAACCTTCAGCTCAATCCTTCTAACTAGAGATGCCCTTCTTCATGCAAAAGATGCGCTCTGCCACTGAGCAATGGTTCCTCCTGAATATTGAGAGACACACCTGCCTTAACAAGGAAAGTCCAGCAATAAGTATAGTTCAGTCATTAAAAAAAAAATCAAAAACTGAATAGTAAACGTAAAAGAATGATAACTAAAAGTGATCCCACTAGACATTGCCTTCAAGTACATAGAGGCTACCATAAAATTATCACAAGTGGTCACCATTAAACAGCAAACTGCTAAAAACCATACACCGAGTTAGTAAGTGACAGATCACCATCCAAATGGTTGGGGTGTACACAAAAATTCTTAGCTCAGTAACAGAAAGATGTTAGACTTCGGACCAGACACACAGCCCTGGGGAAAGCATTCCAAAGACAAGGAGCCGCTGCAAAAAAAAATAAGGCTCTTTCTCGTGTAACCACCCTTGGACCTCCCTTGATGGTGGTACCAAGAGAAGGCAACCCAAAGACAAACAGAGGTTCTGAGGAGGTTCATATGAAGAAAGGCACTCCATAAGAGTCATCTAAAGCTTTATAGGTTAAAAGCAGCACTCTGACTTCAGCCCTGAAAACGACCCAACTCCAGTGCTGATGGGCCAGCATGATCACGCTTCCTGGTCCCGGTTACTAGTCTGACTACCAAACCTTGCACAGTTTTCAAAGGCAGCCCCATATTTAACACAATATAGTAGTCTAGGCACAAGATTACTTAGTCAACTGAAGTCAAGCTACCTCCATCCAGACAGTAGGGCCAGCAGCCAAAGCTTGGCGAAAGCGTTCTGTGTCCCAGAAGCCACCCAGGCTTCCAATGACAGTGATGGATCCTGAAGCAGTCCTTAAAACTATGGACCTGCCTTGAGGATTATTATACCAGAAGTTGAGCTAAATTTCTTAAAATCAATCCATCAATAGCTCTGTTGTCGCTCCTGGATCTCTAAGCATAGCTTAGCCTCTGCACCATTATGCTCAGACTGCAAGATGCAGCAAATTTCAAAATGGATTGCATCAAGGCACAGTTATTCCTTAACCATGTGCTACAGAAAGAAATATGAAAACATGATTGTGTAAATAGAAAAGATTTCAGCGTTTGACAGCTGTTCTTTCATCGCCCTTCTCTTTCAGGGCATTATCATTCCTCTGCAAACAGATTAATTCCCCCACTACCCATTTGAAAGCTACAGCTCAGCAGAATATAAAGATGTGTGTCCAACAGACTAAACCTCACGTTTGCGAAATAGCTGTTAAAACTGTATGTTTGCATAACCAAGGGACATGGCAGCGCTGTTGCATACTTGCTGCTTCCAACCCCCCTCCCCTTTGTTCTTTTTGACGGAATGAAGCAATGACCTTAAATTCTATATAAACATATTTCTTGGAAGTAACGCCCCAATGTGTTCTCCAAAGATTGTACTTCTGAGTGTGGACTGGGGTGCCAGTCATATATGAGTAATATTAAAAGGGTAATATAACGGGAAGAGGATGTATAAACAAGGGCAATACACAGGATGTGAACATACTACATCACTCCTCTATTGGACAGTAAAGATGATTTATATAATCAAATCAACTTATGCAATCCCAAGAGAAGACTTGACCATTTGCCCAAATACAACTTATTCAGCAACTTAATTCCATCAGCGGCGGAATTCTTATTCACTGGTGTGGAATTTAGTGTGCATTAACACTACAGTGGTACCTCAGTTTATGAAATTAATCCGTTCCTGAAGTCTGGTCTTAAACCTCCCGCCGCCGATGCCCTTCCACCATTGGGCTTCCATTTGTAGACTGAGGTAAAGTTCGCAAACTGGGACACTATTTCCAGTTTTGTGGAGTTCGTAAACCGAATCGTTCTTAAACTGGACTGTTCTTAAACCGAGGTACCACTGTACTGTTTTTTTAAAATATAATATATTTTATATACACACACCACATCTCTTTTTTTTAAAAAAAAAAATCAGACAATCAGCCCTGCGTACAGTTCTCCGGAAGCAAGATTTCAAAACTGAACTTCCAAATAAATAGCTTCAGTGTGCTGGAATGGTGTCTATATTCCTTGCCCACTGTTAATTCTACAGTGGCAAAGAGCACAAATATTTATGTGAGCAATGAGTCAACTAACTGAGCTCCTTTCCGAAGCAAATGTTATTTTATTTGCCTAAGAACCGGCAAAAAAGAATAAGGAGAGCATCTAGAACAGCAGTGGGCAACCTGTGCTGTTCCAGATGCTGTTGGAATCAGTTCCAGGCAGTGGGGACAATGCCCACGGATAATGGAAGGTGTAATCCAGAAACATCTAGAGAGCCCCAAGTTTCCCATCCCTCATCTAGAAGCCCTGTAGTAGTATGAAAATAGCAACATTCAGAGGTACAGAGAAACTTGACCTTCTTATGCTAAAATTTCTAATAAAAAGCACATCCAAATGTTATACAAAGTTTCATAAGGACAGCCAGACATGCTTTGGGACAAAACTAGAAAAAAAATAGTTTTTAGGGTTTTCTGATTTATATTTCGTACACGTGTAGCGGGTACCCAATTCCACCAAAAGACACTATTTACAATTTACAGCAATCCTAAATTTTGCCAAATGTGAAATAAGGCAGCTACCACAAATAAGGCAAACTTGTAGGCAACATACTTGTTGTGACCATTCAACAGATGGAAAATTTTGCCCCAGAAGAAATCCTGGGCAGGATAAAAGCTGGTGATGAAATACCTGATAGTTTGAGAGAGCAGAAGAAAGGAAATGGTTTGAGAGAGGCTTAAGTTCACATGGCTGACACACATTTACCCCACTGCCAACTCTGGTTGAACAGGTTTTTCAGGCTTTTAAACAATTCAATACAATACAATACAATACAATACAAAAAAGCCCATCAACCTTTCTGCTTACTGTTAAGATCCGTGGTACCACCAATAAATCAACCAGCTTCTCCAGCATGTTGGAAATTAAAAACTGTTTGCCAGAGATGAAAATGGGAGGAACAATTCCTTCTTCAAACCATCACCAATTCTCTGAAAGAAAATTATTGTTTGTCTCCAGATTCAGCAACTTTTTTTGAGCAATAGGAATAATATAAGGAGCAGTAAAGAAAGTACAGCTATGTGCTTGCTACCATTTCAGTATCACAGATACAAAAAAGCCTTTGCTCAGAAGGGGAATATTATTATTTTTGTTTATGTTAATGAAAGGCTGATACAGAGAGCAAAGCCAACAAATGTCCTTTTTAGAATTCCTGTTTTTCAGAGCATATAAGTAGCATCTCCAAACTACGGTCTGCCTTAACATAAAACCCACATTGAAGGAAAACCTGGTTCCTAAACCATACCTGAAATCCTGGATTGGATTATGACTTTAGCAGCACATGGATCAAGAAAGCTCATGGATCACTCACGCAAAGTGAGTGATCAGCATAATAGAGATCCATAGAGACCAATTGGCATGATTTTTTACCCATTCTGGGATCCTTAAAAGTGATGAAAGACTGGATATAAATCTAAATAAATGATACAATTGCTTTCAAGAACCATACAGAAGGATAACTACTGCAGCAACAAATTGTTCTAGCTGCCATTTTTCTGCCAATCTGAAATTATCCATCCATTGCAAATTAAGCCAATATTAAATCTATATCTTTACTTTGAGATTGGTGAAAATTAGATATTGTTTCTCTGCCAAGATTTGCTACACCCGCCTACACCCAAACATAGATGCTAGTCAGCATTCCATTAGGATATATTAGCTAACTCAGTGTAGTCTCAAAACATCAAGATGTTAGGCTACACTGGCATTGCAGAGGCATCGCAAACCACTAAAGCAAATTATTTAGGTTTGGAGGTGGGGAACCCACAGAGAAGAGTAATGTTTTGTTGTCAGTACCATTGCTCCATTCATAATATATTGCCTAATTATTAGGTTATCACGTTTCAAATAAATCTGCCATTAGAAACAGAAACCATAAAATGTGATTGACTCTGCACCAACAATTACTCACTTGCAAAAATATTGTGCAAACAGTAGGATACAACAAGAAGAAGTGAGAAGTGGTTTCTTAGAGAGTCAGTCAATGAAAATCCAACCACAGTCTCTATTGGAAACAGGTTGGGATGGGGGAAGTTACAGGAGAAAGGGCTTATAAATTTCGAACCCCACTGGGAAACTGGGGCTAAATATTTTCAGATATTGTCTGCTGAAAGAAGAACACAGATGGATTTCATAGTGGAGACAGCACCACAACGAGGAGCTGGCAGCACTGTGAGAAGGGAGCAAAAATAGCCTACCAGCTGGGAATGAAAAGCAAGTCAGATCTTGGCAAGTATTTAAATTTGCAGTCAATGGAAAGGCTGGTCCAAGCAAAGGAGGCCTGATAGCTTGTTCTTCCCTCCATCCTCCCCTAGTAAGAAACATGCACTCTCATGTCGATTTAGATTCTGATAGTGAGAGCCATAGCGGGCACCGGCGGGTGGTAAGACAGCACTGCATGCTCATGGCAATATAAATCTGACTTATTAAACAGGGCGGCAAAATATGCAGAAATAGGGGAGACATGTGGTTCCATTCATTTCTGATTTTAATACGAGCCTACCTAATTTGTACTTTCTGAAACAATATGCAAACTGAAATGTAGGTATCCTTTGAAACTCGCACATCCCAGAATTCTGTGGTGCAGTCAGTCTCCTTTTCATTGCAATCGCCCTGAACACTTAGATACCTCAAGGACTGCCGCTCTCCATATGACCCTATCCAGACCCTGAGATCAGCCTCTGAGGTCCTTCTTCATGTGTCTCCTCCATAGGAGGTCCAGAGGGTGGCAACAAGAAAACGGGCCTTTTCTGCAGTGGTCCCTCACTTGTGGAATGCTCTTGCCGGGGGGGGGGGGTGACTGGCGCCAGACAAAAATGTTCCTCTTTAACCAGAGTCCATTTCCCTAACACCCCAGCAAGGTATTCAGGTGGCTCTTATAAACCAGCGACATCAAAATTCATAGTCTACTGAATAGATGGTATGAATGCACACAGTCTCCACTGGGTAGGATGAATGCACACAACCATTTACCAACTGGGTTCCACCACAGGCTGCATGCAACATCATACTAAGCAGGTCGTGTGAGCCCCCACAGACAACAGAATTATAATGAGCCGGTGAGCCTTCTCACCCCAGAGTAACTTGGCCTTCTGTATCACTTACAGTAGTCAACTGGAACAGTATTTTTGCATACATTGGGGCACCAGTGGCATAGTGTGGGAGGCATGGGGACCGTAGCCCCAGGGACATTTTTTTGAGGGGGCGCGACCAGGTGCCCCCACAACAGGCTCCCTCATTGGAGCCTGGCTCTGGTACACAAGGGAGCTGCAGAGACAGCTTCCTTGCACGATGGCCCAATGCTGCTAGGCACAGAAGCAGTCATTCAGGAAAAAAGGAGGTCTCACAAAGGTTTACTGCAGCTCACCTGAGAAGGAATCAGGTGTATGAGGTAGGAAAAACTCACACCCTTTCATCTACATCATGCAATGACATGGATGATTTTGCATCATTACTGTTAGTTTCAATGGAAATTTTTCATCATGAAAAGGTGGATGATATTCTAATCAAGGTAAATTAATAGCTTGGGAACAAAACACATTTGGGAGGTTCCTCATCATCATGGACCTCCAGATGTCCTCAAGCCCATCAATTATGCCTTGCCTGCCAGCACCCACTCAAGAATTTAGAATAGAATAGAATAATAATTTAGAATAGAATAATAATTTATTGGCCAAGTACATTTCCCAAAATACCCGGAATTTGCTTTGGCTACATTGCAATGTAAATTTACAGAGCAAGAGCCGAGGCTGCCCTTCTCGGCGCCTCTTAAGCTGTGTTGGTGAGTGTAGGCCCGCCTCCTAGGCCCGATGGAGTTGGTCAGAGGAGGGAGCGGTCTTCCCACTCACAGCAGCAGCAACAGCAGCAATGTTCCGGAGGCTTCTCTGGAGCCTCTTAAGCTGTGGCAGTTGAGTGTAGGCCCGCCTCCTAGGCCCGATGGAGTTGGCCAGAGGAGGGAGCGGTCTTCCCACTCACAGCAGCAGCAACAGCAGCAAAATAATTCCACTCATCCCAAGTAGCTACACATGCACAAGCAATCATATGAATAAGTATTAATAGAGCGGATAAAGAAAACAGAGATGGACTGAAAGGAAAGGGCTTCCACCATTTTCCTAAGTCTTGAGAGAATGGGCCTGAGAACAAATAAATTCCACAAGAGGGTGCCATAACTGAAGAGGTCCTGCCACTTGCACTCACCAGTCTTGCCTCTGAAGGCCAGGTACTCAGAGAAGGGTCTCTCCTGATGACCTGAGTGCATAGGGGGAGGAAAGGTTACATATAGGAGAAGGCAATTCCACTCTGTCCATATTCAAGAAAATTTATTCCCTAGGAGGGGATTCCCAGGTTCATTGTGAATGCTGATGAGAAGATTTCATAAGCATTTAGATTACCATATGCTTGTCCCTTTACCTTTACCTTTTTATGCCTGGGGTAGTGAATATGATGTCATCCAGATATTGTTGGACTACAACTCCCATCACCCCCAACTATTGGCCAGCCTGGCTGGGGCTGATGGGAGTTGTAGTCCAACAATATGTAGGGGGGGCATCATGTTGGCTAACACTGGCATGTTCCACCTGCAACAATGGGTTCAGTTTAACTTCAGTGAACTTGCAATGCCAGATCAAGTTGCAGCCTGAGCAATTTTAAACCATCCATGAAAAGTTACCCATGTTTAAGGGGTGTGAATGTCGGTATAAAATTGTACTCTAAGTTTGTGTGATTCTAAAAGACTTAGGATGGTATTTAACTACAGTAAGTTTTACTCAGAGAACACCCACTGAAATTATTTAACATGACTAAGTTAGGTCCATTAATTTCTACAGGATGAATTTCATGTCCTGCTAAGGCGATTGCTCAGTGAGGGCAAGCATCTTGTCTTGCAAGATGGAACAATCCTCTATTTCCTTCCCCCCTGCACTGTTCTGGGGTGGGGGGAGCATGTGGGTGGATGGATGGGTGGAAGCCCCACTTCACAAGCAGAGGTCCTTCCACAGGGCTTCTACTGACAGGACCCATTAGTAGTTGAATCTTGCCCAAAGGTCTATTCCAGGGTTTCTCAAACTTGGGTCTCCAGCTGTTTTTGGACTACAACTCCCAGCCTCCCTAGCTAGCAGGACCAGTGGCCAGGGATGATGGAGACTGTAGTCCAAAAACAGCTGGAGACTCAAGCTTGGGAAACCTGGTCTATTCTAAGGAAAATTTAGTTGAATACCACCCATATTTCTTAAGCCTTACCGGGGGCGGGGAGGGGGGTTTCAACTGGACACTTTACATACAGGGCTGGCGCGTCCATTAAGGCGAACTAGGCAATTGCCTAGGGCGCCAAAATGGAGGGGGCGCTGGCCAGGCTTGGGTGGGATGGGCGGGACGGGATGGGCTAGCAGCAGCTTCTCCGCTGTAGTGGAGAGGTGCTGCTTGCCCCCTACACCACCCCTCGGCTCCTGCTAAAGCAGGCTTTGGTGAGGGGCGGGGGGCGGGACGAGCGAGCAGCAGCTTCTCTGCTACAGTGGAGAAACTGCTGCTTGCCTCTCCACCACCCCCACCTCCCGCTAAAGCAGGCTTTGGCGGGGGGCGGCAGAAGGTGGTCTCGCCTAGGGCGCAAGAAGCCCTAGCACCGGTCCTGTTTACATATCTCCCCCATTCCTCTCACTGTCAAAGTGCAGAGTGTAAGTTCTTTGAGGCAGAGACTTTCCTCTCACCTTTTTAAAAAAATAACCTTTGGTTACTCTGTAAAGTTCTTTGTCGTATAAACAAAACAGTAATTATAAAATATATGATTGTGATATAAGTAAGGAAGAGCTTGAATAAATTCTCTACCACATCCATTTCTGAAGCTACCACATGTAAGACTCAAGGCATTTTTAGCCTGCACATGTTACGTTCCCAATGCAGCTGGGAACAAGAGATGTTCCCCACTACTGCACCAGCAGGGCTCTTAAAGGCACAGGAAGGTGATCCAGCTTACAGCCTAGAAACATGCAATGCATGAAACTATGGTCAGGCATAACGCTTTCTTCTCCTTATAACTACTGCTGCTTCTTTCTGTGCAGATCAACCTGCACGTAAGCCAGCCGGTAAGCAGAGAGAGAGAGAGGGAGAGAGAGAGAGAGAAGAACAAGCGTGCTTTCCTTGACCATCTATGCCAGCATTGTGTTCTTACATGCATCCATACGGGGGATCAAACCCATGACCTTGGCATTATAAGCACCACACTCTAACCAGCAGAGCTAACCAACAAGGCATAAGCACAAGAGAAAATCTCCTGGGGTGCAGGGTCTGCTTCCTTTGAAAAAACGGGAAATTAAAGGGATATAAAAAAATAAGGGATAGCAGCGGGAAACTGCTTGAAATAAGGGAGATTCCCAGGGAAAATGGGATACTTGACAGCACTGTCTACAGCAGGGCCTTCAGGAGCTGAATGGAGTCTGTTACTGCATAAACACACAGTACATTCTCAGTTTGATGGTAGGCTTATCACCAGCTGTCAACTATTCCATCCCTATGTTCAGAAGCAATCCAGCCAGGCAGAGCTCTCCTTAGGTTCTTAAGCAGAGCCTGTGCACAGACTATGAGAAATACAGAGGAACGAGTTCCACACACTGAAAGTATCTGTAGACAGAACCATCTTATAAATATACTGAGAAGCATGAGTTTTCAAAGACATTCACTTGCGAATTAAAGAATCACAAAAAACCAAACACAGAGACTTTCATCATCAAGCTACTAGCCAGGGTAATGTTATATATAACTCAGACAAAAATCCTTTGTAATCATCCCACTAAAATGCAGTGACTAAACGCACGCACATGCGCGCGCGCACACACACACACGCTTTCCTCTGGTGACAACTTCACTGACCTATGGCAGTGGCGTAAATGTGAAGAGTACTCAAGTGGAGAATCTGTCCCAGTAACTTCAGGTTGGCCTATATTCTATGGATGCAATTACAAAACCACCACTTCCTGAACAGAATCTGAGTAATCAGGTTTCATTCAGGAAACTGTGGAGATTAGGAAAACTGCATTCAGCCCTTAACCCACAGGCAAAACACGTATTTGACTATAGGAAGGGGGGGTTGGAATGCCTGTGACTTCTCTATATCACATTATCTGCTCTGTTCATTGAAAGGGCAGGATATAAACTAATTAAATAAATAAATAATCAATCAGTCTTAGTTACATATGTATAAAAGGTCCAGATATGCAACCAAATATCACTGGTGAGCAAAGAATACTGCATCCTTCCCCCCCCCTTTTTTTTCGTTGCTCATGTAAACACAGACAAGTTGTTTTGTATTTTCATGGAGCGTAACAACCAAGGCTGCAACCGATTCAAAAAAAATTTCAGAATGATTGCTTGCTTTTCAACTGGCTAATAAGTTAAACAATTTATTACATCCACAGGTTGATGAAATTAAGATCTAGTCTAGTAGCATTGTTTTGTTCTTAGATACTGAACCAGGTACGAGGCAACTGCAAAAGGTACCAAGCACAATAACATACAGAAAGCATATCTTTTGTATTTATTTTGCCCCATTTGTCTACCGCTGTATGTAAATTAGATGAAAAAAAATCAACAAGCACACCCCTAACTCTCAGGCCCGCCAATTTAAACCTTGTTAGAATTTGCATTTGCCAAATGTCCAGCTAAAGTTGGTTTTAGTAGGTTAGTCTACTCTACTGCTTAAACACTTTGGGACTTCCAGCCTTACTATGTGACACAAGTTAGAGGAATTAGCACCATTCATGGCTGCAAATAAACTGTTTATGAATGTCTGATACAAATAGTCTCTTGCATATGACGAAGTGGACTCTGGCCCATGAGAGCATACATTTGTTAGCCACTAAGGTGCCTTGAAACCTTGTTGTTTCACTATATTCTCTTATTGTTGACATGAAGAGATGAGGATTGTTAAACACAATCCCTCGTGCATCTAAACAGTTAACATAACTATTAACTCTTTCCTGAAAGAGATTAATGAAATTGGGGGGAGGAGAGAAAGGGGAGACCTATATTCAGCCACCTGTGGCATTCCCATTACCCCTGACCATTGGCCAGGCAGCTGGGATTGATGGGAGTTAAAGTCCAACAGCATCTGGAGAGCCAAAGGTTCCCCATCTATTCCCCAGCAATTCTACTACATCATTCTACGTGCTTAGAATCATACGCTGCATATACACCATGCAGTTAAAGCAATTCCCCAGAAGCCTGGGAACGATAGTCTGCTAAAGGTGCTGGGAAATATAGCTCTATGAGGAGCAAAATACAATTCCTGTAATTTTTCCGAGGTGGCAGGGATAGAGATGTGCTTCAAATGTATGCATTGTTGGAAGGGACCTCAAAGGTCATCCAGTTCAACACCCTTCTAATGCAGAAAACCCACTACTCTTGCCCCCTCAATTCCATTCATTCTTACTATAGAACAGGCCAGTCCCTGCTATCCTAATATTATAAGGAGTGGGGGCAGAGACAGCAGACACCTAGGGCTGGAATTAAGACTGTCTTGACACATAATTTATAGGAGGAATTCAACACCATGCTCTTCTGGTCGTTCCATCAGCACAAGCATTTCTGTTTGCTAGATGGAATAATATCCCTCTATTCCCCTCTGTGCAATTCTAGTGGCTGTTTTCATCACACCTAAAGCAGATTTGGGGAAGCGAGAAGGGGCCACTCAGGAGGAAGCCCTGCTGCACTTGCAAGAGTCCTTGTGCTGGCTTCCTTAGTTGAATCTAGGCCTGTTTTCACTACATTCCACACCAGCACCAATTAGTCCCCAACCTGACCCTATATTACAGAGTACAGGGTTCTAATATGTGCAGATCCCTTGCAGTAGCAAGACAGGGATTACTTCCAGGATCACACACATTTTGCACCAGCAGGTTTTTCTACTGCCAAAGAAAGGAGGGGAGAGAGAAAAATTCTTTGAGAAACTCAATCTTTCCTCATTAAATAACAAACAACAACAACAACAACAACAACAACAACTATATTTGTCCCCATCTTTCTTCCAAGGACCTCAAGATGCTTACATAGTTCTCCTCCCCATTTTTTTCACCTCACAACAACCCTGAGAGGCTGAGAGTAAGTAACTGGCCCAAGGTCACCCAGTGAGCTTCATGGCTGAGTGGGGATTTGAACTCTGGTCTCCCAAGTCATAGTCTGACACTCTAACCACTACACTACAGTGGCTTACAGTACTTGCTGTGCTCACTGTGCTCATAGTTTGGTGCTACATCTCTAAATCCACAGAACGGGAAGCAGTTACGTCCCAGGGGATATTAAGGTAACATGTATGCAGATTTTACTCAAAGGAACACAACAAGGCTGCAGTTGGTTCCCAGTTTCTTATTCAACCCAAGAGCTGCATGAGCATGACCTAGACAAGGAACTGAAGTTTACACACCTCTGCAGTCCAACAAACTTTGAGCAACCAGAAATCACATAGGCCTATGTAAACACCAAAAGAACAAAAATTCAAAATGAAATCTGTCCTGTGCTGTAACAACTCTGCTGGTGTTAGAAATTGTGTAAGACCTGGGCAGGGGAATCCTCTTTCACAACTTCTTTAGAAATGCTGGGTTGGATCCAGGCCGCTGAGCGGCATTTAGTTCTCAATGAAACCAATGGGACTTAAACTGACCATTGCTAACCTGTCCCATTTATTTCAACAGGACCTCAGTTCAGCTAGCTTACCAAACAATCCCATGGCTGGGGTTGTTTGCAAACAGTTTGGTAGCCCAAATCCTTTGCAGTACAGAAAACAAGCCTTTCCAAGCAATTGCCATCACACTAACAGAAGTTGAGGATAGAGGTGCCATGCGCAAGTGTGTATGCCAGGGTGTGACCAGCTCCTTTGGCATGAGGGTGACTTCTGAGGGCCATGTGCCAGTGGTCAGTGGGGTGAGAGAAAAACAGTGGATGCAGCAACAAACACACCTGTTACCTTTGTGCAGTAAGTTAGTTTCTATACTCATGCATGCACTCCAGCCAAACAAAACTACTCAAGAAGAGGGCAAAGCAGGGGCAATGAGGGGTGTGGCTGGGGAATGGGTGTAGCCTAGGGAGAGTGCCATAGGTGGGGCAGAGAGGCTTGGAGAGCTGTATCTGGCCCTGGGTCTGAGGTTCCCCACACCCGGCTTCTATGCTAATTCTAAAAGCCTCTGAACAGAGATGGGTAAGCTGGGGTGCTGAGTATTAAAGGACTGCATATATATAATTGGCATAATGAAAACCCAGTGGAACGGAGAGAACCAGTGAAGCATTCTCACTAATTCAGAATACGAACTCTATAGGAAGGACAGGTTAGGGCATAAAAGGTTGGTGTCCTTCTGTGTGTCAAAGGGGGAACAGACAAACAAGCTGAAAATCCCAAAAGGAGCATTGCTGTGGGTGGCAAGACAGGTCCCACAGTAGCTACGCACATGGAATGTACCCAAATGCCCAGGGTGACCTCAAGATGGAGAATGCTACCAAGGAGGCATCTAAAGGAGGAAGTGTTATAGTAATGGGCAAGATGGATACGTAAATATTATGGTCACCACTAAGAACTAAAATGTCAAGATACAGAACAGATGGTCATAGAACCTAAAAAAGGTGAGGTAATCCTGGATTTAAACTTAAGTGGTGCCCAGGACCTGGTGGGAGATGGAAGTGTTGTCAAACTGACTGGAAACAGTGGCCATAGTAATCTCAAATTCAGCATTTACATATGTGGACAATTGTCAAGGAAGTCCGACATAGGCACATTTGACTTCAAGAGAGGAAACTCCTTGAAAGTTGAAATGGAAAGTCAAGAGCAGGGGTAGGCAACCTAAGGCCTGTGGGCCGGATGCGGCCCAATCACCTTCTCAATCCGGCCCAAGAATGGTCCGGGAATCAGCGTGTTTTTACTTGAGTAGTATGTGTCCTTTTATTTAAAATGCATCTCTGGGTTATTTGTGGGGCATAGGAATTCGTTCATTTCCCCCCTCCCAAAATATAGACCGGCCCGCCACATGGTCTGAGGGACAGTGGACCGGCCCACAGCTGAAAAAGGTTGCTGACCCCTGGTTCAAGAGGGTCAAATCTCGCAAGAATGCAGGCAGGGGTTATTCAAAACTGCAATAATAGAAGCCAACTTTGAATGTATAGTATGTTGCAGATTAGGACACAAAGCATCAAGGACAATCGGAAAGATACCACAAAGGATGTGAGCATGGTTAATGAGAGATGTATATAATTAGGCATGGTGTGGAAAACATGAAAAGAGAGAAGGTTTTATCCCCCTCTCATAGTGCCAGAACCCAGAGTCACATCATGAGAGAGGTGTTTCCAGCTACCCCACACTTTGCCTTTGGAAGCCTTGCAAGTTGCTGCAGGAGAGGGACTGTAAGCAACATGATGGGAGAGGAGTTTCTAGGACAAAGGTGACTCTGTCAAGCTCCCTGGTTATTTTTGCTAGTGGATATTAGATGTTGTAGGGACCCAGGTGGCGCTGTGGGTTAAACCACAGAGTCTAGGGCTTGCTGATCAGAAGGTCGGCGGTTCGAATCCCTGCCACGGGGTGAGCTCCCGTTGCTCGGTCCCAGCTCCTGCCCACCTAGCAGTTCGAAAGCACATCAAAGTGCAAGTAGATAAATAGGGACCGCTCCAGCGGGAAGGTAAACGGCGTTTCCGTGCGCTGCTCTGGTTTGCCAGAAGCGGCTTTGTCATGCTGGCCACATGACCCGGAAGCTGTCTGCGGACAAACGCCGGCTCCCTTGGCCTATAAAGCGAGATGAGCGCCGCAACCCCAGAGTCGGACACGACTGGACCTGATGGTCAGGGGTCCCTTTACCTTTACCTTTATTAGATGTTGTTAATGTAATCTCATTATATTTATGGTACGGGGGGGTCACTGGCGGAGGAAGAGGAGTGGGGAGGAGTGCACAGCCCCCGGCAGCAGGATCCCAGTGGGCATGAAGCTCCGCCACTGGGGGGGTTGCATGTTTTTATATGTTATTGTATTGCTGTTATGCAGGTATTATGCTATTATGAAATTGTTTTTGCACTATTTGATTTTGAAATTTATTCCTGTTTTGTAAGCTGCTTTGGGTATGATTTTTGTGGGGGAGACATACAAATAAAATTATGAATGAATGAGAGCCATCCAATAAAGCTGATCGTTGAGATTCAGGGCATACTAAAAGAAGTACTTCTTCATACAGCACATAGTATTTGCTACCACAATATTTGGTAAAGGCTTCCAAGCTTGGGTAGCTTTAAAAGGGGGACCATACAAATTCATGGAGAAAAGCGCTATCAATGATAACTAGTCATGATGGTTGAATACTTCAGTGTCAGAGACTGCATGCCTCTGAATAATCATAAGGATCTGGTTGGCCACTGTGAAAATAAGTTACTGGGCTTAGATGGGCCTTTGATCTGATCCAGCCGAGCTCTTCTTACTTTCTTAAATAAATCAATTATCAATCAGTTGAACTGATTCCTCAAAATGTGGTGCATTTACAGTACACAAAAATATATTGGGGAAGGGTGTTATTTGTGTCCTCTCGAACGCGCAGCTTCAGGAGGGATGCACATGAAGCTGTGAAGGTGGAAGGGTACACCCGCCTAGGCAGGGGTCAATGGGGTGTCACAGCCAGATCACACCATAATTCTAAAGAGGTCCATTGGGTCATATGGTGGGATACAAATACATTACAAAACAAGTATCCAAGGTTATGCCATGGTCCTAAGGGCACTCTGGGGCCTATTCACATGACCAATGCATGTAGCTTTTATGTGGTCATCTACACTAGTCCCCATTCAAAGGTGGCATTTAAAGCATTCTGAAATCCTGTTAATTCAACTAAGAAAATGAAGTAGGCGCTTATCAGGATTAAGCAAGTTGACTCAGAAATAGGTATTACCAAGTTCAATGGGGCTTGGTCCCCAATAAGGGTGCTTAAGTAACTGTCTCCACTTATCTAAGAATAAACCTCATTGGACACCGTGGGACTTCTGAGTGAATGTGTGGAACAGAGCTGTATGCCTTTCCTGTTCAAAACAAACATGACTTCAGGATAGAAAGCCTAGCTCAGTACTCCCACGCTGGAATGGCACAACCTCGGAAGCACTTCAGAATAAAGCAATCCTCCCCTCCAGCCCCTCTCCAACAAGTGACAAGTAATAAATAATAATAATAATAATAATAATAATAAATTTATTATTATCTATACCCAGCATGAGTTTGGCCAAACTGCGGGAGGCAGTGAAAGATAGGCGTGCCTGGCGTGCTCTGGTCCATGGGGTCACGAAGAGTCAGACACGACTGAACAACTGAACAACATACCCGGCCCATCTGGCTGGGTTACCCCAGCCACTCTGGGTGGCTTCCAACACATATAACACATATAACCAGGTTTACTCTGGA
This sequence comes from Lacerta agilis, assembly GCF_009819535.1. Lineage (NCBI taxonomy): Eukaryota > Metazoa > Chordata > Lepidosauria > Squamata > Lacertidae > Lacerta > Lacerta agilis. The sequence goes on from NC_046312.1 coordinate 31,392,196, forward strand.
TTGGAACAGGACGAAACAGTGCAATCCTTGTGTATGTCTACTTAGAAGTCCTATTGAGTTCATTGGGCCTAACTTCTAGTTTGCCTAGTTTGCCCAATGAAATCAATGAGGCAAGTTAGTCATGATTTCACTTAAGCCTCATTGATTTCAATGGGAATGAAGTTCAAGTAACTGAGCAGGATCCAATTCTCAGTATGGGAGCTAAGGCTCCTTCCGGAATATATTTCCAGCTCAACTCTCTCCTGTTGATCCTGGCTTTGCTGAAGACAAAGGAAGCATGCACAGGATTCAGGCAGGACCATCCTGAATTTCTGCTGCTACATACTATTTGTGATACCCCAATATCACCTCCAAAAGGGGGTGGTGTGGAGAGGAGGGTCATACACACACACACACACACACACACACACCCCACCCCAAAATAGGTGTGTGTTGGAAGATTGACTTAAAGCAATTCATTGGATCCTGGCTTTACTAGAAGGCATGGGCGTAGCCAATGGGGGGCAGAGAGGGGAAGCTGACCCCCAATCAATAAAAATAAAAATAAATGCATAGCTAACAGGTTCTGCCCCTCTAACAAAAGGCCTCCCCCCCCAAACAAAAATCCTGGCTATGTCCATGCTAGAAGGCGGCTTGTTTTTGCTTTCATCCAGAACTGTAATCCAGATCGCTGCGTGTTCCGGTTTGAAAACGGTTCTCTCTTTATTGGAAGTTAAAAAATAATTCTGCTGTGTAAGTATATATGGAACTCAACTGGCATATGGCACAGGGGAGAAAAGAAAGCCAGTAGACCCTAGTCACACTTACCTCGGAATAAGCCCCACTGGATTCAGGAGGGCTTACTTTGAAGTAGGCATGGCTAGGCCTGTGCTCCAACTACCAGTAACTAGCTCACCACCAGGGAAGGGCATTGAGAGCTCAGCCTGCGATTCTTCCTACCCCTTCTCCGATACACACCCCCCCACCAGCCCTTCCTCCAGGCAACCGGCGCTCGCTTTTTACCTGGCTGTACTTGGCCTCGGGCTCCATGGAGCTCTTGTCCAGCCCGTTCACCGCGACGTGCTGCGCTGTGGCCGCGAAGCCGCTTCTGCTCAGACTGCTCCATTCTTCCACCTTGGGGCTGTGATAGGGCGAGCTGTCGCTTACTGCGGGCAAAGATAGGGCAAAGGAGCGTCAGCGAGGGGCGCCGGCCTCGGATCGGGGCCCCCGGGAAAGGAGACTCGCGCGCAAGAGAGGGGAGAGTGCAAGGGGCATAGCCAGGGAGGGACGGGGGGGGCAGCTGTCCCCCATCCCACAATCAAGTAAATAAACAAAAAATACTTCACTAAAAGTAGAACTTGTAGAAAGATTTTGACATATATTTTTTGAGCGCTTAGGGTCAAAAGAAATTTAAAACAACTGTGGCTAAGACATTTCATTCCGAATCTGCTAGACAGAGCCAGTCAGAGGATGATGACAGGTGGGTGTCCTTCCCCCTCCACCCAATAAATCCTGGTTACGCCCATGGCCGGCTGGGGTTGCATCTCCACCAGAGACTTAGGGCCCAGCTCCTTCCTTTTGCCCCCGTGAAAACCCTCATCTACTGGCACCACGTTAGTCAAGGTCTCCCGGGGCAAGGGAAAGGGCGACTGACCCTCGTGCTTGACTGCACTGACTCGGAAGCAAGTCCCGATCGCCTCTCCATGAAATCATAGATCTTCATTTCCCCCAGCCTGTTCCCAGATCTTCATTTCCCCCAGCCTGAAACCGTCCCCCCCCCCCCTTTTGGGAGGAAAAGTCGTGAAACTAATCAAATTTGCTTGAAATCGTTCAAATCAGTGGTATTTGTTTCTATTTAATGCGCCTAGGATTTAAGGTTTCGGGTAGTCGGAAATCAGCCGTCTCGATTACAACGGCTCTTCAAGCCCCGTGGGCAGCCCGAGCCTAAAAATGTTTACTTTGAAGTAAATCCCACGACGTTTCATTCCCAAATAAATGGGTTTAGGGTTGCAGCAGCCCTGCAGCCAGGATCCCACGCACGTTGACTCGGAAGTGAGTCCCACCGAGTTCAGAGCGAGGCTTACTCGGGAGTAAGTTTACCGAGGCGACACTAGTATACCGCCTCCGCTGGATTTATATGGTTTCCACACAGCGGTACTTCCCAGGCGCTGGATCTCGCTCGAGCCTGGTTTTAAGGACTGCGGTGCCATCGCAACCGACGGGACCCACACCCCAGGGCAAATCTGCTCCTACGGATGCCTCTTGTTTAAATCAAGGGGATTCAGCCTATTAAGGCTTAGTAAATCAGCCGAGCCAGGCGCTAGATCGCTTCTATCACCACCATCCAACATGAACATAACCAAAGAAATAAATGAAAAAATGAATGAAAATGAAAGCAACAGGAGGCCCCGACTTGGAAAAACGTGGGACTTCTCTTCGCATCGCAAGCTTCTGGTGATATCAGTCTGTATCTGCCAGGTTTTACCCATCAACAAACAGCAAACGCTATTTCAAACTGTGGTTTTAACGCAGGCTCATAATGCGCCGCACACACCCCGCCCGTCCCAGAGTCTTATTTTTCTTCCAGGGTCTCGTCCCTTCTCTCCCTCCCCCGCAGTTAAAGTATATTCGTGGTGCGGGGGCGGCAGGCCGAGCGGAGTCCCTCGGTGCAAACCCAACTTCCCGCCTCCTGGCTCCTTGAATGATTCCAAGAGACGCTGGACCGCCAGCTGACCTGGCAAGGAAGAGGCTTCTGAAATTGTTAAGCGACAGCGCAAACTCGGGATCACTTAACGGAGGCTATTTATTGCCTTCGCTGTGAAGAGATCCTGGTTTCGCACGCCTAAAGTAACAACCACGAGTGGTTCAAGGAAGTGGCTGCAGACCTGGACACGCTTGCCTGAGAGTAAGTCCCATTGGACTCAACGGCGCTTACTTCTAAGGAGACAAGCACGCAACTGCGCTGTAAGGGAGTAAATAAAACATGCTGAAGCCAGCCCATCTCCTCCTTGCCTAGTGCATTTCCACAGCCTGAAAGCTGGAAACTTTTGCTCCTTCTTTTAAAGTTCAAGTAACTGAAACCCCAATCCTACGCTCTGATAAACAGCTATTTATAAGTACTTATTTCTGAATAAACGTATAAAGGAGCAGGATGCACACATGTCTCCCAGTAGGACTCACTGCCGAGGAATGTGTTTCCTCGGAAGTAAGCCCCTCTGTGGTCAAGCGCGCTTACTCGCCAGCAAACGTGTTTACGATTTCAGCTTTAGCATGTAGAAAGGAGAGAGCGCCGAGCTCCCACAAACCAACTCTGAAAAACCTGTCTGCCTTCCTTTCTTGGAGATGGCAGTTAATGCCCCTGATATAGAGAAGTTGCGATCTTAATAATATAATATTCAAAACCACAAACAAGTTCCAGTGAAATCAAAGCAACACAGATATTCAGCTGAGCATAGGGGTATATTAAGTTTAAAGGGGTGGGGTTATATTAGCTCGTAAAAGGGTATTTGCTGTGGCTGCTTCTTTTTTAATAAATCTACGTTAATACTTCTGGAAGGAAATTTGACTGTAGTTTGACTACAGTCTATGTTTGACTATAGTTGTGCAAATATTAGATGCGCTAGATTTATACATACAAACACACGAATCAAAGTCTCCTCCAAAGTTTTTCAGCCTGAATGGGTCTACCAAAGAAGAAAGCCATGCAAATGACCAGTAGCTTTGTCCACCGGGAAGCTAAGCTTAACTTCATACTTCACACACAAACTAATTCTAATTTAATTAATCGCAAAAGGACAAACCATCAGGAACACCTGCAGAATTAATGAATTGTGGAAAATTTCCGCTTAACCTGATGAAAGGTCTTTCCTACTAACACTTTGCCTTGTTATTTGTGATTTGGGTCGCCTTGTTATGTCCCTGTCCAGCACCCGTATAATTTTGTTTGCCTTTTAAGTCCCATCCTAAACGCGTTTCTAGCCACTGAGTTTCCAACAGCCTGATAAGCACAATTCATAAAAAAGAGAAAAAGAAAAAAGCTACCTAGTTTTGGACTTCCCCAGCCTCAAAGGCCATCACTTATGACAGGGCGAACTAGAAGTGGCCATTCATTCCAGTCACTCACTTTCATGAATAAACTGTAATCGATAATAGGAAATATATTTAATGTCAGAGAATTGGGGGGAGGGGTGTTACAGGGCAGTATGGCGTCATTTTAGGACATATTATCGTGATTCTGGTTTCACACCTGAATCCACTTCCTCCAGAGTACCCCAATTGTATTTACTGGCTCCATTGGTGGGTTGAAGCCTTACAGTGACATCCCATACCTGTCTATTTAGAGGTTAATTGAGTTCGAGACTCGGTTGAATTTACAACGTTCAAATAAGGAACGGAAATGCATCTGGAGCGTTCCAAATAATTGGATTCCAATCTTGTTCTGCGCAGCGTTTAAGCACCCTTGAATTAACAAGTGTTTACTTCCAAGTAGACGTATTTAAGGTACATATGGACGGGCAGATCTCACATTCCATTCCACCTTCCACACTGTTTTCAACGAACCCCCCCCCCCAACTCCAGCGCCCAGTTATTCCATCCTAACACAAAGGAAGGAAATTATTTGGGCCTAACCCGATTAAGAAAAACTCCGCAGTTGTTGAAAGTCACCCATCATCCTCTCTTGCTGACAGCCCCTGCATAATGATAAGTATCTTTGACATAATTATTTTCAAGGTCGATTTGATGAAATAGTGTCACATTTTACGGCAGGAAATGCGTAATGAAAACTAACTCGCAAATTACTACGGAAGGTTTTGTTTGTTTGAAATATTTAGCTTGCAACCTATATCCTGTTAAGGGATGGAGGAGGCAAACCCCATTGAGCTCAATAGGACTTACTTCAGAGTCGACGGGTACAGGATTGCACTGTTTGAAAGCTGCTCGGTTGCAACAGCCACGAGAAAACGGAATTTCTGTGTCTCTCTATCCTAAACCTGCATCAATATTAGAACCTACGTCTCTTTTGCTATGAAGCAAGTGCCTTTGAAATCCATGGGGCCAGCTGACTTTCTTCCAAGCAAAAACCCGTAAGGATTTAGGGGCGATAACACTTCGATACTAAAATAGGACTGCCTGGGGGCAAGTCCCATAGATTTCAACCGAATCTTAATTCGAAGGCATCAGGGAAAGCTGACAAACGCAGCGAGCCTTCCATGGGATCCACAAGCCGGTTAAGCCAGGGTATTTTGGGTGCAAACAGAACCATTTAAGCGCAAACACTTGGGGTTTTTATTTTATGTACTCCTGCCATCAACAGGCTGTTGGAAACTCCGTGGATGCCCTAAAGGGCGAAGGAAATGCTACGGGTGCTCGGCAGGGACATAGAGGAGGCCCTCGCAACAAGGACGCGGGGAGGGGGGTCCACTCGACTGGGCTCCTCTCCGGGACGAGAGAGGGGAGCCCCCCAGCCGCTGGTTTCTCCCCTTCCTCGCGCTGGCGCATGTCGAAAGTTGTCTTAAGAAAGCGAGCTGTCTCTCTGCGAGCTCCCTGTTCTGCTGATCTCTCACTTTCCCATGAATAGGGGCTTCCTTTCCGTGTCAGCAAGGTCAGCTTATCCTATAAATCAAGGGCAAAGCGCCCTCAGATGCAGCTCCACAAACCGGAGCGGGGAAGGGGAAGGGGAGGGAGAGGAGGCCAGGAGACGGGATGGAAAAACCTCCTTGTCATTCAGATCCCACCCGCTTGCCCGGCTACCTCGGTAGGAGGCCTTGGCCACTATGGCTCTAAGAAAAGGAGGAAATACAAGCCAATTCGCGTGTCGCTCTCGTTCAGCTCCTTCTCTTTCCCCAACACCCACAGGGGCACAATTAGCATTTGCAAATCTTCCCCTCTCCCTGGAAAGTGCATTATAATTTTTAAGGACTGGCAGCATTTATTTTCCTGCAGAAATTCCAACTGGAATCTTAAAAGTGAGCTAGGAAAAGTTGGAACCTAATGTTGTTGTTGTTGTTGTTGTTGTTGTTGTTGTTGTTGTTGTTGTTGTTGTTGTTATATTTTTGCCCTCAGCATGCAAAGCAGTGTAAAATGGGTTTTTTTTATAAAAAAAACAACACCTGAATATTTTATTAACCTGATTTTTTATTATTTTTTGCCAAATCATACAGCGGCTATAATCTAAATAATAGTGTTTAGTGATTTAAAAAGGTAGAATTGATGAGGGGGGAGGAAACTTGGCCCCATTAAAACCTATGAGACTCCCCTAGCGAGATTGCTTGTGTAGCATCACATGTTGAGATGGTGGGGGCAAGTATCTGAAGCCGTGTGTTTAGTTTGAGAGTTTCACTGTTAGGTACAATCGCTCTTGCCTTTTTGTAACGGCAAGGTTTCGATTTCTGGAGCAAAGTCAGGAAAAGCAAGCAGAGCAGCAGTTCTTTTGGAAGGGGCTAAATGCTAGTTAAACATCGGTAGTTTCAGTTTTCTGGACCACCGCTTTGGAGGAAAACAAAGTGAAGCAGAAGAACGAAAGCAATTAGGTGACATTTGAACTTCCTGTCTGAGCAAATTTGGTCTGATTGCGAAAACTGGTGGTGGATTTGCCTGCAATTTCAAGGAGATGCCTTTCCTGTAGAATCCCTGACATGAAAGCAAACAGGCACAAAGAAGGCCTGGGGGGGAGGAGCAAATATACCTGATAGCTTCTCTTTTTTGCATGCTTGCATATTGCTTTGCTTGTGTATTATACATCTATATCATAGACATTTAGATTTTTAGGATATATTAAAATATGTATAATCTCACACACAATTATGCTACCTTTCTGCCAAACTGAAGGTGACATTTAAGCATTTGAGAAAGTCAGCTACAGTCTACGGAAACCTAATGGCACAATAAAATTGTTTTTAGTATGCCACAGGATTCTTTATCGTTTTAACACTCTCATATGTTTATATAACTATTACTACCAGGTATATAATAACAGCAAAGAGGATTGTAACACCTTAAAGGCTAACAGATTTATTATGGTATAAACTTAGGCCATATTAAAAAAATTAAAAGATGTCACAAGAGGGTTGCTTTTGCTGGGGCAGATTAATACGGCTAGCCATCTGAAAATAGGTTGTATTGTGTTATATTTATTAAGAGGTATACTTGTAAGGCAGGAGTTACACAAACTAGGCTTTCCAATAGAGTGCCATATAACATTAGCAAACATATCTTCAAATACTGATAAGCTTGAGTGCCATATCACAAACACATAGCTGCAGCCCAATCAAAAATGAGATGCAGGATTGTTTATTTAGAAATAAATCCTACTATGCTCAATGGCACTTAATCCCAATTAAGCGTATGTAGGAATGTAGCCTAATGTGGTCTCTGAATAGGCCAATCCTGTGCATGTTTACTCATAAGCAAGTTAAACTAAACTTAATGGAAGTTACTCCAAAGTAAATGTGCCACTTATTGGGCCATAGATTTAGGCAAACTGGGTTCTATTTAAATTTGGAACTAAAGTACCGGTAATTTAAAATAAATTGAGAGGTTGTGTGTGTGTCCACACACAAGCACAACATATTTGTTTTCATGCATTTGGTTTTTGTTAGCTCAAATTAGTTTGATGTACTTTGCAAATATATACAACCCAGTCAGATAGGCTGGGTACAAATAATAAAAAATATTTCTGCTTCAATTGAAATGGGCCATTTAGGAGATATACCCAAAGCAACAGCCCAGTGTCATCTTGGAAGCTGAAATTCCCACCAAGAAAGATGAAGATTATTTCAAAGTAGATGTGCTAGCTAGAGGTTCAGGGGACCTCATCCACCGGGATTATCTAGATTCTATAGCTTTTATCTTGGGCAAAGTCATGAAGGATTTCTATTTAAATTTACACCTTGGCCAAGGTAACATTGGCATGATTTGGTACCGAGGAGATCTAACTTGTAAAGAGATGAACCCACCCCACCTCACCTCACCCCACAAGTAGGCCTCCTTCGGTTTGGCTTACCCCTTCCTGCCCTAATCACCCGAGGTCTCCAGGAGCGCTTACCTTGGTCGGTGATGGACCTGATTCCTAAGATGTCGGTGACGGAGTGGGAGGAGGGCCACGTGCGAGGCATATGGACGGCGCTGTGGATGGTGGGCACCCCGGGCGGGGTAGGCACCTTGGCTCCCGCCGCCGCCGCGATGGGGCTGGGGTACGAGTAGATGTGGTTGTAAGGTAGGGCGGCCTGCGGGGCCGCCTGGTGCTGCTTGTAGGAGTCGTAGTGGCTCTGCTGCGAGAGGTTGCCAATCTTGTTGCGCAGGATGCGGCTGATGGAGCTGACCGAGGGCACGTTGTACTTGTCGCACACGCCGTCAGCCAGCAGCCGGTCTCGGATCTCCCAGGCGAAGATGCCGGGGTCCCTTTGTTTGTAGGTCCGGATATGCTTCACCACCGTGGGCGTGGTGACCCGGGGCTTGCTGCCCCCGATGGCCCCTGGTAAGATGGAGCCCGTCTCGTTGTAGCGCGCCAGGATCTTGCTGACACAGCCGTGCGAGACGCGCAGCTGCCGGCTGATATCGCACGGCCGGATGCCCAGCTGGGCTAGTTCCACAATACGGAGCCGGATAGCGTTGGGTAACGGGCGCCCGTTGACGAAAACCCCGCCGAGCTGGTTCACCTCCCCGAAGGCTGGCTCTGTGGGGAAAAGCACACGCACCGCCACATAGGACTCGCTCAGGAGGACGAGCGCAGCCCCGACGCCTCCCCAACACATTTCTAGCCTGGACCCGTTTACTTGGGAGGAGGAAGCCGCCCCGTGACTGCAAGGGGGGGATCGGGCCGAGCGCGCCACGGAGCTGGAAGCAAGTTCCACGCAGTCTCGCAGAGCCAGGCCTCGCTTCTCCCTCGAGGTACGGCTCGCCCCCGGGTCACCGGCCTTGGCAAGAAGCGAGGCCCGCGGGAGATGGCCACGAAAGCCCACAGAGGCCGCAATCCTAGACATGCTTCCTTGGGAGTAAGGCCCCCTGAAGTGAGCGGGGTTTGCCTTCCACGGTTTGGGCTCGGGCTGCCCAAAAAATAAAAACAAACTTTTCGGACGCCGGTAGCCCACCCGTCCGGAGAAAATGCAACTCAGCTCTTTTTGGGAGGGGGGGGAAATCTCCTCAGGAATCTCCATCCTAAAGCATCCATCTGCAGCTCTGGAACGGGCACAGCAGCAGCGCGGGCCGCGATCCTAAAACACCGAGGCTAAAGAGGGAGTCACTTCTGTGAAAACTACCCGTTTTGTAATGGGGCTGGACGGGAGGGGGTGAGAAAGTTCGCACCGAGGCGTTACTTGGAAGCAAGTCCTGTTGAAACGGGATTCGGGCTGCCATTTAACCCACTCACCTGGGAGTAAGCCCCCTTTGTATACGGGCTTGCTTAGAGTAGACACAGCTAGAATTGCGCTCTTGAATGCAGATCCAGATGCGAATAAACAAAACGAAAGGGCGATTGCCGGCCACTAATTTCTGCCCCCTCTCTCTGTTTTTTTTTAAGAGTATGATTAAAATTATCTGGTATCGTTCAGCCTAGAAAATTTAAGTTCTGGGAAACGCTGGCGAGGCAGCGGCGAGCAGCTAGCCAGAGCTGCGGAGCTCTTTTCCTAAGCCAGCAGCGCTTGGGAGATTCCCTCAGAAATACAAGTAGCTTAAAGCTAAGGGCGAAACGCACGGAAAGAGGGCATCTCGGGGGACGAGCCACTCGAGCCACCTGCCTCTCTCCGGGCGAGCCCCAAATTACAAGCCCAGCCTGACTTGGATCGTCCGCTGCGGCTGAGGCTGCTGACCCTTCACGCGTCCCTCCAACTTGTAGGAACAAGAGCGAAGTCGAGAAGGCGCTGCCAGGCGCCTGAGCTCACGCTGCTGCTAGCTCCTGCCTCCGCAGCCCCGCACCCTCCTGCCTTCTCCCTCCCCGGCCCAACTTACCCATGGCTCGAGTCAGGGCAACCGCGGAGCGGGAGAGACGTGTTGTGGGGGGTTGCTTTTGCTTTTGTTTTTTTGGTTTTTCAAGATCCCCCAAGGAAACGAGGCGACCGAGTGCGCCTTGGCCGGCCTGGCGCAGTGTGCGCTGGAGGAAGAGGAAGAGGCCCCGGCGGCTGCCTCCGATTTCCACCACGCGAGCCGGCGACGGTGTCAAGGAAAGGAACCCCGAGGAAGTCACTTTCCCGTGGCAGGAGACTTAAGTTCTGCATTTCAATCTCGCAGCAACGTGGGCTGGGCTGGGCTGGCCGGGGCGGCTCAAGCTATCACTCAGCAGGGGAACGCCCACGCCAAGGGCGGACCTAAAGGAGAACGGGTCCTCTCATTGGCAGAGGAGGGTGACAGACATGCTCGCCCTGGAAGGGCCTTCCGTTCACTTTCGCAGGCGTGCTTGGATCAGCACCTGGATTCCCGGCGCAGGGGCAGTTCGCAATAGGTTCGCGATAGCTGCGCATTAGCAAGGAAACTTAATGCCGGAATGTGCCAGATGCATTAATGAGACGGGTAAACAGCTCAAGTCTGTATAATTTTCATTAGAGAGGGTCCACCTTTTGCTGTCCAGAACCTGCAGATTTTCAGTGGTTGCTAATAACACAATTTTTCCCTTATACATTTGCGGGCAAAGTAATGTTTTCAAAAATCAGAACGTTTTCCCTCCCTTCCCCCTGCACTAGAAACTATACTTCTTTTGTGAGAAATTGGTTATGCGTTCTAGGAAAGTGTCAATAATTTAAAAAGAGCTACGGACGCCTGTCTAAGGAAAAAGTATTAATACAGTGATCAAATGGCAACAGAAAGTGGGGAATCAGCGGGTCCTTTTTCCACACATGGAAAGAAAAAACAGTAACTTTTGAATTCGCGCCTCCATGAACGAAATTATCACACTTACGTTTACGCACTTAAATCACCCCAGCTAATATCTAGCTGCCTACACACACGTTCACACACTTTTTTTTTCTTTGTTGAAACCCGGAACGATTAATCTTAGTGGCTTTCTATGGGAGTCGCTTCCCCTAAGTATCCTTATGACAGCACTCCGAAAAGAAAAAAAATCAGCAGAGCTACAACTGCCCAAAGGCAGGCAGATCATGATGCATTGCTGGCTGGCGGGTACAATTTCCTCTAGGCATCCATAGGTCCGTAGGTACCTATTAAAAAAAAAAAACTAAAATAAAAAAATATTGCAGGGTCCTAAAACGAGAAGGTCACTGGCCCATTAACATTCCCCTCCTGCAAATGTTTGGCCTGTCTTTAAACGCAGCTCCGCCAACGTGAAAATTTAAGTAATATTGGAGGAAGTGAAAGAAAAGTGCTGGCCGTGCTTGTGGCGAGCTGGGCTCGGCAACACATTCGTGGATGTGAAAGGCTGTGATGTGTGTTTTGGCTGGCACCGTGGTGCTTCTGAATCGAGAGGTCTAATGTTCAGAATATTGACGCGCAGCGCAGATAACACCCGCAAAAACCTCAAGGCAGTTTTCTGGGCATTTTTTGCCAGTTGCTAAACAGGAACCTTTTCCTTAACTCCCCCCTCCCCCGCAAAAAAATCACTAACGCACGTCCTTTAGGTAATGGGCCTTCTCGTGTTTTAGGATCGGGTGGCGAAGGGTTTTCTTGTCCAAGAAACACCATCGGGCCCATTAACGACTCCGTGTGAAAACACTCAGCTAGAACAGTGAAAATCTGGTCGGCGTTGCTTGCAAATGGCATCGCCGAACCGGGCTGAGCAAAGCGGTCAGGTTTTTCTTTTAAGAACGAATAAAGGCTGTTGGGAACCCAGCGCTGCATCAAACGGGGTCGTCTGGGTTTGAATTTGAGTCGAATCCCTAAACAGGAGTGACTGGCGTACCAAGTGGAAACCCGAGGCGAAAGAAGCTGCCTTGTGGCCAATGTTGGTGGAAGAAAGAGCTTGTTATGGGCCGGGCCGGGTGATTCCAAAAGCTCAGAATATCCACTGAAACCTTTGCTCTGTGCAAGAAGGAATGGGGGTTTCGTGTGTTCTCCGGAACGTGGCTTGAGGCCGCTTACAAACCAGCGCTCCTCTTCTAAACAAAGAGATTTCTTCCGAGCGAGGACATGCAGACCTCGTGTCGTGACGCAAGGCAGCCCCACACCACGGAGATGCGCGGTCACCCTTTCGCTATAAGACCTTTCCCCAGTGTTAAGAGATATGGATCGGAGAGCAGCGGGCCACAACCACCGCTTTGGGGTTAAAAAGGAGGCCAGCTCTGTGGAGGGTAGACAGAGCATTCTCACGCAGGCTGACTTGTGAAACTGGCAATTATATCACTGGAAATGTAAAGAATAAATAAAAGGATAATGGACTCGTGGCAAAATTTAAGCAGCTCTCCGAAACAACGCCGAAGAATTCTGGGTAACACAGAAGTCTGCAAAGGCTGTTGCAGCCTACTGAGTATTATCAGACCTGGGCCGGCAAAAGGACTATGTTGGACTTAATTCGAATGCACACCCCGATCCGTAAACTAGTTACCTTGAAACGCTGGGGCTGGGGCTGGAACATGTTTTCTTCTTTTTTCATACCCTTGTCCCTACAGTCCTAAATCCATGAGGCGGAATTAAATGCAGTGAAAATAATAATAATAATAATAATAATAATAATAATAATAATAATAATAATAATAATAATAATAGATTTAGAATCGTGAAGTCAATGGCAGTCTCACCTCAACCCTGTCAAGTTGTTTCAAGCCCTGTTTGTTTCAAGGTGCCCTGTCACTGCTGTCATTTAAGATCGCAGCCGAAGCATCTCGAAATCCTAATCGTTCCGTTGATATTCCAGTGCTTCCCCTGAATTCACCCAAGAGTGAAACTCTTTGACCCACGCCCCAGCGAAGCCTCGCTAGCTGGACAAAAGATCTACCCCAGCCCTCATCGCGTTTATGTGGATTTTCATGACACTTCCTTCCAAGGACCCGCGAGCTCATGATCAGACCACAGTAAATTCTGGCATTCCAGTTTAAAGGGGGAGGCGAGTCCTTGTTATTGGGACTGGAGTTTTAATCGGTAACAGCCGCTCCTAAACACTTTTATCGCGGAAGGCGGTTGAATGGATTTTATAATGGGACTTCTTTCCAGTTGAGGTTGCAGTCCTTTATTTCAAGCAAATCGCTACGTTAATCTTCCTAAATAGGCGTGATAGGCTTGAGGTAGACAGTTTCGCCCGCGACTGCACCCCTACTACGCCCAGTTACTTTGCAGGAAGCCTCGCACTTAACTCATTGTAATGGATGTCCTGCATCGGTCGGGGGTCGGACTAGATGCCCTTTGAGGTACCTTCCAACTGTGTGATTCTATGAACTTATTTCCGAGGAAACGCGCATGGGATGGCGCTGGTGAAAACACCTCACGTGCTTCCGGACCCATCTCCGATCAGCGACCCTCCGACCTGATGGCCGTTTGAACATTTGGCCCTCTGATCCCTGGCAATTCCTGCCACCCAACCTGAACGGAGAGCCTTCTGCTGGCAGTAATGTATGAGGTTTTGTTCTAGCTTTATTGGTTGGTTGGTTGGTTGGTTGGTTGGTTGGTTTGCTTGTTACATTTGTATGCCGCCTTTCCCTCCGAGGAGCTCCAGGCGGTGTACAATGGTTCTCTTCATCTAATCCCCACAACAACCCTGTGAGGTAGATCAGGCTGAGAGGCCCAATCTCACCCAAGTGGGCGGATGAGGATTTGAACCCTGGTCTCCCGTGGCCTAGTCCACACATTCCCTCCACCCTTCTGACGTCCTAGAAACAAGTCATCCGGCTAGCTCCATCCCTTTTTGCGCGTTCCGTTCCCGCCCTGAGGAGTCTTCTTTTCCCACCCAACCTGCCCGTCCATACCTTCCCGACCCCCCACCCCGACCCCCAGCCACAGCAGCTCCAACTCCGCCTCTTCCATCCACCCCACCATCCCTCCATCTCTGCCTGCTTCCCGGTTCCTTTTTCTCAATGTGTGTTCCTGATGTGGTCCTGTCGGAAAAGCTCGTTTACTCTGCCCGGGTCCCCAGTGGTTTAAGGATAATGTTTATCAGGAGTGAACGTGCTCAACTTGTTTCCATTGAACTGCTGAGTGTGGGCTGAAATAACAAAGGTCACATCCACAGTGAGCCGGGCGAGGGCGAGGGAGCCGAGAGGAATATGAAAACATTATAATAAACAGCAGCCTGTTGATCGCGCTGACCTGCCTGGCAAAAAGATTAATTTCAGGTACAAAATAATGAAATAATTGGAGGTAGAGAAAGAGAAAAAGAGGAGGGGGTGTAGAAGAGGAGGAAGGAGGGGGCTGGATTGGAGAGGTTGAACAGAAGGTTTCCTTTCCTGCAAATCTAATCGTGCCATAAAAACGGATGCAAAATAATACGCGCCTCGGAGCTCTGGGTAAATTCTTTTGCTGAGCTGCGAGGCGTCCCCGTCTGGCGACTGCGGGTTTCGGGGTTTCGAATGAGAGTACCACATCCACTGATATCTCTTTTTCCTGGCTCCCCGCCGCAGAGCAGCGGGGCAAGTGCCCTTGCTCAAGGCACCTCAGGCCAAAACGGGACTGAGGAACAGAGACCGGTGGGTTTGGTTTGAACCATGCAGCTCCTGGTCCTGGCACTCAGGTGTAGTGTCGTCCAGAAAAGCCCAGACCCACTTGCGGATGGAGAGATCAGACCGATCCTATCCATTGTTCTCATTGACTAGGAACACTTCCATTGAACTCAGTAGGACTTTCTTGGCTAGCACTCAGGTCCTGTTTGCGGGTTTCCCACGGGCATCTGACTGGCCACTCTGAGAACAAAATGCTGGACTAGATGGGCGATTGATCTGATTCAGCAGCCTCTTATGTGTGGCGTGTGTGTAGGCTGCAGAGCTCATCGCGATGAAAATGTGCTTCAGCACTAAATGACTCTTAAATCATTATTAATATATCGAGTAGTATAATTAATTCGGTGGTGATGATGGTAGTGCTTTGGGTAGAGTTGGGAAAGAAATCACTCCCCTGCGAGAATGAACCGGCGCAGGGACAGCGCGTAAGCAGCCAGGATGCAATCCTAAAGGCAGTTACCTAGGTACGCAATGGGGAGCTGTTTCTGAGTAAACATGGATATGATCAGGCGGCAAAACGGAGGCGTATTTAAATACGTACATTACAAGGTGATTTATTGCCCGAGTCATAACTCAGCTAAGTGGAAATGTTTGCATTTCAGCCCGTTTATTGCTCTGGCACGTTAATCCTTCCCTGATTATTCCGACAGGGATTCTCCTCCATCGCCTCGAGGTTTTATTTTATTTATTTTTTGCTGAGAGGAGGCACGTTTGGGAAGAGAAATTAAATCAAATCCAACATGATCAGTCCGATCCAATGCAGAATGAGACGTGACTTGGCAGATCCTACGGAGATTTAGGCGCCTATTGGAATAACGGATGCAGTGCACCTAAGAGCATCGGGTGAAAAACGTTTAGGATGCGAATGTCTGAACGTAACTGGGGGTTGGGGCTTAAAAATTCCCATCACGTCGTCTTAACCGTCTACTCAGCAGACTCTACTGGCTGGACTCAGTCTAGACAAGGGCTGGTTGAACGGAGGCATATGAACGAGGGGGCAACATTTCAGCGAGTTGACATCCCCTGTTTTATTAAATTGCAACAAACAGGGTGTCCTGACTTGCTCCCAATCTAGGAAAACCAAGATCAGAAATAACGGGAGCGTGAACAGGATCCGACATAAGAGGAAATGCGTGGCTAATTAATTCCATTGATTGATGGAAATGCTTTAGCTAAGTATACAGGTAACTAACCTATGTATCGCAACCTACTTTGAGTAGCTTGGGGTACTGTGTATTGGCAACTAATGTGTTGCCTACTTTAAGGTTTCGATCCAATCTACATTTTATTTATTTATTATTATATATACTGTATGTTCCACTTTCCCTCTAAGGAGCCATACACTCCCCGATTTTATCCCCACACAACACTTTGAAATTTAGACTTCTGAGTATTGTAGGGAGAACAGCGAGGTATCTGGGCAACCATTTCCCCTGACTGGGAGTGAAGGGGGAAGGGACAGATTGTCCACCCAAATAGATCAGAGACTTGAACCTAAGTTTTCTCCATCTAAGTCCACTGTGAGAATTTGTGTGCCCCAGTATTGGACTCAGTCTGAATGGGTTCCAATTTCAGTTCTACTTGCCAGGACAAGGGGCGTTTATCTCTCTGGCACTGTCCCCATTTGTAAAATGGGAGGCTGAAATATTATGCACGGTTACTTAGGAGTAAGTCCACTTGAACTCTGTGGGATTTTGGTCGCGCATAGACTCGGCTGCTGCAGCCCTGCCCCTGGCGCCTCGCCACACCAAGTGCAGACTGCTATGAGGTCGGACCGTAAAACTTTCGAAACCGCCGAGTGCATAGCCTGCGTTTCAAAATGGGAAGTGGTTATGATAACAGCTTCTAAGCAGGGTGTCCTTAATTACATCCCATTCTGATTTTCTACTAGTGTGGTAACTCACATCGGCAGCACTCAGATGGGATGTGTTTCTTAAGTCACATCTCCAGAATCCTGATGCCTGGAAGGACCTCCCACAGAAATCAGTAGGACTCTTAACAGCGCCATCATATGCAAGGTCACTCAATAGTTTGCCCCGTTACATTACATTGAGCAGAGTTATCACAACTTCTAACTGTTGAAACAAAATAAAAAATAAAAAATTCCTTCCAGTCGCACCTTAGAGAGCAACTAAGTTTGTTCTTGGTATGAGCTTTCGTGTGCGTGCATGCACACGAAAGCTCATACCAAGAACAAACTTAGTTGGTCTCTGAGGTGCTACTGGAAGGAATTTTTTTATTTTTTATTTTGTTTTGACTATGGCAGACCAACACGGCTACCTACCTGTAACTCAAACTGTTGAATGTTCAGACTACTGCAGCGTATTTATGCGGGAGCAAGTCCTGCTGGACTCGGTGGCACTTACTTCCGAGGAAATGTGTACAGGATCGGGCTGCCAAATGTACAGCATCCAGGCATATTCCAGCGAGCAATCCTGAATCTACAGCTCTCAGTGTAAATCTCCTTGTTTGCACGGTTCAGAACCTGCAGCTGTAAAACTCTTGACATTTCCCCCCTCGACAGGAAACACAATTTATAGAATGAGCAGCAATGCGAGCCTGACAGTATACCTTACCAAACCAAACATCTCCAGGGCCGGTTTCCTTGCACAGCTCCCTCAAGGTCACCCGCTGCTGCTGAACACCGCCAACCTGGAGCCCACGGGCACGTCTCAAGGTCTTTAAAGCAACAAGAACAAATATTTAAAGGAGGCTCCCCCCCTTTGTCCCACTCGCTTGATCGTATTGGAACTGGCAAGGCACAGGCTTGCAATCCCCATTGTGCACAACTGCATAGGGTTGCAGTGCTGGCGTTTCTGCCTATGCCACTGGACTGTGGCTTGTTGATTTGAGGCCCCATCTGGTGTGAGCTCCCGTTAGGGGCATCTGCAAGCGATCTTGGGCAGCTCCTGCATTTATGGGAAATGCCCAGCATTATACAGGAACATCGGGAAATGAAGGCCAATGCCCATTTCAAGAATTCCAACGTGGTGCCCCTGAGCACAATCGTGCCACTGATGCCCACAAAAGTCTCTGAGCACTTCCTTCACTGCCCCTTGGTCATGAATCAGGAGTGCCAACTTCAATAAAATATTGGGGAAGGGACAGGTAAGTCCCGCCTCCACAATCGATCACAAGACGCGGCACACACACACCCCATTTGAATGTCCATCAACTTTGCAGGGGCCGGACCCCTCAAATACCCATCTTCTTGGTCACACACAGGAGGAGGAAGTTGCAGAGCAGGTATGACAGGAAGTCCTCCCTGTCTGGAGCATCATTCTAGGCAACAGGAAATCGTTGTACTTGACTGCTCTTGACTGCTCTAGTAATAATACATCCCACACCAACACTTTGTCATTTAACCTCATCAACCGGATCCCATCCATGTTTACTCAGAAGTAAGTTCCTACATTGCTGATCCTCAAAGAATCGTGGGAACTGTAGTTTGTTAAGAGTGCTAAAAATTGTTAGGAGGTCTCTATTTCTCTCCTAGAGCTACAAATCACAAATTTCCATGGGAAGAGGGATTGATTGCTCAATCACTCTGGGGATTGTAGCTTTGGGAGAAGAATAGGCGTCTCTTAACAATTATCAGCACCCTTTAACAAACTGCAGTTCCCAGTATTATTTGAAGGAAGTCATGACTGTTTAAAGGCAGCATCCTGTTTTAAATGTAGAGTGCAGATGGGGCCTAAATCACAGCAGGGACTGGAGGCTGGAGGCTAAGCATAGGTCACTGAATGCCACGGGGCTCACTTCTAAACAGGCAGAACTACACTGCACTGGGCTCTAATTGCAGGGGGCTGGACTAGAGAACCCTTTGGGTCCCTTTCGGCTTTATGATTCTGTGACATCGCAGTGCGCGGGCCTAGATCGATTCCTACCCAGCTACTTCCACACACATTACCTTTTGGACTGGGACGTCAGTCTGAAAGCGCAGCAGCAGCAGCAGCAGACTTCAATAAACCGAAATACTTAAATAAAACGCCTAAGTCCGATCCCCCCTCCCCTTCTTCCTGGACAAAGTCCCCTGTGTGCGTTGAAACCGGCTGGATGTCGAGGTGGGAAACAAAATGGCATATGGGGTCATTCTTCTCCGCTGGGTCTCCTGGAGCTTCAAGACACACAGAGATATTCAGGCGGCCGGAGGGAGGCCGGGCCAATGAACTGCTCCCGGGGACGATTGATTGCACAATAAAAGCTCTGGCCCGGCCGAAATTAACAAGGATGCGAGTGTCTCCGCGAAGCGCCGGCGAGGACGGCCTTGCGCCGGGGAGAGCAGGAATGCCGCTTTTTCCGAGCGCCGCAGCCAAACTGCAGTGGGTGTTATTCCAAACGCCTAAGGAAAATAACAATTCGGACAGAGACGCGGCCTCTGGGGAAGGACAGGAGGGGCTTCTGAGGAGGCTTCGCGCGGAGAGTGGAGATGCGGGATGGCTGGGGCCGGGGGCGAGGGAAGGAAAGGGAAAGGCTTGGCGGCTGAGTTTCTGGAGAGCAGAGGGAGGTCCTCTCTCTGCGCGACTCTCCTCGCCGGCACTCGTTCAGTGTGGGGTGGGAAGCGTTCAATGTTATGTGGTTGCGGAATCCCCTTCCTTGGAAGCAGAGGTTCGATGGCCATCTGTCACGGATGCTTTAGTTGAGATTCCTGCATTGCATGGGGTTGGACTAGATTACCCTCGGGGTCCCTTCCAACTCTACAATTCTGTGATTCTATGCAGCCTCACCACGTGGGGTGACTCAGGAGAGCTCTGCTCGCAGAACTTAATCGGAACCCTGTCTTGGCTCCTCTAGTCCTTCTTCAGCAGCGCCTGGTGAAACTATGGAACTCTTTCCTACAGGAGGCAGTGGTGGCCACCCACCCGGATGGCTATAAAAGAGGATTAGGCAGGTTCGTGGAGGATAAGGAGTATATCAAGGGCTACTAGCCATGGTGACTCTCTGCTCTGTCTCCATAGCTGGAGGCAGCAAGGCTTCTATATAGTACCAGCTGTTGGAAACCAGAGGGGAGAGCGCTCTCTCTGGTGCTCGAATCCTGCCTGCGAGTTTCTGCCTGCGAGTTTCTGGAAGCTGCTGTAAAAACAAGATGCTGGGCCGCTGATCTGATCCAGTATAGCCCTTCATATGTTCTAGTGCTGCAGAGTCTCTGAGAATATGCAAAGTGCGTTCCCTCGTGCCAAAGTGGCCCACGGGGATCTGAGATTAAGGTGACGCTGACTTCAAACAAAAGTATACCTCGGTATTTTTTGCTTAGACGTAAGCCACGATTTGCTTGACATAGAGACCCAAGGAAAACGTCTGCAAATGACTGTTCGGTCAGGATCTAAGACTATAATTTTACACCGCAGCTCGAAAATCTCCACAGTAAACACGCTTCGGCCGAGATGAGTTTTTTTTAAAAAGCTAGAATAATGGTTTAAGAAATGTAATTGTATACTTCCCTGTGCCCTTAAATCTCTTGAAACAGATGCATAAAATAACAACACAGACTTAAAGGGGCTTGCGTGGAGCAAATTCCACTGGTTTCAGAATTCGCGTTCACACGAACGTGTTTAGGAACCTGGTGTGGCTCGCACATTAATCACGTGTTTGAAGGTACCACATTAACAACCATCCGAAGCACATTTACTTGGAAGTGAAAAGCCCCCTCTAGTGGGGATGATGCAAGATGGGCCACACATCTTGCTGAGATAATTTTATTTCCAATTCTGTCACGAACCAGGCGAAGCCGAAGTTCCATTGACTTCAGCTGAGCTCGAGTGCCTTTGCCAGGCTAATATAGGAGCTCGTCCCATTCAGGGGGGACATGCATAGCATAGGACCGGGCCTCAAGCCGGTAATTTCAAGATGGGAAGATTGGCGAAGCCGTGCGGTTTCCTTACACGTATGTGCACGGAATTGCAACCTTTGCAAGGAAGCTGTACGCTGCGAGATTTACTTCCGAGTAAGCACATTTCGGACTGCCTGTATGGACATCAGCCAGAGGGCCGACTTAGAATCGGGGTCGTTGTAAATGGTGCTGACTCCCTGCTGACCGGGAGCCGGCGCTTTCCTTCTGAACATGTGTTTCGCCAGTCTGAAGAAGTGAGGTGAGAATGACCTTCACAATATTCTTGTAGAGCGAGGAGGGAGGGGGCTCTCCTCGCCTCTGTTTGGCTTCCCCATCTGCTGAGCACGTAGCTCAAAGACCAACTGGAGAAGACGACACTTTGCTCCTCTGCGCTCTCTGAAACACCCATTTGTCAGGAGCCCCATGAACTGCCTCTGAAATCATTCAAGAAATTTGTGATTTGAGGTGGCAACCCCTCCCGCTTCTTCTCTCTAACTAAGAAGGAGAGCCCCTCTTCCTTCCTCTGGTAGCAGCTTGGAAACTCCCTTACTTTTTCTTGAGGGATGGAGTTTGGATTCACAAAGCTCAGGCCTTTAAGGGTTATGGCTGGTAGCATAAACGGTTCCTCCGGTTCCCATTCATAGTCTAAATGGTCTGCAGCACTGGCCTTAATAGAGGCTGGCATAGTGGCAATCCTCTCAAGCTATTGGAAAAGGGCCTTTGCTCAGTGCCGATGATTTGCATGCATGCAGATTGCAGAAGGTCCTTGGTTCGATCCTCAGTAACTCCGGGTACCACTGGGAAAGTCCTCTGTCTCAAACCCTTGAGCCAGTCATGGTAGCTAGGACTAAGTCAGAAGGACCAAATGTCTGGCAGCTTCCAGTTTTCGGGGAAGTAAATCCCAGGTGCTTCCTTCTGTTCTGAATCAACAACATGGATATAGGATCGGGCGTGGATCTAGAAACCTTCACACAACAGCTCCTTTTAGTGTGTGGATTTACTATGCGAGGAGCCCTCAGATAAATCATTGGGCCTCATTTCCGAGCAACAGCTCGATGCTCTGCAGAGGGAAGACACACCAACCTCTCATTGATTTAACTGGGCTTAAACTCCTCTAACTCTGCATAATAACAGGCTGCTCAGAGAGTGGAACTTGGACAACACAACCTCCCATTTTCCTTGCAAAAATGTGGTCAAGTTTAGAATGGCCCAAGCAGAGGTTGGATAGTCATCTGTCAGGGATTATTTAGCCTGAGGTGTATATTTGCTCCATTGAAATCAATGGGGCTGACTTCTGAGCAACTTGCTGGGGATCCGGGTGCCACCGAACGGCTTTAATCCAAATGTTTTGTCTTCCGCGGCTTGCGGCTTCAGTCTTGAGATAGGAGCACGCCAGTCTTGGTGTTTCCTCTCCTTTGAAATCAATCCTCCTTTTGTGTAGTACCGCATTTGTATACACGGCTTTCCAACTGTGCCGACGAACGCCGATATAATACTTGCGGCGCTTTGGGGCTTTCGAAACAACCCTTTGCCTCTCGATTACGTGCATGCACATGTAGCCATTATGATCAGATGTTCTCCCTCATGGATGCATAAGGATTTTGCTGTGGAATTTTAATCGTTTTTAAATAATGAATCTGAGGCTTTCCCATGTTCCCTCAAGACACTTAATTGAAGAAAAGGCCCTTTATCTCCTTCCCACATTCTACAGAGGGGTTTGCCTTTCGCTTGGATGTGGAGAGTCACGTCTAAGACGTGATGTTGTTGAGGGAATTCTCGGCAGGAGCGGAGCGAATCCGACTTGCCAAATAAAACAAAAATCCAGAAGCCACTTCGACTGCCCCCAAGTCGTGCTGAAGTGCACGAGACTTTTACGCGTGAAAAGAAAGTTTCACTCTGGAGGTGTGTGTGGGGGGGGGGAGAGAGACCCGCCGCTGCCAACGACAGGGAAGACCGTGGCCCCGATCCGGCGAGAATCAGTTGTGTTTCGGTCCCATGGAAATCGATTCACCCCGACGCCTATTGAGTTTCATGGCCTCCGTACCTCGAGCCAACTGCATGAATGATTACCCATCAGTAAGCGCCGCTTTATTCAATGGGTCTACCTCACAGTTAAGCCTACCACGGGAGCGTTTCACTCCTATGCATTCTATCTGATGGAATAAATTCCCACCGGAAATATTTTCCGCGCAAATCCGTTTAGGATCGGTTGCTAAATGTGTCTAATTCTCTCTGGATTGCGACTATGAGAACCGGAAAATTCTGTTTGGTCTTAAAAGTGCAATTGGCACTTTTGGGGATTTTGGGGTGGAGGCTGTGTCGGCGGCGCCTTTCTTAAGGTGTCCAGCCGCGCTTCTGCAGTAGTCACTCACGACCCTACAACGTTCCCAAGAAACCCGGGAGAAAGCCTAAGGCTTGCCTCTGGCTCTCTGCCCCATATCTAACCCCCTGCGCTTGGCCTGTCAAGTCTTCTTCGTTACGGCTGCCTGTCTAGTTTTAATTCCCTCTCGGGAAGGCCAATCCATATCAATTTGATGGGATTCATTCGCTCCTAAGCCACCGCTATTGCGCGCCATAAATCGCCTTGATCGTTCACTGGGGACGCAGCTTGAAGGCTCCGCGAGAAAAGCGGGTTTGAAAACGGAGGCCTCTTGGGCCGAAGACCCACGTGCGGGAGCAGAGAGATCCAACCGAAAGAGGGTTCCTTATTCCAGAAGGAGGAGGCGGGGGGAAGGAGAAGAAAGAAAGAAATTATATTGGCGTAGCGCTATTAACGCTTTCCCCCGCCTCGGTGTGTCCCGAGTTTCCAGTGGGGGAAATGATCATGGCGTTAAAATTAATTTAAAGTAGACAGGAACAGCTGGAATAAAGTGCATTTATTTTTTCACAAACTGTAAAATCGCACACCCCAGACTCCTCGCAGACGGTTCTCCCAGCCTTCCCCAATTATTCTGCCTCTTGCTGGTCAAGATCCCCTTTCCCCGAGGTAGTTGGAGTCTGTCAATTGCAGCAGGACTGCCGCCCTGGGCGAGATCTTGGCTTTCAAGGCGGCCCGGGAGGAACAGCGCCGCGTCGTGAGTTGCGCCTGCTCTCGGCTGCTCGGACTGATGGGTTGGTTTTCCTTAATGATGTGTTAGTTGCTTTGGCTGTTTTAATAACTTTGCCTCCACTTGTTGCTGGCCGGTCCCATTGGATGAAAACTAGCCAGTGTCTAATTAGGGTTTTCCTGGAGAACACATTGGACTGAAATGTGCAGCACTGAGCTCATTTGCTTTTGTATTCTTTTAAGCAATCTCTTTATTTTTATTTATTTTTATTTATTTTTTTAATTACAGCACAAAGGAAAATATACACATTTTAACGTCTCGAGCTCAAAAGCTGCGGAAAGCCGGATTTTAAAAGCGTATTTGGTTTTAATAAAGAAATCGGTTTCTCATTTGTCACATGTTACATGAATTTAGAGTCGATGGGGCGGGGGGAAAGCCCGCATTGTTCTGTCCTCAATTATAGTGAGCAATTGGGAATGTCTGGGCAATTTTCTCGGTCTCAACAAGGCTGAGCGGGCTTTCGGATTACCTTGTAACAGCGCCATCTAGAGGACTGTCTCGGGCTTGGCGGCGTTTTAGGTTTGAGGAACGCGATGTTGATTATTGGGATGATGAAACGAGGTGTTAGGGTCGTCTATTTTAATTTTGGGGCTATGGTTGTCTGAGGCAGAAGTGATGATCCACTTTGGGAAAGGCCTTTAGGTCCTCTTGTTGCTTATTTCTCACATCTCGTGCCTTGATGGTGAGGAGAGAAATTAAAGAACCGAATTAAAGAAGGAAGGGGGGGGAATTTGAAGGGGCTTTTTCATGGCACCAGGTGAGTTGAAATGTCTCATTTGTTGTTGATGGACATTAGAAACATTTTCCCGCTGCCTTCAATGGAATGGGACCGGAACCTCGGCAATAAAAACAACCCCATCATTCCTCCTCCTCGATCGAGGCCTTTACAAACGTAGGGAGACAAGCTTCCGCTTACAAACAACTTGCCTGAGTGCTAAGCCCCACTGAAGACAGTTCCAGGACTGCTCAGGAGTAAATTGCTTGTGAATTTCTGCCAGTAACAAATGAAGGGATATCCAAACAGAGACAGGAAACATTAACCCGCTGCTGAATTTCTATAGCCTGCTTATTTCTCAAACCACATAATTTTTAGGACGATTTAAAAAATAATTAGTTAAAAAAATACCTTTTAAGAATATCTCGAACATTTGCCAGATTTCAACAAATGGCTAAACTGAAGTTATTTGGTATAACTTCCGTTGGCAGAGAGAGGGGTTCCTTCTAGATAAAGGGCTACATCCAATATTAGCCATAAGCAGAATGCTGGAAGTGCTGTGATTGCAACTCAGCTTTGTATTGAACAGCTTGTATTGTATTCTGCAAGGGCATTGCCCTATATGAAGTTAAGTCGCCTTCTTGTTTGCTGTAATATGGTGTCCTGAAATTCATTTCCAAACGGGGAGTGGGATATTATACGGCTTTCACTTGAAGAAAATCAGGACAATCCCCTCCTCAAGCCTTGAACTCAGTATTTCAGGATAAATCTTCGCGAAGATCCCCCCCCCAATAACTCCTTTCCCACCATTTCGTGGAGGACAGGTGACATTTAAACAATTCCTTTTCCAAGCCAATGTCTCAAAGAGAGTGAAGAGGTTCTTCTCTGCCCAGCAATGAACCTAGCTATTAAAATAAAAACAAAATCGAAAATTCTTTCTAGTAGCACCTTAGAGACCAACTGAGTTTGTTCCTGGTATGAGCTTTCGTGTGCATGCACACTTCTTCAGATACACTTATTAAAATAAAGAAATCGTATAGGAAGCGATCAGCGAGTCCCTGAGTGTAGAGTCTAGTAAGGCAGTTTACTTAGAAGCAAACCCCACTGAAATAAGTGGGATTTATTTTTGAGTAAAGATGGTTCGCAGGCGTGTCTGGCACTGAACTTGCCATCCCTTCAATGCGACCAGGCTGCAGCTCGAGATTATTTCTTAGTTCCATTCAAAGGAACCAGACTGGAATAGGCTCCAGCGTAAGCCTTCGATTTGTTTGGTTTGTGGATGGAACTGTCAAGGAGAAATATTTGTAATAGTAGGAGTGGCAGTATTTATATCAGCATTATTAACCTATGCCAGTGAGTAGGAGGTAAATTTGTTCCAGGGCGCCACCTGGGAACCCGATTTGAGTGCATGGGCATTTGATGTCATCTGCACTTAGTGGAGTGCCCGCCCTCAATAGGTACAGCACAGGGAGCCAATTTGATAAATTGGCCAGCAGGGGGCGGGGTAATGTAAAATCTCCAGTAAGGTAATACCTTTACTGGGACCGAATAAAACGCCACAAAATAATGAGCAAATTTCTGAGTCCTCCAGAACACTTCAGCTGCCTTGAAGTTAAACCCAAGGAGGGTGAGGTTGGAAGAAGGGGGGGGGGGCGTATCTCGGAGTGTTGTAGCTGTTCCCCCAAGACTGCAGTTTTATCACAATCCCAAAAAGGGCGTTTTGCAGGCATCATTGGATTAATTTCTCAAGGTGCAAAAGAGATTGCAAAATGAGTCTCTGATCATTGGGATAAAAGACAGAGAAAATGAAACCCCCTGTTCCACTTTCTGAGAGCATGAAATCCGGTCGTTACCAGGTTCTGTCAATGATGAGTGACAGCAAACCAGTCTCAACCGGATTCAGGGCGTCGGACTGTCAGGGCAGAAAAGGATGAAGATTGCAGGAGTGTTTCTCCTCCATCACCATCACAATCAAAGCGGAAATCCTAGACTCGTTTGGGGGGCCCAGGTGACCCCGTCCCGCATAATTAATCACATGATGGTCACACACACAATTTGAATGGCAATGCCCATCAACTGGGGGGCAGGTCCCTCAAATATTTTATGGGGGTGTGTGAAGGGACCTCGGTCCCTAGGAGTTGGCTCCTATCACTGGGGGAAAGCTCCATTGAATTAAGTGGGACTTACTCCCAAGTAAACATGCACAGGCTCAGGCTGCACGTGCTGATTGTACTGCAGTTTCCTCCAAAACACCGAACCTGAATTTATTCACTTGGGGTGAGGTATAAAAACTGTCTAGTTGCAGAGTTATTGCCTGCGTACTTTACTCGGAAATCTGGGACATACATTCGGGTTCGTATGTGTACCTCAAGTGGGAGGCAATGTAAGACTTGTTGCACTTGAAAAAACACACACAAAACAACAAAAGCAAGGCACGACCACCTGCGATCAGCAGTGCCTGGAGAAAAGGGAGGAATAATATAGGGATGATGTACATCAAGGTTTCCATTGAGGGGGAAAACCTTTGTGGGTGTTTAAAACACCTGAAGGGAACATTTTTAATCTTCTCCTGAAAAGATAATGTGTGCCTACGCCTGTCTAAAAGAAATACTGAGTGATTAAGAGAGTAATTTAGCAGCTTCTGTTTCTCTCCTGCGCGGAAACTGGGAGCTCTGCCGCGCAGGCCCCATTGAAGTGAATGGTGGCGCTCCTGAACCGTGATCATGCTTTATATAAATGTTACCCAAGAAAGCAAACCGCAGCTACCCTAAAATTAACTAAGATAGCTGTAAATAAATGCCGCTGGAGACAAGGGCGCTATCAAATAACTGAGCTTCGGGCGAGGCTGTAAAACATCTTATTTGGCACAATCTTTGAGGTGCTTTTCCGACTGTGGGAAATCGCATGGTTTTGCTATATATCGTTTCCTTGAGGCAAACCGGAATATTTAGAAATGAGGGTTTCCGTTTACACATCGTTGGTTCCTAACTCTGAGCCAAATTAGGCGCGACTCCATTCACCGAATTTACAATTGCGCTAATTGTTGTTATTAAATAACAGCCGAGGGGCCGATCCAGATCAGAATCTCGCGCCTGCTATTCTGCAATATCCCCCCCCCTTGGACATTTTTTAAAATGCCACCTTTGAACTAATGTAACTCCCTTTTTCAGAGAATCAGTAGGAGTCTAGAAATAACCGCATAATGAATTCAGTCCTATATACGTAACTTGTTTATGATCTGATCCTTTCAGCCTATAACCTTCCAGTTTATTTCAAGGATGTTCCAGGGATGGAAAAGAATCAAACCTCTGCATTGCTGTAACGGCTGAGATGTTAGGAGTCCTGCCTCGTTTGCTCCCCTGCGGTTGGACAAAGTGAAGTTAGAACCCATTCGGCGTCAGAGGGACAATAAGAGTCTTTTTCTGGGAACATAAATCCTATCGGGACCTCGGTTTATTTCCGTTGTTTTTTTTTAAATCGCAGGAATGTGTAAAATATCATTGACTGAAAATACGCAAAAGCTGTGCCAGCGTAAATGGGGCCAAGTTTTGTTATTTCTAGATGTGAATATAGAATAATCCTTTTACTAAGCTCAATGACGAAGAATTCAGTGTAACTGGAAAGCCTGCATTCCCCAGGTTGTAAGGCAAAGGTACAATTTTCTCTAGGCTGTGACTAACTCGAAGTTATATTATACTGACAAAAAAATCATGGATTTCAAAACAAAATCGAAAATTCTTTCTAGTAGCACCTTAGAGACCAACTGAGTTTGTTCCTGGTATGAGCTTTCGTGTGCATGCACACTTCTTCAGATACTTCTTCAGGTGCTACTAGAAAGAATTTTCGATTTTGTTTTGACTATGGCAGACCAACACGGCTACCCACCTGTAAATGGATTTCAAAGGTATGAATAGAACTCCGGGCAAAGCAGTAGCTGCCATTTAGTTGAGATCAGTGACCAAAGGAGAGTAGCAGTATTAGTCTCTTGAAGCAAAAACAGCCAAGCGTCTTTTGGCACCTTAAAGACTAACACTTTTATCATGACATAAACTTCTGCTCAGTCGAGTCCACGGTAAGAGCCGTGACAGCAGAATGGACTTCCTCGGATGGTGGTGGACTCTCCTTCACCGAAGGCTTTTAAACAAGGTTGAATGGTCGTCTGTCGCCTTCCAACCCTTGTTGTTGTTCAGTCGTTCAGTCGTGTCCGACTCTTCGTGACCCCATGGACCAGAGCACGCCAGGCACGCCTATCCTTCACTGCCTCTCGCAGTTTGGCCAAACTCATGTTAGTAGCTTCGAGAACACTGTCTAATCATCTCATCCTCTGTCGTCCCCTTCTCCTTGTGCCCTCCATCTTTCCCAACATCAGGGTCTTTTCCAGGGAGTCTTCTCTTCTCATGAGGTGGCCAAAGTACTGGAGCCTCAACTTCAGGATCTGTCCTTCTAGTGAGCACTCAGGGCTGATTTCTTTGAGAATGGATAGGTTTGATCTTCTTGCAGTCCATGGGACTCTCAAGAGTCTCCTCCAGCACCATAATTCAAAAGCATCAATTCTTCGGAGATCAGCCTTCTTGATGGTCCAGCTCTCACTTCCATACATTACTACTACCAACCCTACAATTCTATTATTCAGTGATCCATAAGTTGCATGGAATGTGTTTCTTGTTGAAAGTGTTGGGATGCAACTCAGCTTGCACTGTAGGGTGATATTCCTGCATGGGAAAAGTAGATAAAGAGGAGCCTTCAACTTTCCTAGATTGTCATTCCTGTGGTTACCTACTCATCTTCCTTCAGTTTTAGATTAATACTCTCAGGGTTGCTGCCCTCATTTCCTACTTTCTTCTTGATCTTTACCTTGAGAGAGGAGACATCTTTGTGTGTGTTTCCTGCTGAGGTAGGTGAATGAGCAAGAATGAATCATTCCTGCCACTGAGTAGCTATGACTACTCACAGGTGCCTGGGAATAGGTGTCAGAGGAACAGGATCAGAGGAAAAATTCCAGTTGAGATTAAGCCTCAGAACTAGACATTGGTCCAGCATCATAGAAAACTTTAGGAGCTGTAGATTTGTTGAGGAACTTGGTCCATGTACAGAACTACGATCAGCAGCTTTCCTTGTTTGGGAATCAAGAGAAGACAGTCGTTCAGGTCTGAAGCTCTTCTAAAATGTGTAGAATAGATCCTTTGTTTGTTTGTTTGTTTGTTTGTTTGTTTACTTACTTACTTACTACTGATATTGTTATGCTATTAATTAATCATTACAATTATATCTATTTTTTCTCCAAGAAGCTCAAAGTGGTTCTCCCCCTCCCCATTTTATCTTCACAATAAGGCTGAGAGACTGTGAATGACCAAAGGTCACCCAATAAGCTTCATGGATGAATGGGGATGTAAAACTTCCCAGGTCCTAGTCCAAAAGTCTAACCACAGCACCTTAGTAGCTGTAGACCCAAAGTGGGGAGCCTGTGGTTCTCCCACATGTTGTTAGACTCCAGGTTGGCTATGCTGACTGAGAGCTGATGGAAATTGGACACCAGTAACATCTGAAGACCCACAGGTTCTCCACCCCTGCTTTAGAAATCACTCAGTGGCTAGGTCCTAGGGCTAATGTTTCTTCAACAGAACCTCACTAGATGAAGAAACTAAACAGCACTTTTGTGAGCATGTCTCTTTCCTCAAAACTGAAGTCACTGCAGCCTGTTGGTGTTTCCTGTTTAGGAACTCTGAGCTGGGCGAAATCATCTCCAAGGCCGGATACATTCCATCAGGATATGATTACCACCCTAACCAAGAGGAATGTCTGGAATGTACATTTCCTTTCTTCTTCTTCTTCTTCTTCTTCTTCTTCTTCTTCTTCTTCTTCTTCTTCTTCTTCTTCTTCTCCTCCTCCTCCTCCTCCTCCTCCTCCTCCTCCTCCTCCTCCTCCTCACACCTTTACATTCTCCAAACCAGGGTTCCTCAGCATTGGCCCTCCAGATGTTTTGAAACGACAATTCCCACCATCCCTGACCACTGGTCCTGCTAGCTAGGGATCATGGGAGTTGTAGGCCAAAAACATCTGGAGGGCCGAGGTTGAGGAAGCCGGTGCTCCAAACAAATGTATTTGTCTGCCTCTCTGTGGGTCCCTAAAGATACCTGGCAGTTCAGTGAGACGACTGATGGGTTGTCACCTAATAATACCCCAACCCATGTTTGAAAAGAGCAGAGTGATGCATGCTCTCAGTCCAAGGGAGCAAATAGCTTAGTCACACCAGGTAGTTTGGAGCCTAACTTCTTACACCATCTAGCATCCGGAGGGAAGAAGGAAGGAAAGAGCATAATAGTCACGCTAAAAGGAGTCACAAACTCTCTGTTTACTCATTTTACTTTTTTGCTCCAAGCAATTCTATACAGAATTTTCAGAGGTAACTTTCTATTCATCAGGATAAGGGCAAAGATTGTCTCCTCTTCAGACCCTCTTACAAGTCCAGGGGTCTAGGGCCAGGGAGGCTTCCAACTTTTCAGACCTCTAAGCCGTAATAAAAATTTAAAAATGGCGACACCCAAACAGATAATAAGGTGCCAAAAGGAGAGTGACTTGTTCATTTCTATAATCAGCCGATCAGAGAGCACACATTCCTCATTGTCTACTCTTGTAACAGCAGAACTGATATTTTAAAATTAAAATTATGAACATTTAAATAACTCTTCACTATGGCCAAATCTTTAGCAATTAACAAAAAAAGTATTTTACCAAATCACATCTCTTATTTGCTTAAATGTGCAAGTCTTAAGCTGTGAGAGTATGTCACACACTGTGGTTCGATGTTCATAAAAACAAGTTGCAAAAATTATCAAATGCCAAAAAAAATGAATATTTGGCCCAGGCCCAAGGGCCCTCCTGTCACCCCCTCCCCGTTTTATTGGCCATTCTACTCTTCCAGCAACACAGTGATCCTCAGATTATTATTGCAGAACAGCTTCCATCATCACCAACCAGTTTAGCCAACCAACTCTGGTCCCACATTTGGGGAACAGGAACATCTGGAAAGAGAAAGTCTCGCTTTCTATATTCTGGATGCCATTCGCACCACAAAGCTTGAAATAAAGCTAATAATATTGCTAATATCTGCTACAAATAGTTTATAGACAGGACTTCCTGTTAGCAACCGCCGTCCCACTCACTGTTTTGTCACATCATTTGGGCAACCAGGGATCGAAGTTGGGGAAAGCAGTTGGGGGAAGGAGTGGATGAGAGAAGGGCAATCTCTGCAACACACATTTTCTGTTTGCGGAAGAAGCCTGCCTTGCTCCCACAGTTTCCTCCTCCTTCTCAATGTGGAAGTCTTGATTGGCAGAAGGTCAATATGATAATTAGTGCCCTGGACTGTGGTTTCTAAAGTAACATTACTTTGTGAAGACCTAACTCAACTTCTGCATTAAGAAAAGTTGGAATCTGATACAGGAAAATG
Organism: Lacerta agilis; assembly: GCF_009819535.1. Classification (NCBI taxonomy): domain Eukaryota; kingdom Metazoa; phylum Chordata; class Lepidosauria; order Squamata; family Lacertidae; genus Lacerta; species Lacerta agilis. Next base: position 31,423,865 of record NC_046312.1, read on the forward strand.
ATATGCAAATTAAACTCCCCCTCCTTCCTTCACCCCCCCCCCACTACTTATTTGCCTAAGTTAAATTTTCCCAAGCATGGGAACAACAAGGATCCATGCAGGAGCACAGCCTGGGTTCTTTTTCAGCATAAAGTGCTTGCGCCCTCAATTCTAAAGATTTGGGCTGTAGAAATAGTTTTAAAGCATTTATTACATTGGGTTTCTTGTTTGACATACACCCCACAAGAACAATGCCAATGCTATCAAAACAGATGGGACAATAATCCCCTCCTTAAAAAAACAAAAACAAAGGGAATTAAGTCTTTGCCATGCATACCTAATCATACCCCCCATTGTTTGTAACAATTAAGTGTGGAGAGTCATTAATCTAACCAGAGAGATACAGGAACTCCTAATGAATCATGTCATGCAGTGGCTTGTCCAAGACCACCTAGCGAGTTTAGATTCGAACCTAGAACTTTCTGAATCCCTGTTTACACTTTTAGGTACGGTTCTCAGAGAGGTAAACTGTGCCTCAACATTTCCACTTCAAACAAACGACATGATTTCTATTTGGAGGATTTAATGCTTCTCCATTCAAAAGGACTCTGCTCATTTAATGTCAGGAAGAAGGTTTTTTTTCTTTCTTGGAGGAACATTCCCGTCACACAAACTCCACCCACAGTCTGCAATGTGGTGCAGTCCTAACACAGGTTTACCACTTCATTGAGAATTAGGCTTAAGTCACAATGCTTTTTTCATTTCAGCCGTACTCTCAATCAAAAAAATGCAACCTTATTCCTTAGCCAGTCGTTTCACAACCTGTACGGAAGCACAGTTTGAGCTAGGGGTTTTGTTTTTGTTTTTTTGTTTTGTTTTTTTGCAATGGCTCTGGAGACCTGGCAATCAACAAAGATTCTGAGCCTGCCTCCGATTAAGTCCTGTAGAAGAGAGGAGAGACCTGGTAGAAGTTGGGCTGCCATTTTAAGCATTTCTGGCCCTCCCTAACGTCTAGAGATCCGCAGCTTTATATATGTATCTGTATATATATTGTGACAAAAGTCATTCATCAGGTTTCAGGGTTCTGGCCTAGCTACCAAAGTTCAAGCTGCGGTTCACTGCACATCCGCAAATCTCAGCAAGTCTCAAGTTCAATCCCAAAAGCTGGAGCTTGATGGATGAGTCATTCATCTTTCTTATGAACGGTTTGTTGTGGGGAGGGAGGGGACCCTAGCTAAGAGATGGAGCGTAAATCGAACTGCCGAATAATTGGCCGACGGGAGACGCGGTGTCACGGCCTCTCTGTCCAATGGAAGAACCTGATTTGGTGGAAGATGGCCTGAGGACATACAAAGCATCTTTCATCGGATGACAAAGGCCTCCTGACTGGATCAAGGTGAATAGGGAGACTAACCTTTTCAAACAGTCTAAAGAAAACCCATCTGGTTTTGCCCTGTTCTTTGTTTTAGTTTTAAAAAAAAAGCAGCACCTGAAGCCTAATTGAGATTGCAAACGAAAAGAGCTCTCTCTGGTTAAAGTTTCGGTATAGCGACACGATTCAAGTTGCTTTCATGGAAATAGGCCGTGGCGAGAGCGCAAACGCGTCGCATTAATGAGACAATAGGATGCTATTGACATGGTTGACCCACCGCTAGAAGGTAGTAGTATCCATTTGTGACTCGCAGGGAGAAATAAACTGATACGGAGACCCACCTTTAACATTCTCTTGCAGACCCAGAACTTTTCAATTGATTCTGTATGCATATTCAGCTGCCATCAAGCCTACCGTCATCTAGTGCACGTGTTTGAACGTGTGAAGCTGCCAGCCATAGGAGTCGACGCCTAAGGGGCCGAGGTGCCTTCGACACCCCCCCCCCCGAAATATTTGAGGGCGCCAGGCTCCCCAAAGTTGATGGGCATTGCCATTCAAATGGTGCCGGTGCAAATGGTGTATTGTGATCAATTATAGGGGGACAGGGTTTATCTGCCCCTCCCCAATATTATATTCAAGTTGGGACCCCTGCTGCAAGCGTTAAGCCCACACTGTCTCTCTAAAATAGGGCAGCACAAAAAATTCTTATGTTGACCCTTTTTCCAGAGGGGCAACCGCATCAGCCCAGAGTTTTGTGGCACCTTAGACTTACGACGCCTTGACCTACCACTTTGTGATTCAAAGGTCCTTAAAATGACAAAATAACATATTAGTATTATGTATTTATTGCATTTATATCCCACCGTTCTCTCCAGGGAGCTGAAGGTGAAGTGCAAGGTTCTTCCCCCTCCTGAATTAATCCCCGCAACAACCCTGCCAGGTAGGTCACGGCTGAGAGACGGTGGCTGGCCTAAGGTCACTCACGGAGCTTCAAGGCCGAGTGGGGATTTGAACCCTGGTCTCCCAGGTCTTAGTCCGACACTCTAACCACTGCACCACGCTGGCACTCGCATAATAATATAGAACAAATACAAAAGATATATATGCAATAAGAATACAACAACTCAATCAAAACCCTTTTTATTTTACTCTTGGAAGGTCACCTGTTACTTGGCTAGTTACAATGCCTAGTGACAATTATGACATCTCACATCTTGCGAAAAATGCTTATCTTTTGGGCCTGAAATGTTCTGCGCATAACTCTTTTTTTTTTTTTTAAACACCCCCAAACCATCAAACAAAAACCAATGAATTGCATCTCCCTTTTCCCTTCTTTTGTGCGGAGCTCCAGTTACAGTCCTGAAGAAGTTTTAAACCTGAAACTTGCGCGTCGGTTCACGCTTCGCTAGGCTCGAGCATTTGATCTGGGCGAAATGGTTTGAATTTGCAGCCTCCCTCCCCCCACCTACATCCCTTAAGGATTAAAAAAAAAAAAAAACCAAACGAGGGGAGAGAGAAGAAAAGAAACCCATATTTGTTTTTCACTGAAGATGTTTTCCACTCAAGGACAAACTTGTCATGAAATGGAGTAATGACACCACTTCGATATCTGAACATTGTGAACCCTAAAAACACGCATCGAGGCTCTGCGACAGCCACTTTGCAGCTCTTGCCTCCTCGGGAGCGGGGCGCGCAGAGGCCATTAATCTTCATTTCTCCCCTTCTGAACTGCGGAAGAATCTCGGCCGGATGAGCCTCTCTCGGTTGCTGGGCTGCGTCGGAGCAGGCAGAGGGCCTTTTGCCCGGTCTTGAGGTCCTTCTGGGGTCCCTGAACTCAGGCAGCTTTTCTAGTCCAGTGTGGATCACAGCTGCAAGGGAGAAACCCTGATTTCACATGGGGCAACAAAGGGGGACAGAGGGGCAAGTGGACCCCACACTCCCCAAGCAGTCACTCGGCTCCCACCGCTGGATCTTTCCAAGTAGCGCTTTTAACGTACTTCTCCTCACCCAGAAATGCGATTCGCCTAATCCGTGCCTTCCTCTATCTTTATATCAGATGATAGCTATCCTTTTTTCAAAATGAAGCTGAGAGAGAGAAAGGAAGGAAGGTCCGGTGCCGTGATTAGAGTGTCATACTAGGACCCGGGAGACCAGGGTTCAAAGTGACCTTTGGGCCGGTCACTGCCTCTTCGCCTTACCTACCTCACAAGGTTGTTGTGTGGATTAAATGAGAGGGGGAGAGGGATATAAATACATTCAATAGCTAGAAGGAAGGAAAGAAGGAGGGAAAGGGGAAGAAAGAAAACAGGAAATAGAACTAGAGTTCATACCGGATGGGGAAATTTATGTCTCCATCCTGCATTCCCTCCATACACAGAGAAGGCGCCAAAGAAAGATTAAATATAATGTGGAGCTGGTGCGGTGGTGCGGTTAAAGGGAAAAGGAATATTTTAAGATGAGGGGGGAATTTTAAAACATCCCCCTCCCTATACTAGAAAGTTGTTATGGTGAGCTCTAAATCCCGGTGGAAAGATCAAAGAGCAGGGAATGACTGACACTTCGCCCGGGGCTCAGAACTCGCGTTCAATCCGCGCCTGGCCTGCGCCGGCCTCGCTGCTGCTGAATAAGGGCTTATTCTGTGCCCCCTTTCTGTGGGGCCCTCCCTTCAAGGTGCGTTTCCATAAACCTGACTGCAAGAGGAACTGCCTTGAAGCGGGAAGCCTAAACAAGAAAGTGCCGCTACGATGAACGCGACGCATTTCCAGGTAAAATGTATTTAGGGTCGTGTGTATGTCTTACTTCCCTTTAGATCGGTTGGGTGATTCTTGCACGTACACAAACGCAGACCCTCGAGTTGGAGGGGCGAGGGGAGGCGCAAGTTATTCGGTTGCAATGCGGTGAAGACCAGCTCACTGGGCTGCCTTGGATCGTGGCCAAAGAAGTGCGCAGAACAGGATACAGGACCATCCCTGGCTTGTGTAGAGCGGACGCTCCCGCGGTGGAATCGTTCCGAGGAGAAACTGGATCTCAGTTTGGAGGGAAAGTGTGTCCGTCCCTCTATCTGTTAGAACTGCCCCAGAGAGTATGGTCCTGTTGTGGCTACCTGGTAGTCGGAGAATTCCAGGTGCATTTCAAAAAGGAACAGCATTAGTAAACCATAGGAATCAATGCACTTTGTTTACCACTGACTTCAAAGGGATGTCTATTTCTGCGGCTCATAAAACAGGGCGCAGTTTCATGCTGAATAAACTCACATCCATTGGGATGGAACAGGCTCCTGCGCCCTTCCCCGAAGCAACTGCAACCTAGAGATATGCATTTATTATATTATTTTATTTTACAGAGTTTACTTGTTAGTAAAAATGGTTATGCACAAACCGGCTGTCGTTGTTCTTGTTTTGAGAGTGCATTTTAAAATCTAGCTTTGTTTGCTATTGTCTCGCAGTCGCGATTAACGTAATATGGTTTAATTTGGGTCCCTTTGGATCGTTTCATGAGATTTTGGAGCTGCCGATGTTTGGCATAGGGATAAGCTATTGACTGCCGTCATGATAGGCTTCCAGAGACAAAAAGGGTAGAAGTGCCGAGAGGAAACGGAAAGGCTGCTTTTATTTTATTTTCGTAATGGGATTGAGACTCAACCTTCAGGAAACAGCTGCGTGAAATATGAATTGACTGAGATAAATACAGAGTAAAAAAACCATCGATTTTATTTTAACGTGACTACTCAGAAGTACCTTCCGTTGAGTCCATTAGGTCTTACATCCATAGCGGTGGGTATAGGATTGCAGCGTAACTACACAAATCCTATACATCTCCTAGGTAAGTGTGTCTAGTTTTGGATTGTGCTGTTACAGAGCAATCCGTGCATGTCTACTCAGATTTAAGTTGCGTTATGTTCAGTGATGCTTACTCCGAGGTAAGTGTGCATAGAACTTTATTCCTTTCTCTCTACTGTGGTTATTGATCTAAAAGGTGCTACTTATTTTGCTTTATAATTGAATGCAATGTTTTTTTAAAAAAATAAATAAATAAATAAATGATGACGGAATCAATTTTCCACTCTCAATTGGGAAAGTAAGGTTTTCATGCTAGTTCATTAACAAACTGGGGAGAACTACATGATTTAAGGAACCTACCTCAAATCAAGAGACTTTTGAACCATGACCGCTGGCGTGAATGAATGAATACCTGTTTGGATCTGGAAGAATGCAGACAGAAGACGACTGGACAGGAATAATAATAACACTAGTACTAATAATTGCACTATTATTAACCAGAAACCAATGCACGTACGGCAAAAGAGGATTGTGATAACAGAGCAGCCTTTTCAGCGATCTGACTTTAAAAAAAAATTTTTTAGGAAAGTAATTTTTTTCCTCCATTCTCCTCTGCAACGGACTTCTGGGTAGAAATCATAAGCGTGGGTGGCCTTAAAAAAACAAAAAACAAACAAACCACCCCATCGTGGAGACAGGAAAAAACACAGACACACCAAAGTTTCACAGCGGAATCCCATGCATGTGTACTCAGAAGTAAGCCCCACTGAAGTCAAGGGAGTTTATTTCTGTGCAGACATGTATAGGCTTGCACTTGGAGTCATGTAATCCTATATCTATTTACCAGAGAGTAAGCCTCGTTGAACTTACTTCTGAGTAGACATGCATAGGATTACACTGTAACTGGTGCGCTGAGTCCAATGAATGGCTCGTCTATTCTGGCACCCAGCGGGCAATCAGTAGCAGCCAATGAGAAGCCCGCAAGCATGTCCCGAGTTCTGCACCCACCCAACCGCTTGTGATTTCCAGAAACTTGTATACAGAGGCATAATGGTAATCCCATTCTGCAGAGCAGCTCTTAGGATGGGCAGGCGTGAGTGTGCGCATGCGCAAGTTCCCTTGATCACTACGGGCCGGTCCACACCATAGCTTATTGTGCCTTGTGAACCCCATTGTACCTCCTTAAATTCCCCTTGGGCACGAGGCCTTCTCCAACTAGGCTGTCCCATTCTTTCTAAATCTACTCCCTAAATCCGGAGATTCCCTATGCAATCTGTAGCTCGGGTTTTCGGAGCCTCTCCATTCCGTCTTCTCCTTCTTCACGCACCTATTCAAGTCAAGGCTGAACTGTCCCTGCCTAGGATAAACTCACGCGAGGACAGGACAATTAGGGCAAGATCCGGCCAAGCAAAAGTATTTTTATCTGGGAGCAAGTCCCACACAACTCACTAGGGCTGTGGGTGATGATGGGACTGCATTGCATATTCAATCCTATTTCGGGTTTCAGGATTTTAATATGCTTGTCTTTGGCTGGATCATGCCCAATGCTTTCTTGGACAGTTGCTTGCGAGCAATATGAGCCGGGCACAGCGGGGATTTAAACAGAAAGGCTCTGAGACAGGAAGCTTTGAGGCCATTCACCTTCTTTTCAAAAATTAAGCCCTGAACGATTTTAAAGCAACGTTTTTCGTGGGAGTGTTTGTCTCTTTATAGCAGGGGAAAGGAATCCGCGTCCCTCTAGAACAGGGTTTCCCAAACTTAGGGCTCCAGCTCTTTTTGGACTACAACTCCCATCATCCGTTGCTAGCAGGACCAGTGGTCAGGGATGATGGGAGATGTAGTCCAAACAAGCTGGAGACCGAAGTTTAGGAAATTCTGCTCTTGAGGTTGCTGGACTCGAATTCCCACCAACCCAAGCCTGCTTGGGCTCAGGGATGATGGGCATTGTAGTCTCAGCACCCCTGGAGAGCCACACAGGTTCCCCAGCCCTGCTTTAAAGAAGGCTGGATGGCGTCTTCCCATCGGGTTGTAATTTAAGAATTGCGGAGACTTAATGATTTGCTTTGCTTGCGCGAAGAAAGAAAATCCGCCCCTCTGGAAAGGCATTATTGCCACTCTATGGCGCATAGGAATAGCTCTCTTAACTTCAAAAGTGCAAAGCAAAGCAAACATCCTAGCCAAACTGAAGGCTCTCCTCCACTCAGTCACCATGAATATGAGATTTTAAACGAGACCATTCCCTCGACTCTAATTAGCAACCACAGCAGGACATTTGCCAGCAGCTCATCGCATCTTTTGATGCCAAAACGGACTTCCTTCCAAGCGTTAGCGTTTAAGGCCGTCGCCTTCACGCCTTGCTCCTGATGCTGTCAAAAGGAGCTGTCTGTCCGCCGTCCGAAGCAGAGCACTCGGTAACTTAGACGGGTCTTAACTCTTAACGACCCTAGGAGCAAGCGAGCTAACTCTTGCCTTTGTTTCGCTCTTTAAATATGGAGGAGGGGTCCCACCCCCGGTCTTTTCTTTTAAAAAGAAAGCATCTCTTCTCTTCTGGATGCTATATACTCTTTTTAAACTGGGGGGGGGGGGGCGATCCCACAAAACCTGCTTTTGAATTTCCTACTTTCTTCCTCTTGCTAAATAAAAGATCAACGGGCTGCGGCGCCCTCTTGCGGTCGCACAAGGGTCACAACACGCCGCTTTTCATGGAAACTGAGTGCTGCTGGCTGTAAGGAGCAGCAGGATCTGCTAGCGCCGGTCACCCGTCCTTCCATCCTGGGAATGGTGAAGGGCGATCGTAGTAGCACAGGCTGGCGATGTAGCTCCGAGGAGCTGAAACTCAGAGGAGACACACATATGCGTACCTAATCATCTACCACCTTCTCTCTTCTCTCTACCCCGGAGCACGCGAATTGATAATAGAAATATCAGTGACCAGCTTTTGCCAGTGGCCATTTCTGGCAGTAATCCCAGAGGGAAGGACTTGTAAGAGTACGTGTTTTCTGGGTGGGAACGTCACAAACTTCCTTTTATTTATTAAGAGCATATATAAACCACCCTTCATCACAAGGGATCCTGGACAGTGAAGGTTGGTCCCTTAGAGAAAATGAGGCACTGACTGCCCCCATCATTCCCAGTATATCCTCAGCCAGCCGTACCTGGCTGTCCGCCTTCTAGCTTACAACCTGCCCGCAGGGTGGCGCTGCATGGCAGCTTCCTCTTCTTCCTTAGTCTCAGGGTTGCCCTCGCATTCTCAGGCGTGGCGATGAAAGGTGCATGAAGGCTCAGATCTGGGATGAACTTCCTGACCAGTGTGGTTTTTAGAGTGATCGAAATGCCACGTGGACTGACAAATCCTCAGAAACGTGACAGAATTTAGGTAAATTAACAGGGACAGCCTTATCATGAAACATGTGACAAAGTCACGTTGGACATCAACACATGGGTTATTTTCCTGCAGCAGGTCTCCACCTCATTGTGCCATGTTGCCCCCATACATCCTGCTGTGCACATGCAGCTTAACAAAAGAGAGTTCAGTTACATTATGTCTTCAGAGAAAACCTGAGTGCTGACTTGAAATAATTAATCCTAATGGGAACCATTCCATTGATGGGGCATCTCAGGTGAGCAAAAACTAATTCCATTGCATACTAAGCTGTCACATAATAAAGAGGTCTTCTGGATTCGTTGATAGCTTTAAACCATCACTGGTTTAAAGTGGCGCTGTGGGTTAAACCACAGAGCCTAGGGCTTGCTGATCAGAAGGTCATCGGTTTGAATCCCCGCAATGGGGTGAGCTCCCGTTGCTCGGTCCCAGCTCCTGCCAACCTAGCAGTTCGAAACCACGTCAAAGTGCAAGTAGATAAATATTTACCGCTCCGGCAGGAAGGTAAACGGTGTTTCCGTGCGCTGCTCTGGTTTGCCAGAAGTGGCTTAGTCATGCTGGCCACATGACCTGGAAGCTGTATGCCGGCTCCCTCGGCCAGTAACACAAGATGAGCACCACAACCCCAGAGTCGGACACAACTGGACCTAATGGCCAGGGGTCCCTTTGTTGTTGTTGTTCAGTCGTTCAGTCGTGTCCGACTCTTCGTGACCCCATGGACCAGAGCACGCCAGGCACGCCTATCCTTCACTGCCTCCCGCAGTTTGGCCAAACTCATGTTAGTAGCTCCGAGAACACTGTCCAACCATCTCATCCTCTGTCGTCCCCTTCTTCTTGTGCCCTCCATCTTTCCCAACATCAGGGTCTTTTCTAGGGAGTCTTCTCTTCTCATGAGGTGGCCAAAGTACTGGAGCCTCAACTTCAGGATCTGTCCTTCTAGTGAGCACTCAGGGCTGATTTCTTTGAGAATGGATAGGTTTGATCTTCTTGCAGTCCATGGGACTCTCAAGAGTCTCCTCCAGCACCATAATTTAAAAGCATCAATTCTTCGGCAATCAGCCTTCTTTATGGTCCAGCTCTCACTTCCGTACATTACTTTACCTTTACCTTTATCTAACTACAATTCTTTCCTTCCACCATTCACATTATCATATGCGTGTTTATTTGGAAGTAATGTTACACTGTGGCTGGTAATGATTACTGTCTAGTAAGTGTGCCTAGGATTGCAACTTTAGTTTAGCTGAAGTATTCTTGGAAAACCCTCTGCTCTGTGGAAGGAGAGGAGTCATGGTTTATTTATTGACTATGCCTGATTTCCCCCTTTCGAAACCCATATTTTAGGTACATACTAAAATCTAAGATTTTGGGGTACTTTACATCTAAGATTTAAAGGATTACTTAGAATCATAGAATTGGAAGGGACCCTGAGGATCATCTAGTCCAGCCCCCTACAATGCAGGAATATGCAGCTGGATCAAACCTGCAACCTTGGCATTATCAGCAACATGCTCTAACCAACTGAGCTGTTAATAAGGAACCTGTTCCCACAGGTTCTGGTGCCAACTGCTACCCTTGGGAGGTAAACTGGTTTCTTCTTGATTATCCATCATAGAAAATAATTCAGTCACCTTCAGGACAAGGTGTCCATAGGTCAGTAGCAAAGGAAAGGTTTACTACTTCTAACAGAAACATGATGTAAATCAGGCATAGGCAAACTTGGCCCTCCAGCTGTTTTGAGACTACAATTCCCACCATCCCTGACCACTGGTCCTGTTAGCTAGGGATGATGGGAGTTGTAGTCCCAAAACATCTGGAGGGCCGAGTTTGCCTATGCCTGGTATATATGTTTGGTGCAAAGCTCTTAGTTATTTAGGATAAGAGGGACAAAATATAAGGAATTGTCCCAGTCACTACCACCCCTTCGAAATTATTATCAGGTTGCCTTTGGATCAGCAAGTACCTATTGTAAACCCCTGTAATATAAAATGAATGCACTGTGGATTAATGACTCGTATGAAATATCTTTGTTGCCTGCTTCAGATGTAGCCCTGATAATTCAAAATGAACTCTGTTTACAAAATTATGGTACTCTTGATTGTCCCATTGCCATCAGTGTGAAAGGCTAGTGTGAATAGCCAGATTATTTATGGTGAGGCCCAAGCAAGCACTGTAAGGTGAGAAGTGTTATAGGTCTGTGTGGAACAGTAAGCACTCTGATATGTTTAATGGTGTATGCTCTATTAAATCATTTTAATAACATTTACATTTTAATAAAATGTAAAAAAATGCCAACTGTCCGTCAGCCTAGTACCTTTAGCACTACATAACCTTAGAGAACTGGGAGTAGCTTTATTTCTTCCTAACTGAGCAATTGCAGATGCCCGTTTATTTCTCTTTAAGAAGGCAAGAGATCAGGGCTTGTAATGGATGGAATTGGATGGAAAACCATGGCTTCCCGCAACAAAAAAATGAAATGTTGCAAGCCTTAGATTCACAGGTTTCCCTTCTCCACTTTTGGTTCAATGAGTAGGAGATTAAAAACTTTTATTTTTAATTTAAGTTAGCCACGGTTCTTTATGCTGTCTGAACTCAGAGAACAGTGGTTTGTTTAAACTCCTGTGTTGGGTAAAAGAAGTAGGAAGCGAACATGTTTTCAGGATGTAACTCTAAGATAAATATACATTCCTCTTTACAAAAGCCTCTCATCTGAACAGGACAACAGCTCCCACAAGCTTTTCCTCTCCCCTCCTCTCTCCTCTCTGAATTCAAAACCTGCTCTTCATGAAATGTCAAGAACCATCTCAGAATCCAATACCCAAAGCAGGCACAATTAGAGTAGTAATGCTTCTGAATGCCAGTTACTGGAAACCACAGAAGGGGAGAGTGCTCTTGTACTCATATCCTGCTCATGGGTTTACTACAAGCATTTGGTTGGCCACTGTGAGAACAGGATGCTGGACCAGATGGGCCATGATTGACCTGGGCATGCTTCTCTTATGTTCTTAGAATGGAATCATGCCCCAAATCTACTCCTAATTCCCTCTGCACAGCTTCTGCTACAGTACTAATCTGGAGCATGATACCGTATTTAATCTCGAAATGAAGCTGCAGCTGCCCTGACTCCCAACTTTTTATTCCACCATTCCAGTCATTGCCTATTGCTCCAGCCAGCAGGACAGGTTAAACTAGATATGGTGTTTGCCTTTGGACACTGAGTGGCAGAGGGAGCGGCAAAATAAGGAGAATGAAACCCACAGAATTATTAGTTGCATTGGGTGTGTGTGTGTAAAACATTCTGTAATGCTCAAAGCATTCGGTCCCGACCCTGTCTGATGGTAGTAGACAAGGCTGTCATATAAGCCTAGACTGCCTGCCTGAGGTCAATTTTTTTTGTCTGCTTCAAAGCAGTAAAAAGCTGTGTTTTTCGAAAGTAGCACTGGACAGCTGCAATAGGCAGTACAGAGAGATTTCACAATGAGATTCCTGAGCATGGTTTACCCAGACTTCAAGAGCAAGCAAAAATGTAATACACATTCAAAGTAAATCTCTGTATGATCTTTGGTGGTTTTTCATCTAACAGCAAATCTCTCTCTGTAATATTTCCCTTTGGAATACCTCCTATCCTGATAGGTCCCTCTGTCCCCCAGAAATGTGAGCTTCTGACTCATGTCTCCTAGGCATTAAACTCTCTGTGGTATGATTCCTGTGGAGAGTGTCATTGTATGGATTAGTTACTAGGTGGCTCTGGACATAGTTGTATCTGGGTGGAGGAGTCAGTGCTTTCCTATAGCTGTTCTGTTTATGTTTACAAGAGCCAATAAAGTTCTTGTCCAGCTTCCTCATTAGTATGTCCTCCATGTCTACTGTTGCCCTGCAATGTGTAAGCCAGCTCTTTCCTAGGGCTTGGCAATGCTAATGTGAGAAATAGACTATGATACCGGCCCCACCAAAATAATCAATTCCATTCATATGTTACCGGAATTGTGGGGAAAAACACATTGACTCTCATGCTTGTGCAGGGAATATCTGTTTCAGCCTAGCTCCAGCAGCAGCCCAATGAGTAAGCTCCTTTTAGGGCAGGGATGGGGAACCAAATATTGTGGGACTCCAGCTCCTATGATCCCTGACCATTGGTCATCCTGGCTGGAGATGATGGGAGTTGGAGTCCACCAACTTCCAGAAGGCACATATTCCCCACTCTGTTTCTAAAGCTTGTATTTCTCAGTAATATCTGACTCAGGAGTGGCCATGCATAACTTGGGCCGATGTCCAGATGCAGTAATGGGTTGGAAGAGGGACAATTAATTGAGATTGAAGCCTGATAATATGGAGACTCTGTGTGTGAGGGGTTTCTAAGTCTGAGAATTTGAAAATGTGCATGTTCTGGATAGGGTTGCCCTCATTCTTAAATAACAGGTAGAGTTTGGGGGTGTTCCTGAATTCATCATGGTCACTAGAGGTCCAGGTGTTGTCAGTGTCAAGGAGCACTTACATCCAGCTTTGGTTGGTATGTGAACTGCACCATTTCTTGTTACATCCAGATTGCTAGACTACTATAATGCACTCTACATGGGGCTGCAATTGAAGATAGTTCAGAGACTTCAAATGATACAGAATGCAGCCACTAGGATGCTTGTGGTAGCCAAACATTCAGAACATATAACTCCAATTTCTGTGACCTGTTTATTTCCCTGCCTATTTATTTATGGGCTCAATATGAAGTACTGGTATTGATATTAAAATTACTAAATAGTTTGGGACCAGGTTAACTGAAGGTTATCTGACACTTGCCTGCATGCCAACCTGACCCAAGAACAGCTTCTGGGGCCCTGCTTGCAGGCCCACAGTCATAATCCATCAGGCTGGTGACAAGAGACAGGGCCTTTTTACTCATGGCCCCATATATTTGTAATTATTTTAGAAAAGAATAACATATGGCCACTGCTTTGTTGGTTTTTAAACATCCTTTCAAACTTGTTTCAAACCATTTTCTATTAAAAGTGCTGTGAGTTGGGTTTTAAACTGCTGTTGGTTTTAGTTTTGCAACTGGATTCTTTTATCTAAATTTTATTTTATGATCTTAATTTTCTTATGTAAGTCACATTAGGAGGCTTGTCCTGAAAGGCAGCACGTAAGTACAGTACTGAAAATAAACCACTAAGGCTTCAATCCTAACCCTACCTACCCTAGGAGGAAGACCCTTACATTCAATAGGACATACCTCTGAGCAGACATGGTTAGGATTGAGGTGTGAATAACTAAATAAAAGTACCACTCTTTATAATTATGGTTGTAAATAACTGCTTTCATTTCTGACACCTCAAGCTTAAATTTTTATTTTATCACTCATTTGGTTGTTGCTGTCATCAATTACAAGAGTTTAGTGTGCAATATTCTGACAGCACAGTGAAGGAGAATGTTGTCAGACTTCGACACCTTTCTCCCTGTTACCGATCCAAAAGGCTTTGATTGCATTTAATTTAGCTATAAATCTTCTGAAATACTTATATGTCTCTTTTATGATGTGGGTAAACTCTGAGGTAGGAACAGAGTGGCGGATAACCTTATGGAAAAGACACGTGTTTACTTGAATATTTTCTTTTTCATATTTAACAATGTGGAAACACATTAAAAGGCAGAAAAAACTTTCTCAAAATGAAGTAATTACTCTCCCGAGCTTATTGACTTTAATGATGAAAAATCCCCCTATTAACACAAATACACATCTTCAAATCTAACAAACCAAGCACAGAAAAGCAAGAAAGAGAAAAGGTGGATTTTTTTTGGGGGGGGGGACTTTTTTTGCCTTGGAAAAATCTTACTCATTTAGAAAAATATGTCCCATAGCTGTTGACCATTAGCTCCATAAATCTAGGTCTGATCATGTCATTTGGTGTATAATTATCGCAATCTGAAAGTAAGCTAAAATATTAGTATATAAGCTGCTTAGTGTCGTAGTACTGTACACATTTGCTGGACAATTAAAGCAGAAATATAGTGCATTCCTAACTCCTGCTCCATGCTACTGAAGGAGCTTAGGATGGTGACCATTTGTTCAGTTTCACCAGTGGGGAGGGCTTGGCTGTGTTGTGACCACTCCTTGCTGCCCCCAACAGGGTGGGAATCTACCACTATTTTGGGACAAGTCGAGGGGACAATAGCTTTGAATCCACTGGATCCAAAGTCTAGAACAGGCATCCCCAAACTTCGGCCCTCCAGATGTTTTAGACTACAATTCCCATCATTCCTGTTAGCTAAGGATCATGGGAGTTGTAGGCCAAAACATCTGGAGGGCCGCAGTTTGGGGATGGCTGGTCTAGAAGATGTCCTATTAGCCCTGAACCTTGGGGCTCTCTGTTGCACCAGTCTGGAGCTGGCACAGAAAAAGGGGTGGACTCTGTGCCTTACCTTCCTCCCTGATCCATTTTTTTAGAAAGCAGATCTTCTAACTGCGCAAATTTTAGCCACCGAGTTCGTACCATTAGCCTGCTGTAATAAAAAACAACAACACACTCCTTTACTTACAAGTAAATGCCTCTGTGCTTTGATCTCGTCCAGGAGCCTGGATCTAAACAAGAAATGCTCAGGGCATACAAAGCAGTCACGTCAGAATATGGATTCCAATGGCTAGAGTTAGATACAGACAAGAGCAACAGAGAAATAACATATGGAACAATCCCATGGTGGTGTAGTGGTTAAGAGCGGTGGACTCGTAATCTGGTGAACCAGGTTCGCATCTCCGCTCCTCCACATGCAGCTGTTGGGTGACCTTGGGCTAGTCACACTTCTTTGAAGTCTGTCAGCCCCACTCACCTCACAGAGTGTTTGTTGTGGGGGAGGAAGGGAAAGGAGAATGCTAGCCGCTTTGAGACTCCTTTGGGTAGTGATAAAGCAGGATATCAAATCCAAACTCTTCTTCCTCTTCTTCTTCCCATTTCTAAATGTATCTTAAGGCGACCCTTATTTCATGTGTCTGCTTTGCAAGTAAGATTCTGTTTTGTATATGTGCTGCCGAAGAGAGCCCGTAACACTCTGTTTTGCAAGTATTCACATGTGGACTGCAGTAAATCCAAACTGTTATTTTATTTTTCTGTTGACTTCTTAAAACATGGAAAAGTCTAATTATTAACTGGTTACTAGTCAGCATGTTCTTTGATACTTGACTTCCTTATGAAAATACAAGCCTTTATGAGTTAATAGCCACATAGTGAGGAACCAAATTGCAAACAAATGATTACCAAACCACAGAGACCAGTCTTTTCAAAAGAAGAAATACTTGAAGCCTGGTGGTAAAATATGTAAGTTCTTTGTGACACCCACTGTTAGCTAACAAGCAAATCCTGTAGGAGCTGCCATGCTAAATGAAAATAGTTTCCTTTACACTGTAGTTCTAATTACATTTACTTGGAAGTTAATTCCATAAGCAACACTGTTTACATTGGAGGTGGCTGTGTACATTATGGTACAATGCCCTTCCAAAAATTATATTTTAAAATATTTTTAAGCTGCCTTATAGGACAATGCCCCCTGAAGGTCCTAACTGGAGAAAAGGTGCGTGGTGGTAGTAGTAGTAGTAGTAATTTATTATTTGTACCCCGCTCATCTGGCTGGGTCCCCCCAGCCACTCTGGGCAGCCTCCAACAGATGTTAAAATACATTAAAATGTCCCGACAACACCTTTGAACAATAATCAACATTTAATTATAAATCAATCAACACTGAAAAACATAGTAAAGCTTAACCAGCAGATTAAAAATCAAAACAGCGGCCCAAAGAAAATAGTCCTAATTAAAAAACAGTTCATACAGTTGGGCCATCCATTTCTGACCTTCTGAAACATGCATAGGGAAACTTGGCCCTTCAGGTGTTTGGGGACTACAACTCCCACCATCCCTAGCTAACAGGATGTGGTCAGAGATGAATGGGAATTGTAGTCCCAAAACATCTGGAGGGCCGAGTTTGCCTATGCCTGTTCTGAAATATCTCTTGGGAGGGAGTTCCATAATAAGTAGGAACCATCACTGGAAAGGCCCTGTCAATTGAATTATATAATTTATGTCCTGATACATAAAGTCTGCATATAGATATACATAATCTGCATAATATACATAATTTGATGGGGTGTACTCATCAAATTATGTAGAATGCAGAAAACTAGGAACCACATGGCATTGGTATAATAATTTCCCCCCATGCCACAGTTGATTGGATCTTAGATAAAGATGCTAGGACATAAGTATATCTTAGATTTTAAGCACGAAATCAGTTATTCAGACAGTTTATCAGGTACTTGCTTTTTTTTTTTTTAAAAAAAAAGAAGAAGCCTGAGATTTGGGTTTGTGTGTGTTTTTTTATTTAAAATGTTGTTACAGTAAGAGAAGGAATCAGTAAAGTCTGAGCATATGATTCTTTGCCCTTTTGATGTTTCTGTTTCAACCTGAGAGATGTGTAACTGTGTCTGCGCGTTATTACCAAACAACAGAGCAGAACTCATTGTGAACTTGCCAAATGAAACATTTGTAGCGCAAATATAAGAGGAACTGGGTGACTGCTGGATTTTACCTGCTGCATTGGAACTGTGAAGTCTGGTTTTGCCATCAGAATGAGATCCGTCATCTGGCAGTGATTAGCTGCATAACTACTTTTGGGTTGCTATTCTGGTTGGTTCTTTTGACTAACAAGCAAGTAATGGTCAGGACAGAGCAAGGCTTTGTCACCATCAAGTAAACAGGTAATTGGGCTGCAGATTTCAAAACCAGAGGAGAAGGATGGATTTGAACCTAGCCATCTCCATTGGCTGCTTTTATAAGCTTCTAGGGAAAAACCAAAACTGCTCTCTCTCTCTGCCTTCTCTTTCTGCTTGGCATGCAGAGAACACAGCCCAGATCATGTCCATTAAAAGTGGGTTTTCTGGCTTGGATAGGACAATCAGTTCTAAATGACTAATACTTTTACTCCCAGCTGCTGGCTGTTATGATTCCCTTGTGCATCACTCCTCCTGTGGGTCAGCCACTCTAGTCTGGTGAGCTGCATGACATGAATGGCTTCAAGAAAATTTTTCTCAGGCTTGTTTCTATTTATGAAGTCACAGCTTGTTGTTTCCCCCCCCCCCCCAAAGTGGGGGACTAGAGATCTTGGGCCCAACACAAAAGACCCAGGACTCAGGAGCTCTTGGACAACTGTTTATCACACCCTGTTGGATTCATCCCATGGCTAGTGTTATGAGAAAAAAACTGCTCCTTTTCCCTTATGGGATATCCAAGAGCCTGTATAGAGTCCTTAAGTGGGTTCCCTCTCAGTAGGAGAAAATAACAGAGGCCAACCAGAGAATATTGAGGAGCAAAGCAGCTAGTAAGCCTGATCTTTATTAAACTGTTGCAACAGGGTCCTCACTCACCACATGCAGGAGGGAGGAGGAACCCAGAACAGTGGTGTGCAAGCCCTTATATAGACTTTTGAAACTGCCCAGCCTGTAGCTCAAGACCACCTCCCAAAACATCAAACATACATCACAGGAGGAGGCGGTCTACAGCAGAAATCATGTCTGCCAGGTTATCTGTTAATGGTCACTGATTGCTTTACCTGGGCAGCCAGGCCATTCTTTTTTCTTCTTTTTTTTAAAGTTGTGGAGGGCAAAGGAAGTTTATTGGAAGGACTGGGGATAGCTCATCACACTTCAACCAGGCTTGTACAAACACATGACATGGGATAGTTTTGGCCCAACTTGGCTACAGCTCAGCACAACCGCCGGGCCTCGCGTTCAGACTCCAACAGCGTGAGCACACCCCCTTCTTGGACTGGGCCTTTCACTTTGTGGATAATTGAACAGCTTGTGTCATCCATGAATTCCATATGGACCTGGGTGCACTGCCCATGCGAGCCTGTCCGGCCCAGCACTTTGGTGACTCTAGCCAGCTTGATGGGCTGCACGTGCGCGGCTCGTGTCCATGGCGGAGGCCCTGGCCATTCTTTTTTGATGGCAAATACTTTAATTCCTGAATCCAGGTCACAGGCTCACCCTATTCTTATACAAATACGCCCTTTAGACAGGTAAGCAAAAGACAACGGAGAAGCTTTCCCATTTCCTCCCTCCCTGCAGAGAAATATTTGAGGTCAATTTGGGAGAGTCAAAATGTATGGGAGAGTCAAAATGGCTTCAGGATTGTTCTCCTGTACGGCTTAGTCATGCTGCCACATGACCCGGAAGCTGTACGCCGGCTCCCTCAGCCAGTAAAGCGAGATGAGCGCCGCAACCCAGAGTCGTTTGCGACTGGACCTAACGGTCAGGGGTCCCTTTACCCTTTACCTATTTCAGGCACATCGTTTATATACTTATGTGTTTACCTTGTAAATTTATGAACATTTAATTTATATATTTGAAACCTTAAATTCTTATAACACTTGGATGAAATACAGTGGTACCTCTAGATGTGAACAGGATCCGTTCCAGAGCCCCGGTCGCATAATGAGCAGAATGCATCATGAAGCGTCGCGTCTGCGCATGTGCGTGATGCAATTCGGTGCTTCTGCGTATGCGCGTGATGTCACGTCGCACGTCTGTGCATGCACGAACTGCCGAACCCGGAAGTAACCCATTCCATTACTTCCAGGTTCGGCGCGTTCATAACCTGCGCCAAACGCAACCCGCAGCAGCCGTAACACGAGGTATGACTGTATGTTGCCAGATCCATAACTGGACACTACATTTATCAAGAGGACCAAAAAAAAAAGCAAAAAATTGTTGCAAGCTTTTGAGTTCTCAGTAACTCCATAAGGCAAGATGATACACAAAGTGTAGAGAAGATGAAAACTTTTTTTAAAGTACAAAATTTGGCTGGAGTTCATCTTGTAAATGCAGTTGCAAGATGAAGATTACAGGCTGAATAAATCCCTCCCAGGCGCCACAGATACCAAGTTAGACACCTAGGATTCTGCAATAAAGAAACAACGGTTGATCCCCATATCTGAGAAATTCAGGTCAAGGTTGTAACAGAGCTCTATGGCTAGATGAAACATATACAGTATTTCACTTTCTAATGCAATATAAGTTATACTGTGTGTGTGTGTTTGCACCTAGATGGATAATGGTAGCTAGGTAGTTAGATATAAGATCCGTTTCTTCAGCACAGAAGAATCTCTGTATTGCTATTCTCAGCCAGTTTGATTTTTTACAAATCTTTACACATTTAATGACCATTCAGACTTGGATGCCCTTCTGTTCTGCACATTTTATGGGTTCACTTCACAGAAAAGCCACATAGTTATTGAACAGAGTCTTCATGAATCAATCTGCTAGTGTGCAATTCAAGTTGCAGTAAAACAAGCCTCCTTCATATGTTAACAATTGTGGGTTTGATGCATAAAAGCATGACACATTGCTTGCATTCGTTTCCTAAGTATTTTATTCCCATTGAGTTCACCTACAATAAAACTTCATTTCATTCTGAAATTCATTAAGCTCTTGTTTCTCTCCAAAAGCTATTTTCTATCAGGGAAGAGTTTCCTGCTTAAAATGTGAAAATGCTCCCCCTCCTTTCCATTTCAAAGGATCAGCAAGGTATATGAATGAAATATCTCCTAATTTAAATCTAGTCTTGTCTAGGTTCTCAGTCCAACATTCTAGGAATAGAGAGATGGGTCTGATGTTCTTCTAGGGAATAAACATGCACACCAATCTACAGTGGTACCTTGGTTTAATAACAGTTTAATTGATGAACAACTTGGATTAAGAACACTGTAAACTCGGAAGTAGGTGTTTGTGAACTTTGCCTTGGAATAAGAACATGTTTCGCTTCCTGTTCAGTGTGTTCCATTGGTAAATTGAGTCCCCCACTGCTATGGAAAAGCACACCTTGGTTTAAGAATGCTTTGGTTTAAGAACGGACTTCTTTGTAAACCAAGGTACTGTGCTGTGTCTGTCTAAAGAAGAATATAATTTAATCTAATGATAACCAGGATGGGGAAATTAAAACTATGTACTTAGCATTTTATCCATAGCTATGGTTCAGGTGAATCCAAAAGGTCCCAGACAATGCATTAAAAAATGAGCAGCTGTTGCTGAGTCAAAGGAAATCAGGATACACATCTTCACACTCATGCAATACCAGGAACCTGCAAAGATCAAAATGAACTCTAGAGCTCTGAGCTACCAATAGGATAGTGAAAAAGATTATAATCATCACCATCATTTGTATGCCACTTTTCACAAAACTGTGTCCAAAGCTGCTCACAATATTTACTACTACTAAAACTACTACTACTAATGATGATGATGATGTACTGCACTGTACCCAGAGATCTCAGGGTGGTTCACATATCA
Organism: Lacerta agilis; assembly: GCF_009819535.1. Taxonomy (NCBI): domain Eukaryota; kingdom Metazoa; phylum Chordata; class Lepidosauria; order Squamata; family Lacertidae; genus Lacerta; species Lacerta agilis. The sequence continues at coordinate 31,444,696 of NC_046312.1, forward strand.
AATGCATGTTAATAAATATTGCAATTCAAAAACATATTGGGGGAAATAAAATTTATATATATATGTGTGTGTGTGTGTGTGTGTGTGTGTGTGTGTGTAATGTCAATAAATACAGAAAATAAATCCAAGCAATATCACATAAAACATCATATAATATAATACAAATAACTAAATTTAACAGCTTAGAATGAAGCAGGGGAGAGAATAATGGCCAACACAGAAATCAAATGGTAGCATAAGTAGCTGGGAAGGGCCTTTGTCGCCAAAGGACATTACACAGAAGCTCACCATAATTAGCTAACATGCATTGGGTGGTAGCTGTGCCTCTCACCAAGTCACACTGAATAAATGCACAGTTGAAAGGCAGCAGCAAGAAAACTGGTCAGGCAACAAGAAAGATTTTGGGCATGTCATAGATACAAATATGAAACAGATGAAACACAAATCAGTACAGTGGTGTTGAACACACTGAAGTTATGAACTGAAAAGGATTGTGCACACAGGGCAGAAATGGTATGTGTGTGTGAATTTCGCTTTGCTGATGGTGGTCCTGTAGCTGTTGCTCTTGCAAGATACTTTTGAAACTGAACTAATGAAAAGGCAAGGCTTTTTACAAAACGAACAGCTTGTCTCCTCAGCAACGGGAACTGCTCTAACTATGCTTGTGATGCTACTGCCCAATGCATACTGTTTGTGATCTATATACACAACTTGAACTATATGGAAAGGTCTGTTAATGAAATTCACATGGTGTCCCACCCTTTATTCTCCTTGTTGTTGTTGTTTAGTCATTAGTCATGTCCGACGCTTCATGACCCCATGGACCAGAGCACGCCAGGCACTCCTGTCTTCCACTGCCTCCCGCAGTTTGGCCAAACTCATGCCAGTCGCTTCGAGAACACTGTCCAACCATCTCATCCTCTGTCGTCCCCTTCTCCTTGTGCCCTCCATCTTTCCCAACATCAGGGTCTTTTCCAGGGAATCTTCTCTTCTCATGAGGTGGCCAAAGTATTAGAGCCTCAGCTTCAGGATCTGTCCTTCCAGTGAGCAAGAGGAGGAGTTTGGACTTGATATCCCGCCTTTCACTCCCCTTAATGAGTCTCAAAGAGGCTAATAATCTCCTTTCCCTTCCTCCCTCACACAAACACTCTGTGAGGTGAGTGAGGCTGAGAGACTTCAGAGAAGTGTGACTAGCCCAACTTCACCCAGCAGCAGCATGTGGGGGTGCGGGGAAGTGAACCCAGTTCACCAGATTACGAGTCCACTGCTCTTAACCGCTACACCACGCTGGCTTCCTACATTTAGTCAAATCATGTAGCCTTTTGAAATAGTGCCACAATTGGCATGAATGTACACACAAGCACACATCCACACCCCAACACATATGTATAGACAACATTCTGTTTCAGAACAACTACAAATATGATCTATTCTAAAACAAAAACATTTTGCTTCAGTTTGCCAATGAGAATGAAACATTCTGGGCTATTTTTTTCTGACAAAGTGTGCTTGCTGAACAGTTTGTTATGAAATTTATGAGGAACCATATTTTCCATTAAGAAAGTGTTTTCAATCATGCATTTCAATCTATCACACACAAGTGTAAGAAATAAAGCAAAGCTCATTTGAAGATTACGGAAGTCTGTACAGGCATTGCTTTTCACCATTTAATAATTTACATCTTTGGAAAATGGTGAGAAAATACTCTGATTTATTCCATTTCATATTTTTCCTAAGGCCAGAGGCTAAATGAGGTAGAATACCAAGGTGTAAGCAAAAGCAGGGAATTGCATTAGGCCACAAGGGCTGATCTCACACTCTTGATGTCTAGAGGTTCATTTTTTCTGTTTTTTTAATGGAAAAGAACACAAACATATTTTCTATACAATTTATTTTTCAAAAATGTGGTGAGAACATACCTACAGGGCTCAATTAACATGCCATGGGGGTAAACATTCATACAAAACACACGCTCACACACCTGTCTGAAGACTTTCATGTGGCAACTTGAGTGCCTGGTTTGAAAAAGAAAAATGGAAGATTTAATTGATTACGACATGGGCTGGATTTAGCCAAAGGCAGAATATAGTTGGTAAGGAAATGGGACCATGTGTGGAAACACAAGTTGTCACAAACTGGTCATGCCAAGAAATTTCATGAGAGCTTTTGGGAAGTGGGGGATGGAATTCATTTATTCAAGAGATGACTGACTCCCAGCATATTTCCTGGAAACACTTTTTTGTATAATTTTGCATTTTTAAATGAGTATGTTGGGATTGCTTTGTAAACAAAATGAAGGATCACAGCACATGGCCAGGGGGTGGGGCTTTACCCTGATTAAAATGGCTACTTTGAAGCTGCTATTCTCATTGATAGGAAATCTGTAGACAATACCAATAGGGGATTTTCTCTGATTGCAAATGGCAGCTTCAAATGAACCATCAACATCAGGACCACTTAAACTCCTATTTCCATGCATGCTGCAATCCCAATAATTTGCAGCCCTACCCCCCCCCCCCGGTGCTCCCACCCCACCCCACCCCATCCCACCCAGCTGATATTTGCCTTTTAAATAATGTGTATGCTAAATGCAAAGTTGCTTTTCACATCATGTTTACATGTGACAGATTTGGGGGTTCTGTTGAAGGGGAGAAATTTATATGTGTATGTGTGCATGCATGCCATCATGGGGGTTGAGTTTCTGGCTCAGATACAATAAGTGTCTTGGGACATCATTGTTTACATTTAATCTTGCACACTTTCACATTTTACACTTAGTAAGTCTTACTTCTGAGTAGGAGTGCCTGAGACTTAGTTGTTAGTTGTGTTGGTCGGTAAGGAATGCTGGTTGCATATTCTTTTATTAACCTTGGGGTCCCTTTGTGAGACACCCTTCTGAAACACATAATGTGCTATTCTCCATCTGTGAATGTAGCCAGAGCTAACCCCTTGCATGACTGATAGCAGGTTTGTAGCATTGTAGCAATCTAACAATGCCCTGAAAATATATGGAGGGGGTGGAAAGAAGTGGAAACAGTGATAGAAACAAGTGTCATCAGGTTTGTTTGTTTATTCATTTGTAAAAAATATTTATATACCATTGTATCATTAAAATATATATAACACAGTGGTTTATAACAATATAAAAACATGAAACCAAAAAATAAAATCATAAAAAGTTTTTTAAAGTTAAAGATGAAAAGAAATAAAAAACCAATATCAATAGACCATTGTGGGGGGGTATTCTCTTAATTGCCTGCATAGGCTTGGCAGAATAGAATTTTTTTCAGCAGGCACTTAAGGATTGGCACAGGAGGCACCCACTGAATCTTTATTGGTAGGGCCAGTGGTGTGTGTTCTAGGGGGACTAGGCCAATCCCCATAATGTTTCCGGTAAATTAGAGTATGAAAGTATGAAAGCCTGGCACTTCCTTCCCAAAGCCTGGGAATCTTCTGCCCAGATTAGGGAGGGAGGCGTGATGCTCACTTGCAACATCTGGATGTTGTGACATTGCCCCCTCCCCACGTTCTCACATGCTGGTGCCTCTGGCCCTAACTGTTCCCGTAAGAGAAATTTCACTGCAAGCTACTGGGCAGGGTGTTCTACAGAACTGGGCTGGTGACACTAAAGGCTTAATTTCATATTGTTGTCAAATGAGCCTCACCAACTTGGGGAACATTTATGGGCAGATGACAAGGGTCCGTGGGCAGGATTTTTAAAATTAGCAATGCAACACTAGAGCCAATAAACAATGACTGTATCAACAAAACACAAGGAGCGGGGGAGAAGAACCAGCCGTGGTATGAAACCCTGGAAGCTTCAATGCACATACAGTGCATAAAATGGATTTGGGAAATTTGGGGGTTTCTAAAGGAGTCCCCACACTCCCTCCCTTTCTTTCACGCAAATACTGAAGGTTCTAAACAGCCGCCTCTGACTTTTGCCTCTAGAGGGAGGTATAGGACCCTTCTTCAGCCTTCTAGGCCTTTTCGAACTTTAGCAACTAAAGGACAGGGAGATGAAGATCAGTTCAGTCAAAGTTGAATAATATTACACCCCGTTCATTTCAGAAGGAGAACTAAGCATGAGCTTAAATATTTCCCATTGAAATTAGTGGGGTTTGGAAATGCCTGGCTTGATTGTGTCCTGAGTGTCCTGAAACAACAAACAGTAGGCTATTAAGAAGCATTAAAAGAGGTCCCCCAACAAATCCGGTATTGTAAGATTGTTGCTCTCAGGGTTAAGTATTAGGTAAAATTAGGCTAAAATCCTTAACTTTCTTACCAGGGAGTAAGCCTCGCTAAATATAGTGGTACTTAACTTCTGTGTAAACAGACTGCAATGTTAAGATTTTAGAATCTATTAAGTAATAATAGCCTGCATAATAACATAATAATGACATTTACCTGGAAATAAGCCCAGTTAAACTCAATGAGGCTTGCTTCCGAGTAGGATTGCAGTGTTAGTAGACATTTCCCCCATTATCTGGAAAAATTAAATCAGAATGATATATATTCTGTTGCAATAATCCTGTACAGGAAACACATTTAGGAGGAAGGTAATATTTTGAATAGGGAAACAACTGATACTCTATGTCATTTAAAATGCTTTAACTAATATTATTTCATCTATTAATTTTAGTACATTTGTTAAAAGTGTTGCTCTCCCCAAGGCTTTCCCCCAATCACTCTTCCCAGTCACAACACTGGAAGCTGAAAGCAACTTTACTTCTTGCAGAGTTGTCGGATAAAATACTGTCATAGCTCCATAGCTGAATGGCAGGCATCCCCAAACCTGGCCCTCCAGATGTTTTGGGACTACAACTCCCATCATCCCTAGCTAACAGGATCAGTGGCCAGGGATGATGGGGATTGTAGTCCCAAAACATCTGGAGGGCCGAGTTTGGGGGTGCCTGCCTGAAAGGGCTATGGACTTCCTGCTTTATAGATAGAAGTGAAGACAAACAAAATTTAGGGTGATGGCCTGGGATATTCCTGAAAGAACCAAAGATCCAATCCTACTTTAGCAACTTTTGGGTGATTTAATCATATTCAGCTAGAGTTTCAAGTGAAGTTCAATACAATTTGAAGCCTGCACACATACACTCAAACCTACATTCAAATCCCATATTCTCAATCATCCGTCTCCCCAGTTGATACCATCTCTAGATTCATGTGCTTATAAATGTATTATGCAGGCATTATACTTCTGGTGTTCATGAACACAGAAGAGAGGGGTGGGACCAAACCTGAGATCACACACTCGCAACTAGACTGTTCCGCATGTACAGTAGGAGGGACCTTTGTGCTTATAGTTATTTGTGTGCAGGGCCGGATTTTGGTTTGATGAAGCCCTAAGCTACTGAAGGTAATGGGGCCCTTTATATGTCCAGCTGTCCTTTGCCAACTACAAATTGTTGCTGTTTTTGTGTTGAATATATGCTATATGGAAATGAGCAAACCAGGGATATTTTAGGGAGCAGGCTAGCAAACGACTTACATCATAGGAGCCTACACAACACAAAACACTGTTGCTGTATGTAGGTTTTATTTTATTTGCTTTTTATCTTATATTTTGGAAATGTACACCCAGTTTCTTTTCTTTAATTTTTTTGGAGCCCCCCCCCAAGAGAGTGGGAACCTAAACTATAGCTTGTTTAGTTTATACGTAACTCCGGCACTGTTTGTGTGTAGGCTTCCATGGGATCTGAAGCTCCCAAATGCATAAAAGTTGTTAAAGGGTGTGTGTGGCATGGGGGAGGGGCTACTCAGCATACCCCCCTTTGCTCCCATGTTCATCAGCACCACAGCCAGAACACCCACAAAAAGTTTATATAATCACCAGGTTTATGTATTTTATGTATTCATGTATTCAGTATAAGGAAGTTGCCTTAGACCAGGTCAGATGATTTGCACATCTCAACCTAGTATTGTCTGCTGTGTTTGGCAGCAGCTCCCTGGGATCTCAGGCAAAGGGTTCTCACATCACCTGCTACCTCATCCTTTCATTCTGAGATACCAAGGATGAAGATGGGACCTGGTCCCTTCAATTTCTACTTGTTTCATGTTATGTATGCACAGAACTGTGGGAGGCGATTGCTAGGGAGTCACTGAGCAAGCCATGTCCCAGTGATAGAGCATGAGCTGGGATGAAGTAGGATAATCTCTTTTGAAGTTCTCTGCACACAGACCCTGAAATGTATTTAATCTGGATTAAAGGAGATTTGTGCAAAGCTTGACCAACCCCATACTCAGCGAATACATTCAGATAACATGATGGTGTTGTTTATGGCATACGTCTTATACAGACAAGTTCTGCACATCAAATCCAGCATGAAATTTTGTTCAACTTTGTCAAATGGTTCTTGCAGAAATATGGAAAACTGAAATATCAGGCTCTACTTTTGCTGTTGCTTGGCTGCTTTTGGAATACAGCCAAGATTCGCAATATGATCTGATTCCTGGTGTCATTCCTGTTTCCACTGGAATACATTGAAGCGATTCTCTTTCACTTATGTGCCTTTGCTCACACATACAAGTTTATGTCTAAGTAGCCCACAGTGCTGACATACATATTTTTTATTTAATTTTTGTATTGAAAATATTTTAGTGAGACAAAATAAAGTGAAAAATGAAAAATGTAAATGACTACAGAGATAATTGCATATTATCTTCCAGTGCAATCACTTCACCCGTTCTGCTGTGAGTCCGTCTGTCCGCCCCCACATCAAACAGTGGTTGCCAATCTTTTTGGGCCCATGGGAACATTTAGAATCCTGAAAAAATGCATTGGATTCCAGTCACAAAATGGCTGCAATGGCAGCATGGCATAGCACAAGTTGGTGGCCTCATCGGAGAGAATGGAAAAAGAGTCCGGTACACAAAACTGTGCCAACATGGAAAATTATAATTTTAAAAAATGTTGGAAACTTGTAAAGACCAAACAGATTCCAGGAATCTGTTTTTCCAAATATTCCGAAGTCTTTTCTGTAGTGTTGCCTGTTGCTAGTGGAGTGGGTGCAATAGATTAGAACTAGAAAATGAATGAATAAACCATAATTCAAAATTACTCTTGAACCCATCACATCACAGTGACAAATAAAAAGATGTAATTAATGCTGGCTCGCTAGTAATCATGCCACACACACACACACACACACACACACTATTCCAGTCTTCAGGCAAGAATTGCTACTAGAGTGACCATACAGATCACTAACAAGAAAGACAGCTGCTGCCTCTAGGCTTACAATCTGAAAGGACATGGCACAGAAGAAAATGGGCTGGGGGTGAGGAGGAAATAAGCAAATACAAAAATATGGAACACAGGGTAGAAAAAACAGCTGAAAAGAAACAGCACACCAGAGTAGCAGTTGGAAAACACTGTCCAAGATTAGTATTGTGATTGAGGCTGAACATAACCTGCAAGGTGCAGAGGAGCAAAGCATTGTTGCAAGTCTGGGGAAAAGTCAGTCAACAAAGAGAAAGACTGCCTTGCAGGGATCAACCTCCACCCTAACACCCACCCACCCACCCACCCACCCACAAACACACACACACACACTCCACACACAAACAGAGAGAGAGAGCACTTTACTGATGAAGATGTACAAGGTGGAGGATACAAATTGGCCTCTCTGTGTCCCAAAGAAATTCAGAAGTTAATGAACTATGACCCCATCACCCACAGTGCTATTTTTGTAGAAAAACGCCACACCATGCATGCCTCCCCAGTTCTCTTATAATGGCAATGGTGCCCACCTGAGAGGTGAAGGAACTCAGTTCTGGCGATTTCCAGCTGGAAAAAAGTCTTGATACCCCATGACCCTTGGGGCTGATGGGAGTTGTAGTCCATCAACATTCAGAGATCAACACATTGGTTATCCATGTTCTTGATAATTTTGTGTTTAATAATTTTTTTCCACAAGTCCCCCCCCCCCCCCAGAACAGACCTTAAGCTAATAGGCCTATATTTTCCCAGATCCCCTCTGGATCCCTAAAACAAAACAAAACAAAACAAAACAAAACAAAACAACAACAACAACAACAACAGGTGTTACACTCTGGAGTAGTTATTCACTGACAATATGAAATTCTCAACCCAGGTTTGCAGGGTTTATGTCTGAAGCTGCAGTTCATGTGGCTATTTCTGTAAACCAGGAAACAGAAGAAGAACCCTGACACTTAAGAAACAAAATATAAAATCAAAAAATCTTTCCAGTAGCACCTTAGAGACTAACTAAGTTTGTTCTTGGTATGAGCTTTCGTGTGCGTGCACACTTCTTCAGATGAAACAGTATGAGTTGGCCCTTAACTCCAGCAAGAGATGGACTGTAGCAAGGGATGGTTTAGATAAGCCTTTGCTACGCCCTCCTAATCTTTTGGACTACAACTCCCATCAACCCTAGCCAACTCAGCTGTATGATTCTGAGACTGATAGGAGTATGGCTGTGCTGGCTGGGATTCATGGGATGTGGAGTCCAAAACATCTGGAAGGTAGGAGGTTCCTATAGACTCGTTTATTCATTTGTTGCATTTCAGTCCTGCCTTTTCCTCCGAGAAGCTCTAGGTGGCGTCCATGGTTCTCCCCCTTTTCATTTAATTCTTGCAATTTTGTGGGGTAGATTAGGCTGAGAGATGGTGACTGGCTCAAGGTGACCAAGTGAGCTTCATGGCCCAGCGGCCATTTGACCCTGATCTCCCAGGTCCTAGTAAAGGCAGTTTGCTATGAAAACTCTCTTCCAGGACATGTCAGGCTCCCACATGAATTAACTTCAGAAATTGCTTGGGCCAGAAAAATGACAAAGGTTGGTTTGTTGTGGCTTTTAATTTAATTTAATTTAAAAAACAAAACAAAACACTTCTGTATTAATTTTGGGTGTGTTTATTATGATACTCAGACGACAATGCAGATGATTTAATTGTGACTACTGGACCCAACTGCTCACCCTTAGCAGCCTTTTCCAAAGCTGACCTGATGCACCATCGTGTTGCTTAGGTTGTGTAAAAATAAAGAAAGAAACCTCCTCTTAACGCGTGTGTTCCCAATTTTTAAAAACAATAGAAATAAAATCAGGAACAAGTCAATAATAAAGCAACAACAACAAAGCAATCCTGTTCTAATTCACATGCTAATGACGCAGCTCTCTGGTGTCCCGAGGATTTGCAAAGAGAAAGAGAGAGAAAAGGTGCAATTTGCAGTCCGGTTGCAAGCGCGGCACACTCGGGTTTAAGCTGGTCCCCTCCGCGTATTTCCACGGGCAGCAGCAGCCAGCTCGACTCTCTGCGAGGCGCTCGCTGTGTTGCGCCGCCTGGAGCTGAGGATCCGCCTCTGCCAATGGCGCTGCCCAAGTCAACATTTTAAGCTGCCTTGTAAGGATCAAAGCGCTAACAGCAGGAGCACCATCCGAGCTGCTCCATATACATAAATTAATTACCTGAAATAAATGCTCTTTCTCTCGGCTGGAAGACAACAAAAAAAGAGAAGGGAAGCAAGGGAGCGGGAGGGAACACAAAGCGGGTTGAGGAGGAGAGGTGCTGAGAGCGCGAAAGGGGGCCGGAGAGCAAATTGTGGCTGCAGCTGGGCTACAGCTGCCTCATCCAAGCAAAGGGGGGGGGGGAAATCCCCACAATAACCCGGGAAAGTCAGCCTCCCCCAGCTTTTTTAAAATCTTATCTCTTTCCTCCTCACCCCCTCCAAGAAGAAGCCCAATGAATTAGATGAGATCATGTTGATATTAATATTTATTGCTATTAATAATACGAACAGGCATAGGTGGGTAGCCGTGTTGGTCTGCCATAGTCGAAACAAAATAGGAAATTCTTTCCAGTAGCACCTTAGAGACCAACTGAGTTTGTTCTTGGTATGAGCTTTCGTGTGCATGCACACTTCTTCAGATACGAACAGGCATGTTTATGATTAACGGTGCTGTTAATTAATAATAAATAAATTAATTAATAATGCTAGTTCGTATTATTTAACGACATTTGGTATTAATCTATACAGTATTGGCGTTGACCAGAACAATACTATTTATTATTAATTGTGGAATAATTTTATTTATTACTTTTTAAATAATGTATAATTATTATTATTGTTGGGAATAAATAATAATCAGCATTCTTAGTAATAATTATTACCAATATTATTACCAATTATTACCAAACAGCAACATTCACACACACACACACACCTTTTCTGAATGACAGTTGCTGGAAACTGCAGGAGTGCTGTTGCTCTCAGATCCTGCTTCTGGCGTCCCACATGGGCATCTGGTTGGACACTGTGAGACCAGGATGCTGGACCAGGTGGGCAATTGGGCTGACTCAGCAGGCTCTTCTTAGGTTTTTAAGATGGTACTGTAAATGCATTAAAGGAAATCTGTGCAGGATTAATGTATTTTAATATTTGTTGGAAGCCGCCCAGAGTGACTGGGGAGACCCAGCCAGATGGGCGGGGTACAAATAAATTATTATTATTATTATTATTATTATTATTATTACTTTATATGATATTATGGCATTTGTCAGGAAAATTCCTGACATCTCCTGGTTTTCAGGTGTAAAAATGGCATGGGGGAAATTTTTGCCAAATTGGCAAAATGTCAGGGAAAACCTGGATGTATGGCAATGCGATGGAAAAAGCAGCCGAAACAGCTCCAAAAACTATTCTGGGGGAAGGCTTTCACATAAAAGTTCAACTTTGCTGGTGTCAGGAATTTTACTTTTTGAAATATGGCAACCCAAAATATGTGTGATTTCTTCCTTAAACCTAAATTTGACCCAAGCTAAGGCTCAGCATGATCTTTCTTTCTTTCTTTCTTTCTTTCTTTCTTTCTTTCTTTCTTTCTTTCTTTCTGGTCATCTAGTCCAGTCCCCAGCAATGCAGGAATCTTTCGCCCAATGTGAGGCTTGAACTTCTCTGTTTCTACCATTTCTGCCATGAAGTGGAAGAAAATGGTCAAAATAGCATGTGGGAGGCTTGCTGCCAAAATCACAAATGCATGTTTTGCTAGACAGGCACAAGGTTAGTATACAGAGTTCTTGAACTTCCTGGAGTGGACCCTCTTTGTGTTGTCACTTCCTTTGCCTCCACTGGGTGGGAACTCTGTAACAAAGCAGACAATCATTTATATTTCCTTCTGCCTATGAGGAAATTCTCTCTTTCCACCATGCTTCCAAGCTGACCAGATGTGCATGGCTAAAGATCCTGCTTTCAGCCATGTTAGCTAAGACTACTAATTATTTTATTGTAAGTCATAAGGTGTGGAGTTGGGTTTTTTTTTTTTGCACACTACTTTGCTGTATTTGCTGTCTGCATTGAAATGTAAGTAAACTCTTTTCCTGTTTATCTTACAAAAACACGTGGTTCATTCTCTGCAACACGGTTGAAGAGGGGAAGGTCAACTGATTACATATATAGGTAAAGGTAAAGAGACCCCTGACCACCAGGTCCAGACGTGTCCGACTCTGGGGTTGCGGCGCTCATCTCGCTCTATAGGCCGAGGGAGCCGGCGTTTGTCCGCAGACAGCTTCTGGGTCATGTGGCCAGCATGACAAAGCTGCTTCTGGCGAACCAGAGCAGCGCACGGAAACGCCGTTTACCTTCCCGCTGGAGCGGTCCCTATTTATCTACTTGCACTTTGACGTGCTTTCGAACTGCTAGGTGGGCAGGAGCTGGGACCGAGCAACGGGAGCTCACCCCGTGGCAGGGATTCGAACCGCTGACCTTCTGATCAGCAAGCCCTAGACTCTGTGGTTTAACCCACAGCGCCACCTGGGTCTCGATTACATATATAGAAGGGGATAATTGCCTAATTCCTAAGCTTTAATAAACTGCAAAAATTATGTTTTACTCTGCTAAAATGATTCACATCCAGATTACTTTTATATTTCTACCCCACACAGGAAATAGGATTAATTTACAAAATTAATCCTCAGTCTGTTTTTCCACATAAAGGTTATGGGCCCAGAGTAGGAATAAAATCCCTGAGAGTACTTTTAAATAATAATAATAAATAATAATAAATAATAAATAAATAATAATAATAATAATAATAATAATAATAATAATAATAATAAACTTTTATTTATCTCACCCTCCCCGGCTGTGGGAGGCTAACATCAAATATATAACATTAGTATAAAATCAAACAATAATTAAATTACCTCCTAAAAACAGGTCAAAATCAAATTAAAGTCTAATTAGATGGCTTTCCACAGGGTTAGGGTTGGGAAAAGTAGGTGCTCATCGGCCCAACCGTTTACGCTGATCTTATACAGCCCTGTGAGAATGCTGGGTGCCTCTTTCATATTAGTTCTTATACAAAAAGAAAAGGGGAGTCAGGCTGAGCCCTGACCAAAGGCCTGGCAGAACAACTCAATCTTGCAGGCCCTGCGGAAAGATTTCAAATCCCACAGAGCCCTGATCTCTTGTAGCAGAGCATTCCACCCTGACCCTGGTCGAGGCCAGCCTAATCTCTCTGAGGCCCGGGATCTCTCTAAGGTGTTATTATTTGTAGACCGTAAGGTCCTTCGTGGGGCATACCAGGAGAGGTGGTTCCGTAGGTATGAGGGTCCTAGGCCGTATAGGGCTTTAAAGGTTAAAACCAGCACCTTAAACCTGATCCTGTACTCCACCGGGAGCCAGTGCAGCTGGTATAGCACTGGATGAATGTGATCCTGCAGCGAAGACCCCATAAGGAGTCTCGCCGCGGCATTCTACACCCGCTCAAGTTTCTGGGGTTTTGAAGATTTCCAGTAATTTTTGAAGGATTTTAACCTGAATTTTTAAAAAATAAATCTATTTGAGTTTCCTGGTGTCCACATGGAGAGCCAGTGTGGTGTAGTGGTTAAGAGCGGTAGTCTCGTAATCTGGGGAACCGGGTTTGTGTCTCCGCTCCTCCACATGCAGCTGCTGGGTGACCTTGGGCTAGTCACACTTCTCTGAAGTCTCTCAGCCCCACTCACCTTACAGAGTGTTTGTTGTGGGGGAGGAAGGGAAAGGAGAATGTTAGCCGCTTTGAGACTCCTTCAGGTAGTGATAAAGTGGGATATCAAATCCAAACTCTTCTTCTTCTTCTTCTTCTTTGTCCCATTGTTAGAGGATGAGAGAAACCCCCTGCATTTAAGCAACCAAGTCAAAATAAGGGGACCAAAGAGAACAACAATGTGGGCCACTGGCCAGATCCAGGAGGACTATTGCTATATTCCTACGTTCTCCCCTTGGCAAGAGTTTGCCTAGAGATGGAGAGGAACTATGGTCTGATCCAGCATAATTCTTCTTATGGTCTTCATAAAAAAATATGAAGTTCAGAAATCAGAACTCTCCCAGTCCAAGTGAAGTGGGAAGTCTGGAATATGGAGACAGTAATGCTTCTGAGTATCAGTTGCTGTAAACCACAGGAGGGGTGACTGCTCTTGTGCTCCAATCCAGTGGCCACTGTGAGAACAGGATGCTGGACTAGATGGGTCATTGGTCTGGTCCAGCAAGCTCTTCTTATATCATTATCTTGCTATTATATTCTTATATAATCTTATCTTGTTAATCATTATTTTAAAAATATATGATGCAGTTAGATTGAGGATTAAATCTGTAAATTACAATTTAAACCTCCTGTCCCATGTGTGTGTGAGAAATATGAGAGTAATCAGGTTGTGAAGCCCTTTTCAGCAGAGTAAAAACACTTACAAACTTTTGCAGTTTACCTGAAGCTAGGAATCAGGCAGTGCTTTTTTCTGGGGGGACGCAGGGGGACCCATACCCCTAAACATTTTGTGAATCTTCGTACTTTTGTCCATTTACTGTATTTATTTTCCCCGATTTGAACTATAAAATGATGATTTTCTTGAGTCGAAATGAGAGTACCCCTAAACATTTTTTAAGAAAAAAAAGCACTGGAATTAGGCAATTACACCTTTTAATTCCTGTTTATTAGTGGTCTGCTGACCCTTTCCCTGTTTGTCCCCATTGCTAAAAATAAAGCACACATTTTAGTTAAAATAAAAAGGTTTACTTGCCTTAAATGAAGGAAGCTAATATTTCTAAGCAATATTCAGGTAAAAATGCTTCTTAGGTACAGAATACAAACTTAGTTTCCAAAATGGAGTCTGGACTCTAAGCAGAGCCCAGGTAGGTACATCTGCTGTCTTGAAAGAAAGGGAGAGTTCAGACAGGTAGGAAGTACATAAGATTATTTCCTTTGTTAGAAATTCCCACCAAAGCATTAAGGAAGTGACCTCATATATTGTTCAATGAACTCTATGAGCATCAGCCCCTCATGTGCCTGTCTGGCAATCATGCATTACTGATTTCAACTGGAAATCCCACAAAATAAAAGCTTTGCCATGAGATTGTAAAAACCCAGTAGTTCTTCCTAGATCACAAAAGCTGAGAGTCCTTAACTGAATGTGAAATTAAACATTCATTGGGAGAAGAAGAAAATTAGTTGGAAGTCCTTGTGGATTTCAAGGGAACCAGGAAGCAGGGCTTCATTACAACCTATGAGAACAACACTTCCATTGAGTCTAGCGATTGTGGGTCAGGGCTCCATCTAAGTGTAGCATCATCAATGTACAGGGCACTTTATAGCATAATCATTCAGAGGGGTGGGAGTCTCTGCATAGGAACCTGTCTTACACTGAAGTCAGGCCACTGGTACATTGTAGCTCCTTGTAGTCTGCACGGTCTGGCAGCGACTTCCTAGGCGTTTGAAACCTGGGTCTCTCTCAGCTCTCCCTGGAGATGCTGGGAATTGAGCCTGGGACTTGCTTTGATGAAAGCAGATGCTCATTGTGTCAGGGTCAAATTGTACAGGTTGAACATATGAAGATCCTGCTGGATTAAGTCAATTGCCCATCTAGTCCTTAACTACAAACTGCCCTGTGATCTTCAGATTAAGGGTGGTAATGTAATTAGTTAAATAATTATAAAAGCAGTAGTCCAGCATCCTGTTCTCACACTGGCCAACCAGATTCCTGTGGGAAGCCTGCAAGCAGCATCTGCCCTATAAAGGTTAAATGCATATGTCTCTAATGGTAGCCCATTAATGAAATCTTGGCAGGGAAGGATTGGAAGCGGAGAGGTTCTGTCTTCTCCCGCTCTTCGCTTCAGTGCCTTTCCTTCTGTGGGGTTTCAAGTGCTTATTTTCCCTTATCTCTCGCTGAAGACTGAGATGGGGTTCCTCCTCTATTCCCTTTTCTCCCAAGAGTTGCTTCATACGCTCTGCAGTTGCAGACGTTACGTCAGAGATGCAGGTGCGGGCTGAGGAGGCAGTCAATGCCTCCGTATGCCAATTGCTAGGAATCCGAAGTGGGGCTGTTGTTGCACTCTCGACCTGCTTGCGGGCTTCGCAAAGGCATCTGGCTGGTCTCGGTGAGAAGAAGATGCTGGACTAGATGGGCCACTGGTCTGGTCACACAGATTTCAAGGGTCTGACCTAATCCCTCGTTTTCCTAAAAGTTTTTAGAAGCGGCGTCAGGGAAAGAGAAATGGAGTTGCACACATTCACTTTGCTTTGACCAGCACAATCGTATACATGCTTACTCAGAAGTAAGGCCCACTGAGTTAAATGTGGCTTGCTCCTAGGTAAATGGGAATGGGACTGCAGCCTTGACCGCCTTCATGCTTATTGCCACACACACGTGCACATGCACGCACACAAATATGTGTATATATGCACACGCAAATATACATACATATCCAAAAAAAGACAAGACACTGAAAATATACATTTCAGTAGAAAATACTCGGGACTGATGGATCAATGGTGCTCTATTATTATTTTTTTCTCCCAGGTTTTCCTCCCAATACCAGCGAGTGGAGTTTATCATAGCTTTATTCAGCAGTGTTTATGGTTTTTATTGTACTTTATCGCCCTGTAGAGAACCGCCTTGAGATTTCTTCATTTTTAAAAAATGAAAGGCGATATTAAAGATATTTTGAATAATTAAAATTTAATCACCATCATTTTTATTGACGAGGGTGCACCTGAAGTCTCTTGCTGCCCCAAAACTAAAAAGGAGCTAGGTCTTGCCTGACTGTTTACAATCCAAAATCTGGCAGGTATACCTCAAATTCTCTTCCATCCAGCTCTCGGTGACTTTCGCGTGCTGGTTATATTACCAAGGCCGTTTCTTCCCCATTTCTCTGATTCTAGATTCAGGTAGGGTAGGCCGTGTTGGTCTGACGCAGTCGAAATAAAAATATTTTTTTTAAAAAAATTGTCCAGTAGCACCTTATAGACCAACTAAGGTTTGTTCTAGTATAAGCGTTCTTGTGCATGCACACTTCTTCTGATACCATTTCTCAGAGACACTGATGAGTTCACAAGCGAGGTCCGAGTGGCTTCCCTGAGCAGCGAGCGACTCTTTCGCCCTGCCTGGTCACCAGCGGCGGAGGTCAAACTACTCCAGGTCTCTCTCTCTCTCTCTCTCTCTCTCTCTCTCTCCTCTCCTCTCTCTCTCTCTCTCTCCATCCTCCATGCCACAAGCTGTCACTTTGGGTGGTCGTCCTTTCAGCCATTATGCACGTGGACTTCGTTGCTGGAGGAGCCGAGCCTCGTCCCTGCCACTACCTTCCCTTTGTTTAAAGCCTGGATTTGAGGCGCTTGTGTTTTCCTCTCTTCTCATCGTATTATCCTTTTAAGCTGTTCTGAAGAGAGACCCCCAGATTTGCTTTATGCTTATCATTTCTTCAAAGTGCGTCGAAATATGTCTGCATTCAGAGAAACCCCCCCCCCACTGCCACCCCACCCCCACCCCCAAAGGGTTACAAAATTACCCTTTTCAGCTTCATGAAAACGGTCAACTCATGAAACTCAAATCAAGGAGTGTCTGGTATTTATACAAAACAAAATAAAAAATAAAAAATTCCTTCCAGTAGCACCTTAGAGACCAACTAAGTTTGTTCTTGGTACGAGCTGTCGTGTGCATGCACACTTCTTCAGATACACTGAAACAGAAGCCACCAGACCCTTATATATAGTGAGAAAGTGGGGGAGGGGTATTACTCAGAAGGGTGGTGGGAATGGGTGATTGGCTAATAGGTGTGGAAAAACCTGTTGACGACTGTTAACGACTGCAATTGTCTTACAGAAAAAAGCAGGGGGTGAGATGGCTAAAAATAGCTTTGTCATGTATAATGAGAGAAGAATCCAATGTCTTTGTTCAGACCAGGTCTCTCCATGGTTTTAAGTTTAAGTCTCTCCCTCTCCCTCCCTCTCTCTGTGTAGTTCATAGATAGTCTGTAGGATGCAATGGATCTCTTGTAAAAGTAATAGAGCTTTCCCTTTGCTTCCAAGAACAGCAGATTTTAGCCTAATATTAAACACTTATTCCAAAAAAGAGTACAGTAATCTGACACCATAGAAATATACTCCGATCTTAGGCATTTCCCCCTCATTAAGTGAGCACTGCAGAGTTTAATTGTCACTGGTTTCAATTGGAACTGGGTTGTACCCATAAAAGTGCTGGGTAGTACCCAGCTCGCGAAGCACTTTCCAGCCATTGATACTAAAGATTTAAGGATGTGCCTAGCTGAAATAAATGGGGCTGAGATGTGCCTAGAACTTGGAAGTAAGTTTTCCGTTGAGCTTTCTGTCCTATTTCCTAAGGAGCCCAGCTGTCAGACTACATGCGTCACATCCCGGAAATGCTCGATTTGGCAGACTTGTGGGGTTGAGGATAACGACCTGTTGTTGTTGTTAATAATAATAATAATAATAATAATAATAATAATATCCTCCCGGTGTTAAAAGGCAAGTCCCATTTACAGTAAGCATGTTTAGGATCACACAATTGACTATTATCAGCATGGGGTGTCAGGCTTCTAAAAGTCTGGCAGAGCAATCCTATGCGTGTTCACTTCAGAAGTAGTCCAACTACTGTATATTCAGTAGGGCTTAACCCGCCAGCTAAGGGTCACTGCCGCGATTGCAGCTCCCCCCCCCCCATGGATATACACGACCAGGTTTGCTAGGATCCTGATACCTGCGTATGACACAAGAGGCGAGTGAAACAATTCGAAGGACCTGCCTTTACTTCTCTGGGTTAATCGGTTTATTTCCGAACGAGGTTTATTTCCCTGTTCAATTTCTCTTTGCAACCTGTTTCTTCAGATCCAGCTTCTATTCTTTTCCTTTAAACGCCAAATCCTATGCTTGCGTGCGTGCGTGTTGGTGAGAGAGAGATGCGGGCTTCTCCTCTCTTCCAAGGCAACTGCAGTCCACAGGAAGATCACCCGGTTGCAAATCACTAGAAAAAGGCGAGATCAGCTTTGCCTTGACGCAGACCTCAGTCTCTTAACTCCTCAAACCTCTAGGTCGGCAGTCTGATTTGAAATCGTAAAATGTATTTGTGGTGGCAAAACAGTAGCCATGGAGGTTAGTGGAGAAATGTCAGTCAGGGAGACTTGGGTAGGTTTTTTTATTATTATTATTGCTGTGCCAATTGCAGTCATTGCTGTTAAGGGGTAAATAGGGTCGCCACCCCGTGCCTTTATTACCTTTGAGTAAATATCATAGTAGAAACACGGCTCGGTTCTGGATTACCGACCACCCAACGTGGGCGAACACAAAAGCTCTCCAAGCAGATCGCATGTATTTAGGGTATTTTTCGGTTGCGTTCAAACGCTAAGAGATCTAAGGCGCGTTTGTCTTGCGCGAGCGCGATTCTAAACCCTTCCACCACAATGCAGTTAAGCTGTAACAACGTCCTTCTTGCTGTAAATACTTCTTGACGCATATGGAGAGTCACAGGACCATTGGCAATCGCCAGCATCTTTTCCTTGCCCAAATTCACCATCCCTAAGCCCCGCGCAGCAACCCTCCTTCCCCTCCCCCCCCTTTTGTATTTAACTGGGAACAATGACAACAACAAAAAGACTATCCCTTCGAAGTAGGGTGGGGGGAGCTCTGTCTCCGGGCAAAATGGAACGCGATTTCAGCTGAATATCTTAGTCTGCTCCTAATCGTAACGGCCCTTGTAATAGTAATAGTACATCTACTACCTGTAGCATTGTAATAGTAGCATCTACTACCTGTAGCAAATATCAAATCTACTGGAGTCTATAGATAAGGAAATTGTTTTTTATTCCTCGGTACCTTTGGAGCAGAGTTTTATATTACACAACAAATCAGAACCATTTCTCATCCAGTTTCCCCTCCAGTGTGTGTGTGTGTGTGTGTGTGTGTGTGTGTGTGTGGTGTGAAGTAGCTTTGTGTGTTCCTTCTTCAACACATGGATTTCCCTCCTGCTCCTATTCTCACACCAGCTGTGCCTTCTCTTCACTACCTAGGCCGCCTGCTCGGGTCTAATCTGGAGATCTGCCAGATCAGGGCACCCGCTTAGAAAGAGACCGACCAGCTGCAAAACTTCGCCATTTCTATCTTCTAAAGTTACTTTCCTCCCCAGCAGCCTAGAGACTCTTCTTTCTGCCAAAAAGTGGCAGAGGGATGCAGCTTAAACTGTGCTGATGGTTAGGCAGCCTTACATATAAGGCGATGCAGTACTCTAACCTGGAATTTACCAGTGTTAGATGGGTTTTGAAGAGTAGGGGAGGATATTTAATTTATTTATTATCCTTCCTCTTCTTGTGTAAGAAAGCAAATACCTATTTCAGCAGAGTTAAAGATCAGCACCTGTGTACAGCTTATCTCTAGAAGCTTTTAGAGACGAGGAAGGTTGTATAACCTTCTAGAACAAATTAGGATATCCAAGGATGCTTAGGCAGACTTGGATCATCTTCCTTAGGTTTCCTCTTACTGTAACAAATGCACACGAAAGCTCATACCAAGAACAAACTCAGTTGGTCTTCTAAGGGTGCTTACTGGAAGAGATTTTCTATTTTGTTTCAAATAAATCATGCTTAGACGTGTTCAAGTAACAAGAACGATATAATGTTTACTCACAGCAAAGGCTTGCAGGATTCAAACAGAGACAGAGATTGAACATCAGGAAGAATAAGTTTACGTTTTCTATTGTACCCCTCCCACCACAAAAGTTTAGGAGGATATGGCATCATACAGTCGCCTGTTTGTGACTCTTTAGTAATCATGCACTTGTGGTTTAGCTGCATATTATTCTGCATAAGGCAGCTTCCTACATGGGATGAGATCCAGGTGCTCTTGCAGGAAGCTGATTTTCTAGATCCATTTCAATCAGAGTTTAAGCCTGGTTTTGGCACATAAACTGCTTTAGTTGCCCTGTCCAACTCTCAGTAAGATTGAGAGTTGGACTTCCACATAGTTTATCCACTTCCGTGTTTATTTAACTGAGAATAATATCAATCACAATGGTTATCGGCTTCATTCCACGAATTCCATCTTCCCTGGAAAACGGGTAGCGTTATACTTTGTAAAGCGCTGTGGCTTTCAAGGTACCTTCCGATTCCTATGATTTGGTTAAAAACAGTCAATCGATACACAACTGTATCAGCTGATGGCAAGAGCTTTAGCTGCAGCAGATAAGCTTACAGGTTGACTCCCATCGCATCTGAAATTCACATTCTTAGCGTCGTCCACACTGCCAATAGCCCGGTGAGGTAGTGATCCCATTTTAGGAGACAAATGACTCAGAGAACATGACATCAAGTCCCAGCTGAGTCTCAACTGCTGATTCTTTCGCTGTCTTCTTTCATTGTTGGAGATAAAAAGTCATCCGCGTTGGGGGCATTGCTTAGTTCTTATGGGAACTGCTTTACGGCGTTGTTTTGCTTGCTCAGGTTTGCTTTGGAAGGTCGCAAGGGAAACAGCTGAGCTTCGTATTCAGAAGGGTGGAGGCCAGAGTTTTGGATAAGGGGTAAATGCACGGTACTCAGTAAGGTCAGCAGTTGGATATATATCATATTTATTCTAGATTAATGATGATGATGATGATGAAATAGCATTTCTTCCTTTGCTTAAAGAAGATGTTGCCCACACACAGACTTTAGCACCTGTGGCATGCACATCTAAATAAGGGTCCATTTACTTGCTTATAACAATTGTCAGACTCAGAGAGTAGAACTGGCGAGTGGGTCAAATTATTCCACCTAAGGAATAATCAAATCTCATCTGAAACATGGAGGAGGCTAGATCATCCCATCCTGCCCTCCTGTCCTGTGGCTTATTTCTTGTTCCATTGTCCTCCCTCTTGGAGGCTCAAATGGTTGAATCCAAGCAAATAACATTTTAAAGTATTTTTTATTAAAGATTTCTTGATTTACAAAAGTATGTGCAATCTCTCTCTCTCGTATTTTTCCATGTATCATTTTTACAAATCAGTTTCATTTGTTGAGACATTGGGAAGAAAGGGGAAAGAGGTGGACGGGGGATGGGAGAAGGGGGTGGGGTCGGGTGACGACCAAGCAAATAACTTTTAAAAAACCCAGTACATAGAAAGCTAGAGGTCAGGGGGAAAGGATTTAGTCTACCTGACAGCTAGGTTTCTATGTGCAGAGATGGATTGATTGTAAGGGAAATAATTCCCTTATGCGACACTCCAACACACTACAACCTGCCACTTCATCGGCCAATTGTAATAAGTTTTAAAACAGGTCCCAAAGCAACAGAGCCCAAAGTCCCACTAGGAAGCTTTGGAGATAGGAACAGCTTGATATAAACACCCCGGTTTATACAAGGTATTGGTAGCTGAGAGCAGATTCTCCTCCACTCCACCCGAGGGAATTACCTTCCCGCCCGCCCAGCACAACGAGATTCTCCGAAGAGCTATTAAGGGGTTGGTGTACTCAGCTCTCTCAGAGGCTGAAGAGGAGCGTTTTTGGTGCCACTGGAGAGAATCCATAAGAGAAAGAGCAAATATTTGGTTCTGAAGGGCTCTTAAGGGCTGACGAGTACCATTTACTTATTTCTACACAGCAGTGTGGGCTTAGGATATTCAATAGCTTAAAAGGCTAAGAGAGGTCACTGGAGTAGAGACTTTCTCTCCTGACTCGCGAAGTTTAAAAAACAAGAACAACCCAAACCAACTTTCCTTAGTTAGAGAGTCCTTGGCAAGTATTCTAAGAGGCACCTTGAATACTTCGTCCCTCCGGGCTTCAAACTCCACACACACACACACTACCCCAGAAGCCAGGAACTGTTTGCTTTCAGGGTCAAGATTTTAATATAAAGTTCCTTTCTTTCTAGAGGGGTCGAGGAGTTGGGAGGTGGGGATAGTGGGTGAGGGGTCCCCCCCTAATTCGTTGCCATTGCTGATGGCCTCAGAAATATTGGCCTGTCCTTGAGGATACATACAAAGGAGGACCATCTCCTTTTGTGAGACCCCCCCTCCTTTTTGGCTACTGTTGTTTGCGGAGAGGAGCCGGCACCTCTCTAAGCTCTTTGCAGCCCACGCTGGCTCCGACCCATTTCTTCTAAACAGCACTATTATATTCAAGGCGGACTTTGCCTTTCCAAACAGTTGTGATGGCTGCCTTGGCTCCCATCCTCAGCCCAGCGGAGCCGAAGGGTTTGTATTGAAACCGAGGTCCATACGCAGCCTGGTCCACAACCCAGTTGAAAACCAGGGCATTTGGACGGAGACCAGTTCAGTCCCATCCACTTCCTTAAGTGTAAAAAAGGAAGCATTTATCTCCCAGGGTTTCGTCCTACCATGTTTGGGGACCCTGCTTCTAGATTGAAGTTATGAATTGATATTCAGTACACACACAAACCCCTAAGATGGCATTCAAATGCTGGTGGGCACCCGGAGCCCCTGGCTATGAATGAGTTGTTTCCCTGAAGTCGTTTCCATTTAATCTCATTTAAAAAGACATAACTAATAAATTTGTATGGAGTAGGCTGCAGTAGACGCAAAGCAGAGTCGATCGTGGTTCAAATCCCATTGAACCCAATTGAAAACCATGACAACAAGGAACAAGCTCCGATTTATCCCGGAGAGCTAAAGCACATTGTCAGGAGGCGTCAATCACCTATTATTCCCCGTCTGAACAAATGCAAAATCTTGACTGGAACAAATGCTTCCAACAGGTCCAGGACATAGGGCTACATTTCCCCTTTGTTCACAGGCTAGCAGTTGGCATGTATTTGTGTTCCCCTCGGGCCGACCACCCAGGACGTCGGGGAGGCTGATCTAGGAGGAACCAGGGGAGGGACGGGGGAGAGGGCTGGGAAGGGGGGGCGGTGGGGGGGGGAGAGAGAGGCAGGAAAGCGACTGTCACCGGGCACGCTTGATAGGTGGCTCCAATCATCACGGCCTGGGAATCTTTTATAGAGAGCCTGTCCAGTCCCTAAGAAATATGCAGGAAGTCGGCCAACTGGAGCCCCGTCTTCTGCTCATCCCAGGCCACAAATCAGCCCCAGAGACAGAGCTCTTTGAGCCTCCCCGCCTGGCGCATTATTGCTCTATTTACATTTTCAGCCGGCCAGCGGGGAAAGAGGGCTAGGAGCGGGAGGGGCGGGGCTCAGGCTCCGCTCCGCTCCGAATAGGCGCTCCGAGAGGCGTTTGTGTTGGGGCGCTGTTTGCACAGGGAGCTGCGAATCAATAACCGCAGGAGATTAAAAGAATAATCCCCCCTCCTCTCCGCGGAGATACAGGCCCATCTGGAATCATAGCGCGAAAGGAACAACAAGCCACAATTGCACGGATTAATTGATGGATTAATTAATTAATTGCTCTGGGGAAGCCTCCTGAAGCAGTCAGTATAAGGATGTGACTAAGTGATAAGACTATCAAAGTATCTGCATCATACCTTCCCGGACTTTTGAGACGTCTGGACTTGGCAGTATGCATGTATTTATAGGATTTCTAAACTGGGGAAAACAAATCATTGTGATGTATGGCATAAGCATTAAAAGATCACAAAAGCATAAAATACAGAACTATGACCAAACACTGAATTGAATTCATTCTCTAAGAAATGCTTGGCAAACCAGAAATATGTTCAGTCAAAGTTGTGTTGCCTAGGTAATGGACTGGATGAGAGTCAAGGTACTGAGGCACAATCCAGATAAGACTGAGGCACCTTAATGGGTGGCTCCTGAGACTGGATGTATGGGAGATGACCTGCTCTTGGTGGGGTTACACTCCCTTTGAGGGAGCAGGTTCATAGTTTGGGGGTACACCTGGATCCTTTACTGTCACTGAGGCTCAGGTGACCTCAGTGGAACAGAGTGCCTTTCATCCCACAGAGGCCCTATCTTCTGTTGTCTATGCTCTGGTAACCTCTAGGTTAGATTACTGCATCACGTTAATATGTAGTGCTGCCTCTGAAGAGGGTTCAGAAGCTTCCGCTGGTGCAGAATTTGGTGGTCAAGTTGCTCACTGAAGGCAAGGCAGTTTGAGCATATTAGAAAGATCCTGGCCTAACTGCACTGGCTACCAATTAGTTTCCAGGCCCACTTCCAAGTGCTGGTTTTTACCTACAAAGCCTTAAACAAGTCAGGACCGCAGTATCTCAAGGACCACCTCCCCCCATCTGAATTATCCCAGACCCTGTGATCATTATCTGAGGCCCTTCTTTGTGTGCCTCCTCCATGAGAGTCTGGAGGGCAGCAACTCAAAAACAAAACAGTTTACTTACATTTCAATGCAAGCAGCAAATATATCAAACTGGTATGCAGGTAAAAATACTTATTAGTTACAAAATACAAATTAGTTTCCAAAGTGGAGTCTGGGTTCTGGGCAGAGCCAAGGCATGTACAATGTTCACATTGCTGGCTTGAAAGAAACAGAAGGAGAGTTCAGACAGGGAGTACATAAAATTATCTTTTTGTTTGAAATTCCCACCAAAGCATTAAGAAAGTGACCTCAAACAGTCCATTTTTATTTATTCAGGTGTGCCTTTCTGGCAATCATGCATTTGTGATTTTCTGTAAATCCTGCAATTTCTAGCCTGTGTAAACCACAGTGCCATCACAGGTGTCCTTGCCCAGAATGCCTGGCTCTGCTCTGAGAAAGGATCCCTATGGCCCTTCCTCAGAACATGCAGGGAGGCCATGGAGAGGATGACAGAGAGTTTAGTCTCACCTTCTTTAGTTTCACCAGGGTGGTGGTGGTAAACAGTGTCGCCAACAACAACAGGAAGGCTGGCAGGAGGTAGCTAATAATGAGGTAAGTGGGTAAAGGTGTGCACCCTGTTATCTGACTCAGTTCTCTCCTTCTGCCTCATGACTGGGTGGGTCCTGCCTTCTTGAGCTGGAAGCTCACATTTGTTGGACTGAAGTGAATCCAGTGCATTTAAGTAGCAGTTTGTTTGAGTTGCAATTGAATCTGATTAACCCCATTGAAATAAATCACATGATATTTTTCGTTTTACCCTAAACCATCATGCAAACCTTTAGCACATAAACACTGAAATAAGTGCTGTGTCTAATGGAATTCAGAATGCAGGTAGGTTTTGTATGCCTGTAAATTGATGCCAGTTCTCAGTGTTTGGAATTAAGGCAAATTTGGTTAGTCCCCTGCATGTCAAATATGCAGTATACCATTTTCTCACAGAGAGGTTCATCAAATAAGTTAAGCAGGGGATGCATAGCTAAAGATTAAGTTACCACTTCTATTTTGAATAATTCCAAAATCTTTTCATGCTCAATTAATATGCCGCAAGAGAGTGAGCAGACTTTTGTTGAATTGTTCCTAGGATTTCATCTTAAGGTCTCCCAGCCAAACAGATTAGGTGGAAATCAATTATGTTGAAATCAGTATCTAATAGGATTGAGATGGGAGATATGTGGAGAGTCAATTGCTTCAGAACTAGGAAAGAAAACATCGGTAACCACTTGTTCCTTATAAATTAATTTTTTAAAAAATTGTCCAGTAGCACCTTAGAGACCAAATAAGGTTTGTTCTTAATTGTTCCTTAATTACTAACTGAATTGTTGATTTCAAATCATATTTCTAATAGATTGTCATTGTCATTCTGAGAGATGGTCATTGTTGCTGACAACCTGGGTATAGCTATGGAATCCAGCAATTGCTTTGACCCTATGGGGAAGAAATATTCCCTACTGCTGATGTTAATGCATATCTGGTCCCCTTGATGCATTTTTCAGAAAATCCAAGTTTGCAAATTGCAATACAATCCAGATTGAAAAGCACAGAGCCAGCTGGATGGGGCCCCACCTGGTGGCATCCTTGCTCTAAAGCAGATGCAATACTGCCCATAGTGATTCTATAACTTGCCTGGCACCAATTTTGTTCTGGTATCATCATCATCATCATCATCATTATATACTGCCTTCATTAAAGGACCACAGGGTGGTTTACAGTATAAATACAAAAATGCATAATAACAGACAAAACAATACCCTGGTTAAAAGTGGCCCCAGACACGGAGGACTTCCTGTCATACCTGCTCTGGAGCTTCCTCCCTCTGTGTGTGACCAGGAAGATGGGCATGACCCTAGCTTACCAGATAAAAGGGTTGGCCATGCAACCATCTCTCTCTCTTACCATTTGAACTCTTACTAGCTTACTCTCTTACTTTCTTACTCTCACTCTTGCTCTCCTGGCTCTTAGCCAGCGCATGGCTCAACCTTCACATAGGCTGGAGCCCTCAAGCAGAAAGTCTGAGATGTAGCTCAGACTTCTTTTCACTGTAACCACAAGATAAAGCCTGCCTTCAGTTTATTGGTGTGAACAGAATATAAGTAAAACTTTATTCTTACTTTTAAAGAAGACTGTGTTGTCTTATTATTATTTAAAGAGGGAAATAAAGGGGAAACTTGCCAGGAACAATCCAGACTGGATTCTAATGAATCAACAAATTGCTTCCAATAAGTAGCAAAGGGAATGTGCTCTGCTGTTTACTCACTAGCGTGAGTGAGGAGGGATAATATCAAAATGATATATCCTCTCCTACCTTCCTTAACATTCCCACGAAAAGGTCATAGATTGTATAATTAGCCAAATGCCTTGTTGAGGAAGAACGTACCTTCTGCATTTCCCCTGTTTAACTAGCTAGCACTATCTGAAAAATCTTAGAATCATAGAATTGTGGGGCTGAAAGGGAATGTGGGGTCATCTAGTCCAACCCCCTGCAATGCCCTCATTGCCTCACTCCCCATTCTGGACCTTTTTCTAAGCTTAAGTGTAACCAATCTGCTTACTTTTGTGTCCCAAACCCATCTGACTCTGGAAAACAATGCCTATAATGGACAATAAAACAATATAAAACAATGCCTATAATGGACAATACCTAAACTATGTACATTTTTCTTCTTCCCTTAAAGGAGAGTGCCATTTCCTCCCTGAGCATCCATCTCACAGATGGCTGTCTTGCGTTCTTGGGATCCAGCTGTCAGCTGCTGCTTCAGAAACAACCTTCTTTTGTGGTAACTTTCTACAGAATGATTGTAACTCTTAACATTTTTTTTGACATGACATTTCCCACTAAATTAGACAATTGGTTTATCTAAAGTTGGTTTGCTGCTTTTGTGGAATGTAATCCACTGGAGCAGTCAAGTACAACATTTACTGTTTGCCTAGAGTGGATATGCAAGGGAATGTTGGTTCAGCCAGTTGAGCTTCCTGTTACACCTGGTCTGGAGCATCCTTGCCTTTGCATGTGACTATTGTGGGATGTAATCCACAGAGAGCAGTCAAGTACAACATTCCTTGTAATACTAGAGAAGACATGTGAGGAAATGTTTGGTCCAGCCAGTCGAAACTTCCTGTTCCTCCTGACTGGTGCATCCTTCCTTTTGCATGTGATAGAAGGTGGGCGTGACCTAACCTGTCCAGGTAACAAAAGAAGAGTCATGCAGCACAGCTCTTTTTTTTTTTTGACTCCTTCTTCTTTTGACCAGCTTTTAGCTAGGACTGCTCTGCTAGCTCTCAGCTAGCAGAACAGTGGGATTATTCCCCCATATATGGTGATCCACATGTACATATTTGTAACTAAGTCTGCCTTCAGCGATCCAACTGTGAACTGATGTAAGTAAACTTCTTTTATTGACTTTGAATAAGATTGTCACATCTTTATTCTTTTAAGAGGGATTAAAGGGAATTTACCAGGAAGACTGAATTGTATAATAGTGAGAGGCTTACACAAGCCTGCAACCAGCTATTGTATCTGCTGTGCTTGTAAAAAGGGAATGTAAACTCTGCTAAGTAAAGGAATTTGCTGGCACAAGTTAGGAAGGATTTAATAAATAATATATCCTCTCCTGCCACCCTGAATATTCCCACAACTAGTAGGGTGTGACCTTTCCAGACCTGGTAAAAGGCCAAGTCATGTAGCCACCTTCTTTCTTCTTTTTCGTCCTGCCTGCCTCCTGATTCACCTGGACTGCATCTCCAATGGGGTAAGCCTGTTTGTGCATATTTGTAACTTTAAGCCTAAAGCTTGCCTTCAGGGATCACACTGTGCCCTACCTGATCGTGAGTAGAACTACTCTTCGTTACTTACAAATAAGACTGTTGTGTCTTTATTCTTTGAGGAGGGATAAAAGGGTCTTACCAGGAATAATAGAACATATATCAATCTGGGCAAGCCAGATTGAATTGCTTATTATCTTAAGAGACTCACACGAGTCTGCAACCAGCCTTCTTGCTGTGTAAAAGGAGGAATGCACTCTGCTGTATAAAGAAACTTGCTAGCGCGAGTTAGAAAGGATAATATTAATCAATATATCCTCTCCTGTTACCCACAACATTCCCAGTTTTTAGCTTCATTTGTGTTATGTGTGGATGGGGGTGGGGAGTGGCATGAGTTTATGCCACTGGATTGAAATAACTTGAAAATAGATCAAAATATCCCTTCTACACTGTTCCCCTCCACCCAGGCAGGAGTGGAATAACTCCACCTTCTGTGAACACTGCTGTCAACCCAGCCCAAAATGAGCCTCACCGATTCCAGTACCAACCACTCTAAAGCAGATGTGGAGAGTCCAGGGCCCCTCCATATGTTGTTGGACTCCAGCTCCCATCAGCCCCAACCATCACTACCAATGACTAGGGATGATGGTGGCTGTAGTCACACAACAGCTGGAGGTCAAGGTGTTCCCCACCCCTGCTTACTCCAGTTTAACACCATTGAACGTGTATGATCTGTGTGCACAAGTACTTCTGAAGCCCCCTGAGATTAACACCTATCCCTACAGCTTTCTATATAATTTAGTTTCAAGTAAGTGTGCTTAGGAATGCTGTTCCATCTTTGAGTTTTGAATTTATTTATTTTTTGCCAAAGGATCCTTTCTTTCTTTTTCTTTTGCAGGTTTGCAGGAAGTTGCTTTGTGGTCCATCTAGTGCACTGGCAGGCAGTTACTCTTCAAGGTTTGGAGCAGAAGTCTTTCCACCCCTACGTAGAGATGCTGGGGATTGAACGCAGAATCGACAGCATGCAGAGCCTTTTCTCTCCCACTGAACTGTGGCCCTTCGCTAACTTGGCTGCAAGGAAGGCTCACACCTCTGGAAAGCAGAAATCAATGGTTTGGAGTAGATGACCCTCATGGTCCCTCCCAACTCTACAATTCTATGATTCTATGGTTTGGCCTCCACTAGATGATGGGTCGAGCTAGGAGTCTACGATACTCTTTGGA
Source organism: Lacerta agilis (assembly GCF_009819535.1). NCBI lineage: Eukaryota > Metazoa > Chordata > Lepidosauria > Squamata > Lacertidae > Lacerta > Lacerta agilis. The sequence continues at coordinate 31,474,176 of NC_046312.1, forward strand.
AACAGGATCCCGGTCCTACTGACGGAAAGGGCTTCCTGGGAAAGCGTTTTCGCGACCTGGGAAGCTCAGCCACGCTGGTGCCGCCCTGGCGTTGGGCGGAGAGGGACTCAAGAGCTGTTCCCGTGGGGTACGCCCCTGAATGTTTGAGGCGCGAAGGAAAGCCCTGCGCACCCTGCAAAGAAGAAGGGGACCCATTGAGGCTGAATCCTGGGTAGCTGTGCCCCCGAAGTGGTTCCCAAACCGGGAGAAGAAAACAAACAATGAATAAATTCCTGCATTCTCGTGAAAAGGCTGAGGAGCGAGGGAGGGCTCGAAGCGTAAAGCAAGCGAGCCCCGGACAAGCGCTGCGGATGTCTCTGCGAGGATTCACTTTGTGTGCTCACAGAAGGGCGGAGGGGCTGGCGAGGGCGGCTGCTGGTCCCCGCATACCACCCAAGATGTTATTCACGGCGAACAATTACCATTATCTGTCCCCACTTTGGCCTAATCAGACAGAATCTGTAACACTGAAAGCTGCTTCCTGCTGGCTTTGGGGAGGGGTGATTCTGTGGGGGGTGGGGAGAGAGGGGGTATGGGTAGGGGCTGCGTGTGTGTGCGTGCGGGGGGGGGCGAGGTTGCCCTTACTCCCCATTAGAGCTTGAGCACTTGACTAATTCAGGTACTTAGCATCCCATAGACAGGGACGGTTTGAAAGCAGCCCGTGTTGACGCTGGGGAGGAGGACTGTTGATATAAACAGGAGCCCCCTCGGTAAGCGACACTAATCTCTCGCCGGAGGGGAAGCAGGGATGAGCCTCCGGCCGAGCCTTCCCGGCACCCAGTAGCTGCGCTCTCCTCGCCTTAGCCTGCCCATCACCGCCACTGCCGAGGACTAAGAGGCAGCGGCGGGCATCTCTGCCATGACTACCGTGGGCAGGATCAGCTTCACGGTGCGGAGCCTTTTGGATTTACCCGAGCCAGAAGGCGGCGGAGGCAAGGAGCAGGACCACAGAGAGGGATACGGCCGCTCCCTGTACCGGGAATGGATGGAAACGGACAGGAGCCAGTATCTGTGTGAGTGGGGGGCGGCAGAGATCGCATAGGGGGAGTGGGGAAGATCCGGGAAAGGGGGGGGGAAATAAAGGCGACCACCATCTTAGAGGGAGATGTAACAGGCGGGGAGATAAAGGGGACGTGTTGGTCACCGAGAGATATTGAACCCCAACAATATTGAACCCCAACAATATTGCTGGCCAGAGGTGATGGAAAGGTGTGTGCGTGCGACAGAGAGGGGAAACCCACCCCCCCACCAAAGGGAAATCGATAACGCTATGCATTGAGGAGTTATTGATCGAGAGATGTCATATTTGACTTTCATACATATCGCTCGAGTACACAGGTGTGTGTACACGGACACAGGGACGCCCACACACTCGTTACTCGAAGCAAGGCAGAAATACATTTCTTCCTATCATAAAGCTTACTCCAGGCAAAACCGTGAGATCCATGTAATAGCCTTTGTGCTTAGGATTGGTCCAGCTTAGTATCGTCTCCTCCGCGCTGACATCTTCAAGATGGCACATATGCGTCTGTTCAGATATTAATATAATATGTATTTACTAATTGGTCACATATTATATACTAAAACTATTACGACATCACATGTAGGGTTATTTTTTTGTTTCTTGACGGTGCCTTTTACCTCGACTATTAATGCTTTGCCGATTATATGTCTACCATACGAATTAAAGGACACTTCCTCAGCAAAAAAATTCCATTGAATGAACGTGTGCCTAGATGAAGATGTTGGCAAATATAATATATGATTCTACAGTCTTTTTAAAAAAGATCTCTATTCATTGTTTTTTTATAATTGTTTAGATGCAGACTTCATAGAGATATATTTTCCCACCTTGTGAAAAATCAAAACATTTTCCGTAGATAAAAATAAGAAACCAAGCTCAGCCCAGTATACAATCTATACCACAGTAGCTGTAATTAGTTAATATTACTGTAGTAATTATAATGTAGAATATGCTTGTATTGCTGGGTAACAAGATTAGATCCGTGGCTGTCTTTTGTAGTTTCTTCCCCGAGGGGCTCAGTTTGTTTAGTTACGAAACACGCTTCAGTATATCCCTAGGCAATTTCCCCATCATAGCGGATTTCTACGGTCTGTCTTTCCTTCACCACCGATTTCTGTTTCCAAGTAATGGCTCTTAAAGCACTGTAGTCCATTTCTGTGGTAGTTAGTATGTACGCATGTACCAAATTCCAGCCTTTCTGCAGAATCCATGACTTAGATCATGATGGTAATATAATAGTGAAAGATGATCTGACTCATCCATCCATCGATGCATTTTTGTTCTAAGCCCAATAAATTCCAGCATTTGGATTTACGTCCCATTGGTCTGAACTCTATCTGAATGCTAACCAAGTTATGGGCAAAATCCAGCCACACTTATGTTTATATATATATAATATATTATATATATATAATATATTACACACACCACACACACACATATATAATATATAATATATATATATGCCGAAAGTTCATACCAAGAACAAACTTAGTTGGTCTCTAAGGTGCTACTGGAAGGAAATTTTTTAAAATTATTTTGTTTTGACTATGGCAGACCAATACGCTACCTACCTGCAATTGATTTCAGTGGGAGATGTAGCCACCTGTTTTGATTTCCCTTTGAAATCAATTGGACAGCGCTTAATTTGGGGTGGCTAGGCAGTGATTTTTGCTTCCACCTCAGTGAGGTTTGGAGAAATGTTCGAACTATCAAGGAAAATGAGGGGGGCGGACTTAATGAAATCCACACGTACAAGCCTCACTCCTGCCGAATGTGCTGCCTGCAGCCTTCTAAAAGATCCCCTCCCTACGATCTCCCTATAGCCTTTTCGGGCTGCCGTTCAGTCCGATCCTATGCATATTTGCTCAGAATTAAGTCCCACTGGATGCGAAGAGACTCCCAAGTAAACGCGCCCAAGATTGCGACCTTCGATGGAAGTAGCTTTGGTTCCACCGAATGGGTTTACAGGCTCTATGCCAGCTAAACCTTTAAAGCACACATACCCCATTAATCCTGGGAACTGTAGTTTGCGAAGAGTGCCGAGAATTGCAGTTCTGTGAGGAGTACACTATAGTTGCCAGATTTAATTGGGTGAGTGGGTGTGCTAGAAATGGATGTTGTGTACGCAGCTTAAGTCCAAGTCAACGTGTTTCCGGTCATTTCGCCAATAGTTTAAACTCCCTTGTAGTCAAGATGAGGAGCGTAGTGGGTCGTTTTCCAGGCCTCGGCTCTGAGTTCACCAAAAGCAGATCCCCTGGTTAATTACAAGAGTCTGTCGCTCCAGAATATGCTTCCCGTTTGGCTCAATGTTTCCAGAAGCGGAGTAGCAGTTCTTGGAGATCTAAGGACGCTTCCTATTGTGGAAGAGGAACGGCTTGCATCTTAAATCTCCGGCACTAAACGAGTCCAGTCCATTTACAGACAGAGTAATAACTCACAACGTGTACTAGCTTATTTAAAATCCTAATAACCCAGCTCAGTCTTCCAAAACGCTTCTTAGGAAAATGGTGCGCCCCGAGGGCTTCCTAGTGGGGTTTCCAGAGGCCATAAACCCTGGCAGGTATTCTTGCTGATGCGCCTCCATTCCGATTTTCTCCATCCGCTACTTCGATGAGAGCTGGTCCCTCGCTGAAGGCGAGGAGGTGGGGAGAGATTCTTGTCACAGAAACACAGACAGGAAGAAAGACCCATTGGTTCCTAGAAGTATGTCTCACGCACCATATAACCAAAACACGCCCTTTAGCCATTAGTAAATCCACCAGGAATATCACTTCCACATACACACCCACCATCCATGCTTAGGATAACAAACGCGATGAACCGCATCTTCTCTTCTTTTAGTTTACTAAGGCGAGCTTGGGGGGCTTCCGGGAGATCTCCCGATCTAACCTTACGCTTGGAGACGGCGCATACAAAGGGTACTTCAAAATAGATGTTGAGTTGAGCCCTTGCAGTTGTGCGTGTGTGTGTATGTATGTATGTATGGGAGAGGCAATAAGAAGGATGAGAAAGTTTAGTAGATTTTTGGGCATTCGATAAATGTCAAACTCTCACTCTTCTTGTTCTTTTCTCACATTCACTCTCTCACATATACACACACCCTACAAACCACCAAATGCACCAACCATTGTTATTTACTGTTTTGCAGCTTTATCAACCGCTGCAGCTACCCAAGTATGATTAAAAAATATAAGATAAAACGCAAAAGTTTAGGAACTCAGCGAGCTAGAAGCAACAAACCCATTTCTACAATTGTACAATTAATATTTCGTAAAAGGACTGGCTGGAGCTCATTGAAATCAAGGGGAGATATTTGCTATTCTAAAACTCTTCCAATAGATAGGGTAAGATAAAAGAACGATATTTCATCAAGATGATAGCTGAAAGGAAATCTTGCCCGCCGTCTCGTGCCTAACTCGCGTGACACAGAGGCGGTATCGCTGCCTTCTCAACGCAAACCACAGGAAGCGGTTTCGGCTGCGCAACTTCTCCCGCGTCCTAGTGCTGCTCCTGTTCCTCTCGGGGTTCTTGCTGGAGTGGATTGGTGCTCCAGGAGACCAGTTAACGTCAGTCTCCAGTGTTGTGGGCTGGCAAAAAAAAAAAACATTAAACTATACTGTACATAAAATAGCCACATTTAAAAATCAAGATGAGCGGATGAGAAATTAGCTCCAGAGAATTCCAAGAATCATCTCTAGGTAAGGTTGGAGAGCTACTGCCGTGGATGGACCAATGGTTTGATTTAGTATAAAGCAACTTCGTGGGTTCCTGTGTAAATCCTACCCTATCCATCATCAAAGCCCTGTCCAAATAAAAAGGTCACAGTGCCCAAATAAAAGCACTACCATTTCATTCGCTTCGGCTTTGTCGGATCTCCAGAGAAAATGGCTATGGGTAGTTGGGCAGATTTATTTGTGTATTTTATGTGTGGCTATAGCTATATATTCTAGAAATACACATACCAGGTAAAAGAAAATACTTCTTCGCGCAGCGCACAGTTAAACTATGGAACTCACTGCCACAGGAGGCAGTGACAGCCACCAACTTGGATGGCTTTTAGACAGGATTGGACAGATTCATGGAGGAGAGGGATATCAAGGGCTACTAGCAATGATGACTATGTTTCTGAATGCCTGTTGCTGTAAACCACAGGACGTGAGAGCCTACTCTTAGGCTTAACTCCTGTTTTCCACAGGCATCTGGTTTCCCACTGTGAGAGCAGATGCTGGACTAGATGGGCCATGGGCCTGATCCAGCAGGCTCTTCCATATGCCTCTTTCTCCACACACAGCATAATGTACCATTCAGATCTAACCTATATGCCGGATCCACTGTACAGTATTTCATTGATGATGATGATGATGATGTTTCGACTGCGCTTTCAGTCTTCCGGAGTTTCCTAATCCTCGCTTACATGCGCCCCTTTGCAGCGGTAAATAAGCAAATGATAACCACGAAACGGGATCTAACGCGCCTGCCTTGTCTCCTTCCCTCCCCAACCCTTGTCTTGCCCCGTAGCTTCGGACGAGAGTGGCCCTGAGAGCAGATCGCGGCCGGCCGCCGCCTCGACGCGAGCGGACGAGGATGACGAGGAGAGAAGAAGAAGCGCAGGGTGCTCTTCTCCAAGGCGCAGACGCTGGCGCTGGAGCGGCGCTTCCGTCAGCAGCGCTACCTGTCGGCCCCCGAACGGGAGCAGCTGGCGCACTTGCTGCGCCTGACGCCCACCCAGGTCAAGATCTGGTTCCAGAACCACCGCTACAAGATGAAGCGCGCCAAGGGCAGCGGCGCCGGAGGAGAGCGCGCCGGGGAAGGAGCCGGCGCCGGAGGAGCGGCGGCGGCGGCGCCTCTTCTACGCAGGGTAGTGGTGCCCGTGCTGGTGCGCGAAGGCAAGGCGTGCCAGAGCTGCAGCGGCGCGGCGCAGGACTACGGCGGCGCCCAGAGCGCGCTCGGCCTCCAGGGCTACCCGGCTTTCCCGCAGGCCGCCTCGCTGAGCCTCTTCCCCGCCTACCAGCACTTAGCGCCGCCGGCCCTTGTCTCCTGGAACTGGGGATGAGGAAGGCGCCGAGGACGCGGACAGGTTTCCAGAAGGAGAAAGACACATACACACACACTGGACCTCGCCTGCCCTGGGGCGACGTCTTGGACTGGTGCCTTCATCTCGCGAGGCGTTGGCTTGGATAGGACTACTTTAGAGTAAAATGAGTCGCGGATCCCAACCAGTAACATCAAATCCCCAGCAGCTTGCTTCCAAGGGAAGCGGGCCCAATCCTCTCTCCCGCCTCTGCCAAATTATCTTTACGCGGAAGTAACCGTGGGATCTTGAAGGCTGCAAATCCTACGCAGTCTTCCTGGGGTTAAATTCCAAAGAGATTTGCAGATAGGAACGCGTATAGAAGGAAGGGTGCAAAGTTAAGATCACCCAACCCGGGTTAATTTCCCTTCAACACACACACACACACACACACACACACACACTGTGTTCACAGTAGGCCTAAGGGGTCGGGAAAATATGGGGATTTTCTACCCATGGCTATCGGTGAAATGGGATGGCAGCCCTCATGAACGATTGTGAGTAGCAAAGCCACGAATGGTAGTTGTTCCGGATTAATAGACAGAAGTGTGGGAGGGGTTTCGGGTCCTAGTGTCACTTGGAAAAGAACAGAATTCAACGGGACTTCCCTGTCAATGTTGTGAGGATCGGAATGCCTGGCGTAGCTAACCTCGATCGTCTCCCTAACCCTGTTTTTGGCCTTTTCTTTTAGAAAGCTGGCCGAAAACATAGTTGTTGTTGGTTTTTTTTTTAAAAAAGAAGAAGGTTGAATTTCATTCTAAACAAAACGAATAGTGAGTTGCTTGTATCAGACTTAGTTTATTTTCAAATAGAACTTTCTTACCCTGATCAATAAATCGGATTGTTGGCAAACAAAAACACCCTCGGGACCTGTGTCTTTTGACAGAAGAGGCCGGCATCACCCAAGATGCGCGCTTGCCATAATCCCCAAAGTCCCATATCATTCACTATTTCTGATGGGACCATGCCGGCAAATTCAGGTTGCCCTCTTAAAGTTAATTGGTGCTACAAACTCCCTCCCCGCAAAAGAACGGGGGATAAGGAAAGTGGGGGGGGGGGATGCACTGGAAAGTGTGAGGCTAACAATTGCTTGGCCAAACTTCATATTACCAGCAAACAAATCAGAACAAGGCTCAATTCCTCTTTTCGCAAAAGTTGTGCACACAAAAATCAAGGCCGAATGATCCAGTAAGCTGGTGTTTGGGAGCGACCAAGGCCTCTACCCTTCCGGAAGGATCCACTAAATTCCCTTTTAAATATCTTTTGGATGCCGTTGCCTGGTCATTTGGAATTCCGGGATTAAAATCAGTCCCGCTGAAGTTCGCGGGGTTCGCAAGACAGTAAACGCTCAGAAGGTCGAATTGCTTGCCTTCATTTATGCCGAAGGGGCAATTTACACCGGAAAGAGTGACTGTCAAGTGACAAGCTGTTAGGGAGATGCTTGACCCCTCCCCCTCCCCTCACTCTGGGGTGCTTTCCTGCATATGGGCTTCCAGGACTGTTAGCAAGGCTAGGACCCCTTCGCGGTAGGAAAGCAACACAACACGCACACACACAGAGAAAGAGGGAGAGGGAGAGGGAGAGGGAGAGGGAGAGGGAGAGGGATCCACAGTCTGCGATCTGGCAAATTTGAATGTACCACCAACTCGTCCCATTAATGCAAGGCTACTTTAATCAATGTGATTGCCATTAAATGTACCATACGAATATGTACAGGAAGACGGATGCTCTGAACTACCGGTAAATATTTGTCCTAAATATATAGTTAAAGTCAATGGCTGTACCCAGAATTTACATGGTGAACTAATACTTAAAGGCATTGCAGTAAAGCAATCCAAGGGCCCGCTCCGACCCAATTACACGGACACCGCTGGCTTCGAAAAATCAATTTGCTTCAACTGCAGTTTCGCACGTGCTCAAATATCTCCAGCTGAAATACAAGTTGACTTTGGCCGGATTTATAAGAAACGTATCAAAAAATAGGATACAGTATATTACCGGTATTCAAAGCGTTGCATTCAGAAACTGGGAAAGGAAGCCATATATATATATATATATATATATATGTATCCCGGAACTTTGCCCGGGACCCTTTTCCTTGGAAAGGAACCTAAAACAGCTGGTTTCTTCCAAGCTTCCTGAAAAATGCCTCCATTTCTTATCGCATAATAAACGTGCATATATACAAGCAGAGCAGTAGTAGTAACAGCAGCAGCACCAGCACCACCACTGCAGTCATTATAGCACAGCCCTTCCAATATTCTGCCACCTCCCTTGTTCGATTGTCCTTTTTGATTTGATGCTGTCCTTATTTTTGCAAGTGACAGTACCGAGAATGTATATATATTTTCCAAACAGCTCTTACGACAGGAAAGAAACCGGCTCTGACTTGTTTTCGCGATGCTGTTTTGTAACAATTGCGCACATTTTCACTAATTGCTTGCAGGGCGTGGGGGAGGTTAACCGAGCGATTTTCTATCGAGGATTTTCTCGGGTTCCCCCACGTATTGTCAGCCGCAATGCTTTAAGAATGAAGACTTAAACGGAACCCGTCGAAGTTTCTCACTTTTCAAGACTGAGATGAAAGGCAGGATTTTTTTTTTTAATTCCTTTGCGTATTTCCGGACTCTTTTAAATGATTTTAGGATGGGAACCTGGTACCTCCTTCATTGGCAAGCAGCATAATCTCAATCGTGATAGCAGAGGAAGTGATCTGTGTTGGGTGGAAGAATTGAAATTCTTGTGCAAACAGTGCAGGTTGGATTCTGAACTGGTCCTCTGACCTCCGCATCTCTCGCCTTCTGCGAAGTCCGAAAGTGGTGGTCCTTCCTTCGCTTCTCTTGGCGACCTGGAGGTGGAGGTAGAGAGATGGGAGTTGTGCGCATTCTCTCGAATGCCAATTAAGAGGAATATTATTGACCCTTTGGTTTGGCTGGATGGCTTCTTAGGCCAAGGGAAGGGGGGGGAGAGTCTGCTCAATATTATACTAGGAGAATATTACTGACCCACTCCTTTAGGACGAATGGTTTCTAGATGGAACCCTGACTCTTTAGTAGTTTTCACAATGTACGGCTGCTTTTACTTTTTAATGATTTTGTTTTATTTGGGTATTCTAGTTTTTCAGCTTTACTGCTACTTGTGCATGCGTATTTTTGAGTTTACAATCTGTTGTTGTTTTGTAAACTGCTTAGAGACTGCCTTGGCCTTAAGTGGCATACAAATAGATGAAGAAGAAGAAGAAGAAGAAGAAGAAGAAGAAGAAGAAGAAGAAAAGAAGAAGAAGAAGAAGAAGAAGGGCTTCACTTCCCACCAGGACTGGTGCCAAAGAAGGACGTTTGCCCGGGTGTGTCCCTTTCTTTAAAACAGCTCATCTGAAAATGGACTCTTTTCAATTAAGCGCACCTCTTGCTTTTGACCATCCCTCATCTTGGCGCAGGATCAAATTCTCTGGGCATTGATTGGTGGTCGACCACAAAGCACCCTCTCTCTCTCTCTCTCTCTCTCTCTCTCTCTCTCTCTCTCTCTCTCTCTGTGGTGTGTGTGTGTGTGTTTGCTTGTGTGCCTTTGGCTGCAGTGGGCCTTCTGAGTCCCATTGTTGTGGAGGGCCGGGGGTCATTGTGTGATGCCCAACTCCGTGGTGGTGGTTTCAAGAAGACATCTGAGTGGGGAGCAGAAGGATATTCGGGTCCAGCTTCTTGTTTCCGGGGTTGGGGGTTGGGGTGGACAGTCCTTGTTGTCACCTGTTTTTTTGTCTCAGCTGCTGGCCACCTTGTCTTCCATATGGTTGGGGTTATCTCCGAAGAATCTCCCAGAGAATCGCTCCCTTAAACCCCCTTTTGTCTCGGGAGTTGAAAAGGGCATTGTCATGCCTGAAAGGGACCAAGACAAAAAAATCCCCGCACTGTTTCAATTCAGGACTGTTTAATCAGTCCCTAGTGACAATTTTATAGGTTTTAGGCGGCACAATGGTATCTTTGAAAACCTTGTGGCCTTCAGGGGAGACAAAGAGCCCGAATTTTATGGGCTTACAACGCAAATTAGAACGATGCCAACATGGAAGGGAGATTATCAAATTTGTATCATAAAAAGCCTTTATAACAAATGATTGGGTGGGGGAGGGGCTGCGACTTCTAGCAATAGACTTTGTAGAAGATAGACTGGAAGCTACTTTGCATGTTAACTCTTCGCTTAAGCCTTGCTTAGGCTTTGTTGAATTCCTGAATATAACCTGGCACTTATTCCCCGCCCCCCACCTCCCACCCCAAATTGGTTTTTACCGTAAACAACCCTCTGCCTTATTCAAACAACAAAAACAGCTTTGCATACTTCATGAAACATTCTCTCAAAAAGTAATATTTATGAAAGTGGCAGCAGATTGATCCAAACAGAAATTCTTTGGAAGTATCTCCTGCTGAAATAAATGTGGCACAGCCACCTCCCCACCGCATCTTGCAAGTTTGTTTCAGTGGTGACTGTCCTCACCCTGCTTCGAGCCCTCTATGATTAGTTTAGCACTGGGGAGCCCATGATGTGCCCAGTCTCGATAAAAGGGCTGTAGCTCATCAGCTTTCAATACAGAAGGTCTCCGCTCAATATCTGGCATAGGTTCTCTGGAAGATGAACCTGATGAAATGAATGCCTGAAACAGTGCAACCGCGCAAAGAAGTTGAAGGGGGGGGGGGAGTTAAGTCACGCGCAAGGAAATCACTGCTATGAAAAACTGCTTCACAAACCCAGGTTTTATCACTTGATTTCTCTATCCTTGGGCAGTGGAATGTGGGAACCTGGCTGCTCCATTGAAAAGTACTGCAAGTAAGGAGCAGTGAGAATTCTTTGTGATGATGTGCAATCTGGGATGGCTTATTTGCACACTTAGCACACACACAGTGCTTTTTTCTAAAAATAAATAAAAAATATTGGGGATACTTTCATTTTCCTACTCATATTGAAATACTGCCCCTCAATGAGGACAAACAAAATGTTTAGGGGTATGCATACCCCTGTGTACCTCCAGAAAAGAAGCACTGCACACACCCATCATCATTGAAAATTCCACTAAATAAGTTTAAAAATATATGCATGTGTGAACCAGCTCAAAGAGGTGCCTGTCAACATGGGCAAGTTGGGTCACATGTTACATCTTCTACAGGAATGATCCACTTGGGAGGTTTAAGTTAAGGTTATTAGACGTCCCCATTTCCCGGGGACAGTCCCCAGATTTACAAATCAGCCCCCATACAAAATCCATTGAAGTTGAAAAGTGTCCCCGCATTCATCGGGGAAAAAATCTGGTAACCTTAGTTTAAGAAGAAGAAGAAGAAGAGTTTGGATTTGATATCCCGCTTTTTACTACCCGAAGGAGTCTCAAAGCGGCTAACATTCTCCTTTCCCTTCCTCCCCACAACAAACACTCTGTGAGGTGAGTGGGGCTGAGAGACTTCAGAGAAGTGTGACTAGCCCAAGGTCACCCAGCAGCTGCATGTGGAGGAGTGCAGACGCGAACCCGGTTCCCCAGATTACGAGTCTGCCGCTCTTAACCACTACACCAAAGTTTAAGTTCCTCAGTACAGTTTAAAAGTGTCTCAGCCAGGTCACAGATTGGCCCTTCCTTCCACATAAATGCAGTCTTAATTTCTAAAATGCACACATACATCATACGTCATAAAATGGGAAGTTCACAAAGTCTCAACTCTACCATGATGCCATATTCCCTGCTTGGCATGTCTTTTAATATTCATTACATTATGGCTACTCAGGTATAGGGGAAATTAGCTGCACATCCTCAGAAGTAGCCCCATAATTATTACAGAGACAGTGGGTGTAGTGGTTAGAGTGACAGACCAGACCAAGACCTGAGAGACCAGGGTTCAAAACCTCACTCAGCCATGAAGCTCACTTGGTGACCTTGGGCCAGGCACTGTCACTCAGCCTAACCTACCCCCACAGGGTTGTTCTGCAGATTGAGAGTGGGGACACACACACCACCATGAATGCCACCTTGGGGTCCATGGAGAAAAGGTAGGCTGTAAAGGCAATCAATCAATCAATCAATCAAAAATCTGATGCTGATTTAGGGTGTTCAAAGTGCTTTACATACACCATCACATTACTACTTGCACCACACTTAATATTGAATCACTGAATTATTATATTACACTACATTTTTTTCAATCCTAGGTAAATTTGCACTTTAATGCAAACATCTAAGCTTCAGTATAGATGGAAGTGCTTGTTTTGCAATCTGGCTAAAAGAAACAGTGGGTTGGCTGACAATGGCTTTGTAATCTCTTTGAAACTCTGATAACTGATTTTTTAAAACTTTAATTTTCTCACATGTTCACTTTTATGACCTTGCTTTTATGGTTTGCTTTTGCTTTCTCAGAAGAGCACCCTTTCTTCTCTCTTGGTGTATTATTTTGACCTGGGTCAAAACCTCTGACCTGTATCCATATAAACTGTAACTTGCTTGGATGATATTCTTTAGCAATGTGGACAATGGATTGTACAGAATTTAGCATTAAGGAGAATGTTCCTTAAGTGCAAGGGTTTCTCTCTCTCTCCTCTTCTAATGCACCTGTTAAATTTACTCTGGGTTCCCCCTGAGCCCTCCAAAGCAGATATAAGGGTGGCATATGGAGGGAGAAAGTGCTAATCCTTGCACTAGTGCAAATATTTAGTTGACTACCACCCAAAGGATGGAAAGTCTCTCTGTTACCTAACAAAACTGCACAATTTTCACGTCAATTCAGCTTCTCTTTATGTTAACCATGTTTATCATGAAATGGTAGCAGCTTCACAGTGTAGCAGCATGAAAGCCAGTTAGTCTACTTCTGACCTTACATGTTAAAGTCACTCTGGTTGAGGTTGAATCCTGACAAGACAGAACTACTGTTTTGGGGGGACAGGAGGCGGGCAGGTGTGGAGGACTCCCTGGTCCTGAATGGGGTAACTGTGCCCCTGAAGGACCAGGTGCGCAGCCTGGGAGTCATTTTGGACTCACAACTGTCCATGGAGGCGCAGGTTAATTCTGTATCTAGGGCAGCTGTCTACCAGCTCCATCTGGTATGCAGGCTGAGACCCTACCTGCCCGCGGACTGTCTCGCCAGAGTGGTGCATGCTCTAGTTATCGCTCACTTGGATTACTGTAATGCGCTCTATATGGGGCTACCTTTGAAGGTGACCCAGAAACTACAACTAATCCAGAATGCGGCAGCTAGACTGGGGCTGGGTGCGGCTGCCGAGACCACATAACACCGGTCTTGAAAGACCTACATTGGCTCCCAGTACGGTTCCAAGCACAATTCAAAGTGTTGGTGCTGACTTTTAAAGCCCTAAATGGCCTCAGTCCAGTATACCTGAAGGAGCGTCTCCACCCCATCGTTCTGCCAGACACTGAGGTCCAGTGCCGAGGGCCTTCTGGCAGTTCCCTCACTATGAGAAGCCAGGTTACAGGGAACCAGGAGGGCCTTCTCGGTAGTGGCACCTGCCCTGTGGAATGCCCTCCCACCAGATGTCAAAGAGAAAAACAACTACCAGACTTTTAGAAGACATCTGAAGGCAGCCCTGTTTAGGGAGGTTTAATAGATTATTGCAGTTTAATGTTGGAAGCCACCCAACATTGTGGCTGGGGATAACCCACAAGGGCGGGGTATAAATAAATTATTATTATTATTATTATTATTATTATTTATTATTATTATTGGTGGGGGAGTGTGTCTATGTGCGAGAAATGCATTCATTCAGCCCAATTTGTTCTTGAATACATATCACCATTATAGCCAGAGGAGATACAATTTCCAGCCACAATAATTGTCCGATTGCATATCTCCTGCTTATTTTTCACATCCATATCATAACTGATTTGGCAGACTGACTGGGGTTAACAATAGAATCATTCTTCATCCAGTCAACATGTGAGACCACCTTACCCCATATTTAGGGTTGGACCAACCATGAATCAAGGTGAGGTGACTGCTTCAGGTGTCAAGACCAACCAGGGCAGCAGATCCTGATATTGATCTTTCTCTGCCCCCTTGTTCCTGATGTAGTTCTTCCCTCACCCCTTCTTCCCTGGCAGGAAGGGGGGCATCTTTTGTCATATGCCTCCGGTGCCAAATGTCTTGGGCTGGCCCTGCCGTATATGCCCACTTGACCGCTTCAGTCTGTGAAACTGGCACTCTTAAAGGTGCCACATAATAGCCATTCCACAGTTTTAACTGTGTTCACCATAACTTTAATGTTTTATTCTTTTTGCAAACCACCTTGAGCTTCTTTACAATCAGCGTGTATAAATCTTATGAAATAAAGTAATAAAGCAAACCACTCACATGGACAAAGAAACACTTATCGTGTGCCCAGAGAATGGAAGAAGCTGGCTCCACTCAAACATAATGTTAAGGATCTACGGATAGACCTTGACTCTACTATATTCCAGTAAGTAGTGTTTTTCATTTAGTGACAGCAAATTTAAAGAAGAATATCTTAATTGCACCCTAGTCTGTGGTCAGCCACATGTGTGGGGAAAATAAATGTTTTGTTCAAATATAGTCCTGCAGAGTCACACAGTTGATTTAAATCAATTTTCACCAGCCTGGTGTCCTCCAGATGTTTTAGACCACAACTGCACATCAGCTCCAGGCTGTACCTTGTTTAAATATTGACATTTTGCTAGTATTTTCCACAGCAACGCATATTATGTGGCTGAAATTGAATGTTGGAAGATTCTGGACTGACAAAAAGAAAAGGGCCTCTTCACACAATGTATCGTTGAACTACATAATTCACACCCACAAGATATAGTGGTAGCCACCAACTTGAATGGATTTGAAAGAGAGTTAGACATGACTACTGAATGTGATAACTATGTTCTACCTCTATTGTTGTGGGAATGTTGTGGGTAGCAGGAGAGGATATATTGATTAAATATTATCCTACCTAACTCACGCTAGTGAGTTTATTCATGCAGCAGAGTACATTCCCCCTTTTACACAGCAGGAAGCTAGTTGCAGGTTTGTTAGAATCTCTTAAGTTCTGTTATTCCTGGTAAGATCCCTTTGATTCCCTCCTAAAGAATAAAGACACAACAGTCTTATTCAAGTAACAATAAGAAGTTTACTCACAATCAGAGCACAGTGTGATCCCTGAAGGCAGGCTTTAGGCTTGAAGTTACAAATAAGTTGAAGGAGTGGATTTACCTCATATGGGTATATCCCGGCAATGAGCCAGCAGTGCAGTCCAAGAGAAGAAAAGGCATCAAAAGAGGAAGGTGGCAGTGTGACTGGACCTTTTGTTAGGTTGGAAGGGTCACGCCCACCTACCTGGTCACATGCAAAGGAAGGATGCTCCAGACCAGGTGTAACAGGAAGTTCAGCTGGCTGGACCTACATTCCCCTGCATGTTTACTCTAGGCCAGGCATGTCCAACAGGTAGATCATGATCTACTGGTAGATCACTGGACGTCTGTGGTAGATCACTGGTAGATCATTGGCTCCCCTCAAAGAAGCTGAACAACTGTGGCTCCCCTAAAAAAAAAAAAGCTCAACATTTTACCTCCTTCCTGAAAAAACTCAACAACTTTGACCCGAACCCCTCAAAAATGGGACTTCCTCCTTCCTATAAAATGCTCAACAACTTTGACCTGAACCCCAGGGGTAGATCACTGCCAGTTTTTAACTCTGTGAGTAGATTGCAGTCTCTTGGGAGTTGGCCACCCCTGCTCTAGGCAAACAGGAAATGTTGTACTTGACTGCTCCAGAGGATTACATCCCACAATTGTCAGAGACAGTATGCCCCCGATTGTCAATTGCTGGAAGCACAAATGCGAGAGTGCTGGTGTGCGAGGTCCTGCTTGCAGGCTTCCCATAGACTTCTGGTTGGTCACTGGGAGATCAGGATGTTGGACTAGTTGGGCCTTTGTCCTGATCCAGCAGAGCTTTCATTATGTTCTTCTGTTCTTACATGTGTACACATGACTTCAGACACTCATGTGCTCACATCTAGGAACCCTGGCCCTATCAGTTTTGTTCTGGTGTGATCATGGGAGCAGGGACAGCATAAGACAAGACATTTTGCTGCCTAAGGTGGGGAGGCAAATGGCCCCTTCTCTCTAGGTGAGGGCGCATATTGTTCTCAAGGACTGACAAATTATTATGGCACCTAAGACAGAAAATTCCATCAGCATCTCTCCCTGGGAATAAAGATATTACAGCAATACATTAATTAACTAATAATTCACTGCTCTTATATTACACTCTACATCAGTTGTCTGAGGTACCTGCCTCACTATGCCTAATAACAAGGCCAGTCCTACCATGGGAGTAGCCAGGAATTTTTTGGGGGGGGGGGCAGAACTGACCTGATTGGTCAGTTGGTTAAGTATTTCTATTACAGGTAGGTAGCCGTGTTGGTTTCTATTGTTTTACATGATCTAGGGGGGCAGCTGCCCCCTGCCTCTGGCTATGCCCATGAGTCCTACAATTGTGGGGAACCTTGGACCATGATGAATCTGCTGTTCCAGAAGTCTGAAATACTATTTCCCCTAATGTAGAAATGTAGAGTTTCAGCACAGATTGGCTGCTTGCAACTGCTGTTATAACTCCAGCTCACACAAAGCATGGAGGTTGGTAAAAATGCTAAAAACTTAATCTCCAAGTGCTGATCTCATTTTTTGGTTAAAGTCTAAAAGAGCATCATCTATGCAAAAAGAGGAAGGAAACAGCAGGTTTAGGGGAACCCCAAGCTTTGCAACAGCAACTGCAACGGCAGCACACCCACCCACCCACCCACCCACCCAGAGAGAGAGAGAGAGACATATTTAGCAATATCTCCAATATCTTTCCCATTTGAATTACACCTCTGAATAAAGGAGATTGTTTTGTTTTGTTTGCTATTTGGGAGTATTGCTTTTTATAACATAAACAGAGCCAGAGCTAAAGCTTGCTTGAAGATGCCGCCACCATCCTGGAAACTATCACCCATAATCTCATATTTGCCTGAGCTGTCTTGTTCCTGAGCTGAGGCATTGAATGCAAAGTTCAATGCAAATTCAGTTTCGCCTTTGCCACGTATTTCATTCAGTTGGCAGGTCAAGATCTTCCTCTTCCTCCCACCCACAGCACCAGTAAATGACATAAGATTTAAAGTTCTGGAAGTCCCTGGTTTATTGCTAGTATGGGTATGGATTTGTATGTGCTTTTGGCAAGCAGCTGGTTGAACACTTCTTTTCTCTCCCACATACAACATCTTCCTATAATAATCTTTGATCATTACTCCGCGACACACATATATGATTGTGTCGATATCATCTGTTTTCTTACCAGCAGACCCCCCCCCATAAAGCCATAAATCATGCTGCCGGTGCTGCCTTTTCTAATGACCATTCAGTTTTCCCTGCCTAACATTTGCTCCATATCGCTGACATAAAATATGGATGCAGGTGATGTCCTTTTATGAATTCATCTTTTGCTTCTTTCCTTCTCCTTCACTCTGGGCTTTTTCCTAGCTTCAGAATGTTGTGATTTCTCCATGTTTGCCGGGTGTGGGCTTTCTAAGTCAGATTGAAATATTGCCTTTGTTTTTGTTAGGATTTTAGATCTCCCAAAGGTTTATCCAAAAGTATACATTGGGCCTATTCTGAAATATGTCTATTAAGATTAGTCAACAACAAATTGAAATGAATAATGAATATTGAAATAAATACTCTTTGAAAATGCTTTTTGGGGGTGGGGTGGGCAGAATTTCATTTCCTTACTGCTGGAGAAAGAGATTATTTACTTTCTGATCTATTTTTCAATGGCCTCTGGTAATTAATTTAATATTAATTTCATTACATTCACGGTACATTTAACATTAGCTGTGATTCCTGAATTGCTGGGGGTTGGACTAGATGACCCATGGGGACTTTCCAGCCCTACAATTCTATGATTCTATGATTTTCAGTATTATAGATAAGAAATGACATATATTTTTTGTTGTTGATCTGCTATTTATTTATGGACTTGATATTCAGCTGCTGCTTCAGCAAATACTGGTTTTGTGCTCCCCACTGGCGTAGGAAGGGCGGGGCGTAGGGGGCAGGGCGCCCCGGGGAGCGGGATCCTGATAGGGTTCCATCTCAGCTCGCCCTGCCCCCAGAACACATGCCCCGCCCCTGTGGGCAGCGCGCCCCGCCCCCAGAATGCACGCCTGTCCCGCCCCCGCCTGCTTCCCGCCCCCAGTGCCAGAGCATGAAGCTCCGCTACTAGTGCTCCCGCTTCCAAAAGTGGAAAGGGCCATCGATGAAAAGCAGAGCACATTATCTGCCTACACAGAGTCCCAATTCCTGGGATGTGCAGAAAGGGCTGGGAAAGATTACTTCCTGAAACCCTGGAGAGCTTCTGACTCTCAGTATCAATGCAGGGCTAGATGGATCAGTGCTTTGTCTCCATGTATGGCACGCAGCTTCCTATAGTCCTCCTATACATGGCAGGAAGTTGAAGGCAAGCTTTAAAGGGTGTTTCCTCTAGAGGATAGAGCATGGTAATTGTTGGTACCAATACTTTATTTACAAAGGCACATGGAAACGATGCCTTATGAGGAACGGCTTAGGGAGCTGGGTATGTTTAGCCTGGAGAAGAGAAGGTTAAGGGGTGATATGATAGCCATGTTCAAATATATAACAGGATGTCTTATAGAGGAGGGAGAAAGGTTGTTTTCTGCTGCTTCAGAGAAGCGGACACGGGGCAGTGGATTCAAACTACAAGAAAGAAGATTCCACCTAACATTAGGAAGAACTTCCTGAGAGTGAGAGCTGTTCGGCAGTGGAATTTGCTACCAAGGAGTGTGGTGGAGTCTCCTTCTTTGGAGGTCTTTAAGCAGAGGCTTGACAGCCATCTGTCAGGAATGCTTTGATGGTGTTTCCTGCTTGGCAGGGGGTTGGACTGGATGGCCCTTGTGGTCTCTTCCAACTCTATGATTCTATGATTCTATGTTGAACAGCCATTGCAGATGTACAGAAACAAGCTCATGCTGGCCTCCAGTTACTACACCAGTTCCCTGCCAGGCCAAATCCATAGAGTTGCTTTGAGCTTTTCTTGCACAAATCCCTTCCTTCCTGCTTCCCAGACAACCCCCATCTCCTCCCAGCCTGAGGAGAGGTGCAATTCCAAGGAGGCGAAATGGTTTCAAGATGTGCTCAGGCTCATCATGCCTCAGGATCCAGGCTTCGAAAAAAGGCAACCCTTCAGTTATATTGCAAGAGACTCTGTAATCATGAGTCTGAGAAAGGGAATAGCTGAGTGCTTCTCATGAGACACTTTCTCTTCCTTCTATCAGTCTTTTCCTAGTGGAGAGAGGAGGCCATTAGCTCCTCTTAAGCAAATCGCTTTGCATTTTTCACTATGCTCACCAGTCTTTTCTCCTGAAGATGTTGCACTAAATTGGCAGCCACTTCTGTTTTGCCCATGATTAAATGATAACTTTCCATTGTCGTTCTCAAAGCTCCCCCTTTTAAACAGTCATTTGCCGAGTGAAAGGCAGTCTGATTTCAGGAGCGCTTGTTAGAGCATGTGTGATCCTGTCATCATTTCTTCAGAAAATCATGCACCTGCAGCTGGAGTGAGTTACCTGCCGTCAAAGGAGGAATTGTCCATCTTGCTAAGCATTTAAATATTGTCTTCATTGTCAGGGATAACAACAGCAGGAGGGAGGCTTCTGTAGGTTAACCACATGCTGATTGAGCCTTGTTGCTTTAAGAGGTGGGATGATTTGTGATACTCAGCGATAAAAAGAGCAGCTACTTTGTTAGTTCTATTCTAACAGGGAGGGTTGTTGGTGGGGAGGGATCTGAACTTATCATTTATGATATAATAGCAGCAGCCTGAGGCCAGAGTAAGAGATCAAAACCTTTTTTTATTTTTTATTTGGTAATAAACTCTACACACAAATGTAGTTCTCTCTCTATCTGACTGGAAAGCATGGCAAATAGCAAGAGGCAGAAGTGGATGAAATGAGGCATGTAATGAAATGAAAGCAATGGGATCATTTTTTAATTATTTTTTAAATGTAGGCTGCAAATGAATTTGTGCTTCCTAATAATGGGTACATGACGCTGATTTGCAAGATGCACAGATGGGAGGCTCTTGGAGCTGAAGGCTTTATGGCAGGAATGAGGAGCCAGTGGCCCTGCTAACATCACAGGGCTATCATCTCCTATCACCCCTGACTATTGGCCATGATGGCCAGGGCTGATGGGAGTTGGAGTCCAACAACATTTTGTGGTCCACAGGTTTCCCATCCCTGCCTTATGCGATGCAGGGCAAATTGAGGCCAGTGATGCAACTAGTGCCGGACCTGGCAACCCAAGTTCAAGATCCCATTAATGAGCACCCAGAGAGTAGCAAATGATCGGATCAGTGGAAAACAGGCCCTGCATCAGCACCTGAACCATCAGTGCTGCCAGGGATGCCAGTTCCTGGGGGTCTAGCCCTCTGGGCCTGCCTATATTTTGGGGGTAGGGGCCGCCGCCCTCAATGTCCAAAAAGTGTGGAGGCTCCTTCTCCTTCTTCTCATCCTCCACCTCCTGTTGTAGAGGAGATGGAGGGTTGAAGCAGCCTCCTGACGGTGGTGGCACCAAGAGAAGGCAAAGGAAGAGCTGCCAGCCATTGAGCCACACAGCTGCCATATTCAGCTCCACCCCTGGCTCCTCCCAATGTTATGATGTCACACACATGACGTCAGGATGTCGCAATGTCACACGCACAACGTTGGCCTCCCCAGTCGACCTCGCAAGCTGGCACCTCTAAGTGTTGCCATCCTTATTTTCTACTTATTTTAAAAATTTACACTATATACATGTACACTTTTTATTCAGTGACGGAATGGTCAGTCAGGCATGCATTTGATTACAGGTGCTCATTTTATTATTTTTATTTTAAAATATATATCATGCTTTCTTTGCTTTTTCTGAAACAAAGTGGTGTGCATTCCTTAGTAAATAGCATCAGGGCATGTGGGAATACGTTTTAGGGTTTTCCCGCGCGATAGCCGCTTTGTTAATCCTTCTGCGCTACTGCACAGAAGGAAAGAAGATCCGGCCGGAGATTGGAGCCTGGATCCCTCCGCGCCTCCCCGAAAGCGCGCCAGGAAGCCTCCTGGTAACGGTCACAAGGCTGGTTTCCCGCCCAGAAACACTCGTTATTGCAATGTTGTTATTGGTTGATGCTTATTTGATGATGCTGTATAATTTACCAATAAATAGCCCCTGCTTCTGTTAGCTCAGAGACAGAGCCACAGAGCCACAGAGAGCTCGCTCACATTGAGTGTACTTGAAACCACCGACTGCAGTCTGTTTTATTGGCCTCCTTTCTGCTTCTTCGGCCACACCTTTTGCTTTGCTTCTTGCTGCCTATCCTATCTTCTTCAGACCTTCTGCAACTCCCGAAACTCCTCACGACCTTCAAGATTCTTCATAACCAGCAAACCTTAATAACCAGCCGTAGCAGGCTCTCAGACGACTGGTTATCCCAGCAACTGGTTATCCTGACAAGGGCAGTAGAAAGAAGCTCCATTATATTTCTGCAGTCACTATGATGCTATGGTTGAAGTGCATTGAAAACGTGAAACTGCACATGCTCAGAGCATTTCTTTTCTTTTGGGTGTTGGCCAAATGCTTGGGTTTTTTGAGGTGTAAAGGAGGTGGTAAGGGAATGATCCATGTAAAGTGCATGCTTCACAACGCAGTGCACTGTACTCATGTACAATTCTGGGTGCCTCACCCCAAAAAGGATACTGGAGAGCTGGAAAAGGTTCAGAAAAGGGCAAGCAAAATGATCAAGGGAACAGAGCAACTCCTTTATGAGGAACGGTTACAACATTTGGGGTTGTTTGGTTAAGAAAAACGCAAGAGGGGGTCATGTTAGTTGTGTATAAAACAAATTATGCATGATAATGGAGAACATGATTAGATATAATGTGGGATGTGAAACACAGAGCAGTAAAATACAACATTCCTAGAGAGGACATAAAAGGGGGGTGTCTGGACCAGCCAGTTGGAACTTCCTGTTTCCTCCTGGGCTGGGACAGATTTCCTCTGCACATGACCAGAGGTGGGTAACAAAATAGCACAGAGGAGGCAGCCATCTCCCTCTTTGACTCCATTCCTCAAAGAAGCAACATCTTCTTAGCCTGAGATGCTCTCTTAGCCAAGAGAGGACAAAGGAACTATCTCCTTATAGGATAGATTCCAGGTGTATATACTATGTAACTTAAGTCTGCCTTCTGGGATCCATCTGTGAACAGAATGTGTGTGAGGAAACTCTTATACTTTTATACAAGACTGTGTCGTGTCTAATCTTTATAAGAGGGAATAAGGGGAATTACCAGGAAACTTATTTTAGAGGCTTAAACAAGCCTGGCAAAGATGTTATCAATAGTACAAGTTTAAAAGGGGGAATGTTACTCTGCTAAATTATAGAACTTGTTAACACAAGTTGGGAAGGATATAATTAAACAATATATCCTCTCCTGCCTCCCTGAACATTCCCGCAGATAAGTCCCCGCCCCCAATCTCTCATTACACTAGAACTCATGGGCATCCAAAAGAATTCAGGACAGACAAAAGAAGGCACATAGTTAACCCGTGAAATTCATGCCCACACTCCCATCAGAGGCAGTGATGGCTATCCACTTGGATGGCTTTAAAATAGGATTAGACAGATGCATGGAGACTACTAGCCATGATTGCTATGTTCTGTGGGAATGTTAAGGAAGGTAGGAGATGTATTGTTTTGATATGATTCTTCCTCACTCACGCTAGTGAGTAAACAGCAGAGCACATTCCCTTGCAACTTGTCATGAAGCTGTTGATGACTGGTGTCAGTCTTTTAATTAAGCAATCCAGTCTGCCTTGTGCAGACTGGATTCTTCCTGGTAAATCTCCCCTTTATTTCCTTCTTAAAATAATAATAACACAACATAGTCTTCTTGAAAATAAGAATAAAGTTTTACTCACATTCAGTTCACAGCAATAATATGAAGGCAGGCTTCATCTTGTGGTTCAGTTACCCTTGTAGGATAAAACACGTAGAGAAAGGAAGTCTGAGCTAAATCTCAGACTTGCAACTTGTGGGCTCCATTCTTTGTAAAGGATGAGCCATGTGCTGGCTAAGAGCCAGGACCAGTAGAGATCCAGAAGAAGAAAATGGAGAAAAGGGGGAGGAAACTGCATGCCCAGATCTTTTTATTTGGATCAGCTAGGGTAACACCTATCTACCTGGTCACACTCAGAGGAAGGTGGCTCCCAACAGGTATGACAGGAAGTCCTCCCTGTTTGGAGTCACCTCTCCCTGCGTGTCCGTTCTAGGAAAACAGGGAATGTTATACTTGACTGCTCTAGCAATACATCCCACGTGTGCGGTGGAATACCCGAAGCTGGCAATCACAAGTGGGGAAAGTGTGGTTGTACTCAAGTCCTGCTTGCGGACTTCCTGTAAACATCTTGGCTGGTCACTGTGAGAGCAGAATGTTGGACTAAATGGCTTTTTGGCACAATCCAGCAAGACTCTTATGTTCTTATGGCTATCTCAAGCCTCTTGCTCCTCCTTCCTGGGAAGACCATTAAGTCTAATATTATAGATTCAGGTAGGTAGCCATGTTGGTCTGACACAGTCAGAACAAACAAATAAATAAATAGTCCAGTAGCACCTTAGAGACCAACTAAGTTTGTTCTGGGTATAAGCTTTCGTGTGCATGGACACGGAAGCTTAAACCCAGAACAAACGTAATTGGTCTTTAAGGTGCTACTGGACAATTTTCTAATATTATAGGTAAGTCAAGCTCTGATAATGGAGCTCAATGCAAAGAGCTTTGGGATGTAATGGATTGACTAAAGAGCCATATGTTTCCCATCCCTGTTTTATATTTGGTGTGTTTTAGGTGTCCTATTTTCTGTAACTGGCTCTTAAATTTGAACCTGCATTACTTCTTTGATTCCTTCAGCACACCTCACACCTGTGATTATAATTAGTCATGTTTATGTCTATGCACAGCAATGATAGCCATTAAAATATACACACCTAAATAATACACTACTGGAATTTGAACATTTTTGGTGATGAAAATACAAACCTATTCCTTCCAAATGATGTGGTTCTTTTACTGCAGGATAAATAAACTTTAGGGTTATTTACTTTGGGCTACTCTTTCCAGCGTGTAAATGCTTTAATGTGATTTTGGATTACATACAGTCTTTCGAGTAGTTCCACCTTACTGCAATATCATCGTGTTATCTTTCTTTTTAAAAATTTTGTTGGCCACAAATTTAGAGATTGGTTAAAAGGCCACTTCAAACATTTGGCCCATAAAAATTCAGACAAAAGGATGAAGAAACTTTTTGAAGTTCTGAGCATCTGGTATGCACAGATATCAAGAATGCAGATCAAAGGGAACAATGGATTCAATACACAACATTCATACAGTACATGTGTTGATAGCTGATTATGGTTACTGGGTTTCCTGAGGAATGTTTGCTCAGCAGTGCAGGAGGGAAATATGTTGCTCCATCAATAAGCTGCTTCCTTTGTCTGATCAAAGAGGAGTTCAGTGAGAGAGTCAAAAAGGATGTAATTCAATGACCTCTTATGCCAGTTCAGACCCGTGAAAGTCAATGGGACTACATCAGAGCAAGTGGCTATTGAACTTCTCTCCAAATTGTTAAAGCAGAAGAGATCTGATGTAAGAAAGATCAATTATATACCATGATGAGGCTATTCTAGTTAGCACTTCATATTTCAAGATGTCCCAAATGTTTTTCTGCATATTCTCTACAAATGACAGCAGTTGTCACAGAATGTTGGAAGATAAATCAAGGAGCTTTTCTGTTTCGTTTCCAAACCTTTACAATAATCAAACACTGTTTGACAATAAAGATTTCCTACATATCTTGTCCACGTGCTTATCTCCAAAATCCAAGCACGTAAGAAGATTCCTACCGTTTTAGGCCAAAGGCCCATCTAGTCCAGCATCTTGTTCTCACAGTGGTCAACCAGATGCATAAGGGAAGCCTGCAAGCAGGTCCCAAGTGCAACAGCACCCTCCCCACCTGCGATTCCCAGCAACTGGTATTTAGCGGCACACTGCCTCCAAGGTAGAACATGCCCATCACAGCTTGTAGGTGTTGAAAGCCTTATCCTTCATGAATTTGTCTAATCCTCTTTTAAAGCCATTCAGGTTGGTGGCCATTATTGCATCATGTTAGAGTGCGTTGTGCAGTTGAACTGGGTCAATGCAGAGCCAGGTTGGCTTGTAAATATCAGTGGCAGATCTTGGGGTCTCAAATTTCAGTGGTGCCCTGTGCAACCATCAACATTTGGTGCCCCCCTCCCTGCCTCTCACACTCCATTCTAAATAATACCAGTAGTTGTGGTGCCCTCCAATGAAATTGCTGGATGCACAACAAGAGTACATTCAGGGCCGTCTTAGGCAGATCGGCCGCCTTGGCGTGGCGATCCCTCCAGCGCCCCCAACGTGCCGCCTCTCCGCCTCTGGTGCCACATCCCTCCCTCCCGTGCTGGCCGCCCCTCGGGAGGGGGGGTGGGCGAGCCGGGCATGAGGGGCGTGGCGCTGGAGCAGCATGGGGCTCTGCGTGCCCTCCCAGCGCTCCAGCTGGGGCGCCCAGCGCAGGATGGGTGGAAGCGGCTGTGTCGGCGGCGCACGAGCGCCCGCCCGCTGCCCGTGGGGGCGGGGGCGGGTTGGGGAGGGGGCGCACAGTATACCGGCGGGCTCGCGTGGGCGCCCCTGGGGGGCCGGCGCCCTGGTGCACTGCGCCAGTAGCCCCTATGGATAAGACGGCCCAGCATTCATTTCCTGCAAAAGAGGCACAAAACTTTTGATTCCTGAGTATGCTAAAGCTACCCAATATTAGAAGCACTCCGCTAAATCTGCCTTTATAAATATTACGCTTTGAGTGGATGAATACTTAGTACAGCATGTGATGGAACGAAACAACTGATGCACTGGTACGTAGAAACAATGTGAAAATATCTATGAAGAATAGTTTGTACTTCCAAAATTTATGCTGGCCTTGTCAATCAGGATTGCTTGTTAGATGGATGCCGGCTTTTGTTGTTTCTGAATATCCAAATAGAGCAACAGTCCTATTTGGAGCACAATTGCCTGGATACCCATGCCCATGTTTGATATCAGTGCTAGGGGAAGTATGTAACACAGAGAGCATTAGCAGATGTCTTCATTGCTCACTGCTCCTTTTCAGACTCCAATAGCATGATGATCAAGACACTGGCAAGGACATGGCTTTGACACTTTATGAGATTATTTCCTACCACAAATCCAAGCTGTTTTATGGCGGATTTAATTTATGCCAGATGGCCATTCACTCTTCCAGCTCTTAGAACTGCATCCCACAGAAAACCTTCTTCCTTGGTAATATTTCATCTGACCCAATAGGCCAGCTCGGGACTACATCACACAGAGATTTACACTTCTAAGTGCCATGTTGGGCACAAGGACAAACAGGCAAATTTTGTGGTGGCATATTTGCTGAGGATTTGTTTGAAACTTGTGAATGCCATACATCTTTAAAAGACTGGGATTACCCTACCTGACTAATCAGGAAAGAGAGAAATCGTAGAAATGAGACAATTATGGAAATCAGGAAGCAATTTAATTGTCTGGAAACATCTTAATTGGGATGAATATCATTTTCTTAAATGTATCATTTTCTTAAAGTAATAGTGTTACTGGGAGGGGTGCATAATGAAAAAAGAGCTTTTAAGTACAACATATTAAGCTATCGAAACTAAATATGTGAAAGAAGACATGTATGCTTAGTGCTGGCAACAATGTGATTAAACATGTTAGCTACCATTGCTGTATAATGTTAATCGGGAATTGCTTAAACTTGTATATTTGTATTAGGTGCAACTCTCTACACACTTACCTAGGAGTAAGTCGCTTTGAAATATCTGATATTTACATCTGAGTAGACCTATAAAGGATTCCACTGCAAAACTATTCAGGGGTGGCGAAACAACAAGGACCATAGCTGTCAACGTTTCCCTTTTTTAAAGGGAAATTGCCTTATTCCATATAGGATTCCTCGCAAGAAAAGGGAAAAGTTGACAGCTGTGACAAGGACTGGCTAATATATTCATGCATTGACACCCACTTTTAGAGGCAGAATGCTGGGCTTGATGAACCTTTGCTCTAATTTAGCAGGGTAATTAAATAAGAAACACAAATGCAGCAAAGAGCATTTCTAAGGCTTGCTGCCTGATCCTGTGCAGAAGTGAGCATTCCCCAGACCAGTAAAATGAAATTATTTTGTATTTCAAGTCTATTTACATTTCTCTGCTGGCATGCTGTTATGCTGTATTTTTCTGAATTGTTTTCTATATATTTTATTTGCTTGTTCTATTTTATTTAAAATGTATCTAGCTCAGTGGTGGAACATCTGCTTTCCATTTGGAAGGTCCCCGTTAAATTAACGGAATCTGTAGGTAGGATTGGGGGAGAAACCCCTGGAGAGCTGCCATTAGTCAACGTATTAAGACAATACTGAGCTGCATGGGCCAATGTCCTGACTCTGTGCTAGCAGCTTCCTATGTTCCTATATCTTACCTGCTCTTTATCAAAAGATTCAAGGGCAGTATGCAAAAGTGTGAATAAAATTAATTCATAAAAATGCACTTTGAAACCACTTTGAAAACCAATAAATGATCATAACAAAATACAAAAGGACAAAACTGCCTCCCTAAATGCTAAGAACAGAAGACAATTCAAAAATAATCTGCAAATTAGATTGCCTAAGCTAATAGGAAAGTATTAACCTGGCACTGTAAAACTTGTAATGTTAGCTTGTAATACTTCTAAGCAATGCTATTTTTTCTAGAAAAAGAGGTGCCAGAACTTACATTGATCTCCCTTGTTCTCTTACACAGTCAAACCTCGGTTGTCGAACGTAATCCATTCTGGAAGCCCGTTCGGCTTCTGAAATGTTCAGCAACCAAGGCCCAGCTTCCGATTGGTTTCAGGAGCTTCCTGCACTCAAGCAGAAGCCACATCAGACGTTCGGCTTCTGAAAAACGTTCAAAAACTGGAGCATTTACTTCCAGGTTTTCAGCGTTTGGGAGCCAAAATGTTCCAAAATGGAGGCGTTCAGGATCCAAGGTTTGACTGTAATGGCAACAGTGCCCACCTGAGAGGTTCCAGAACAGTGTTCCGGCAAGTTCCAGCTGAAAAAAGGCCCTGCTTCCAGAGGTATAGGAAGCCTCTTGGGTGCCCGGCGGCGTTGCAGCCCGGAGGCACCCCCTGGGGGTGGGGTGTCCTGACACATGTGTCATGACATCATGACGCATGCGTCAGGACAGACTGCGCATGCCCGGAAAACCGGGCATGCGCAGTCCATCCCGCCGGTGCTGCTGCTCCAGCGGCAACCCGCCGAGCGAGTGCGGGCACCTGGGGCTTCTCCATCCCGATCGTGCGGGGCAGCTCCATAGTGGCGCCAGCGGGCGGACCCCAGATGGGCCGCGGGGCGGAGCGGTTTCGCTACGCTCTTGCTCGGGGCCCTCCGGCGGGACGCAGCTGGCCCAAGTGTCACCCCCTTCCCTGGAACCCATAGCGGCGCTGGCAGGAGGACCCCGGACAGGCCACGGGGCTTTGCTCCACGGCTTGCTCGGGTCCACCAGCGGGGTGGGGCTGGCCCAAGTGTCACCCCCCTCCCCTGGAACCAGGGGCGGATCGCCCCCACCGCCCCCCCTCGTGACGCCCGTGCCTGCTTCTAAACTTGTAATGTGACCCTCCCATCCTGGTGTTCTCTAGAAGGTTTGGACTACAACTGCCATGAACCCTAGCCAGCACAGCCATGCAATTTTGTTACCTCTGGCAAACATGCCTCTCAACACAAGATGTTTGCTACACAACATCAGCAGATGTGGTATTTGCCCACCCAATTATTCTCAGCTGTAAGCATCCCTTCCACTAGGTGTTATCAACCTGTAGACATATGTTTGCTGAGGTCATGTGTAGTTCTGAAACTGATTTAAATGGTTAAATGAAGATATGGGAATATGGTAGCTTATATGATTGCATCAGGAAGAGCTCTCTATGCAGGATATTGGAAACAGAAGGAGGTTTTGTTAATTTTCTGGCTTCAGTGCCATATGGCAGAAAATGGGGTGTAAAACATAAATCTGCTTAGACATCAGAAAATAAAGTTCCTACAAGCAGAGAGCCATTAAATAAGAGAATGCTGCAGTTTCTAAGATATACTGACAATGCTCAGGAAAAAGATAGGGCAAAAGGCAGATTCCTTTTATACAAATAAATCAACCCTTTTTGTATTCTGTAAAAAAAGATCTCAAACAGATATGAAAGGCTACGTTGTCTCTTTATTATAAGAGACACATTTTTAAATAAATTGAAGGTGCACTATTTGGCTGCGTAAAAGACTGAAATTAAAACCAGATATGTTTTCTAACAACCAAATGCTAAAAGTATCATAGCAGCAAATAGCTGTTTATGATGGGGCGCAAGTAATGAAATTACAACTTCTGGTATTATGATTGCTTTATGAATCTAAAAGCAAAAGCAAAAAAGGACATACCTGAATAGTCCTGCTGTTAACGTCAAAGGAAAATCTAGCTGTGCCAGCTGTGACTGGCTGCTCTAACATCACAATAATCCTGGTCGCTCTCATGGGTCCTGGCCCCTTTGGCTGCCACTGATTTAGCAGCAGTGATGTCACAGTTTGAGCCTTAGAGAAGGACTTTGAGAAAACCTTTGATTATGAATTCTGGGGTCTGTGATCAACTCATGGGGAAAAAACCAACAGAAGTACCCAGGGCTTTTTAGTGACATATGCACATCTGAGTACTCATGGAGCCTTTTTTGAGACGGACAATCCTCTTAGACCCAGTGTGCTCCACTTCTAAAAGTTAGCTTGCAAAGAATCCCATTCATTGTTGATAGTTATTCTTGATAAGTTGCAGTTACAACATGTATTTATATTGTGGGATGTGAAACACAGAGCAGTCAAATACAACATTCCTAGAGTGGACATGTTTGTACCAGCCAGTCGGAACTTCCTATTTCCTCCTAGGCTGGGACAACTTCCCTCCACATGTGGACTAGAGGTGGGCGTGACCTTACCTGTGCAGGTAACATAAGCACAGGGCTAGCCACCATCTCTCTCTCTTCTCCATCTTTCTTTCGTCGTAGAAGCATCAGCTGCTTAGCTTGAGATGCTCTCTTGGCCTGCAGCCAAGAGAGGACAAAGGAACTATCTCCTTATGGGATAGATTGCAAGTGAATATATTTTGTAAGTTAAGTCTGCCTTCTGGGAGCCACCTGTGAACAGATGTGTGAGTAAACTATTTTATACCTTTTATACAAGACTGTCTCGTGTCTATTCTTTTTAGGAGGGAATAAAGGGGAATAACCAGGAAACTTATTTTAGAGGCTTAAGCAAGCCTTGGCAACAAGTTATCCAGTGTGTAAGTTAAAAAAGGGAATGTTACTCTGCTAAATTATAAAACTTGCTAACGCAAGTTGCGAAAGATATTATTAAACAATATATCCTCTCTTGCCTCCCTGAACATTCCCACATATATTTCTTTCTAAGCTTCCTCACGTTCAAGAATGGGTGGCTCTATTTGCTAAAAGGATTATTATACCCTTCCCTCTTAAAAATTGTGATTGGATAAAGAGTTAGCCCCTTTCAAAATGGCGTGTGTGCACATGCATGGAGGTGCTTGCCTTTTGAGACTACCCAGAACTGGGATAGGAGCATGAGCCAGTACAGATACAAAAGAACAGTCATCTCTGCCAGTTGCACAACACAGAACAGGGCCAGCAATGGGCAGAAGAGCCTGTATAATGTACATGCCAAGCTAGATGGCCAGCAAACATTAGCTCAAGCCACTCTGTGAATCACATCAGCTGGGCGATCAAAGGATCTGATATTATGCATTTTGGTTTCTTCACTGGGACTAATGCTTTGCAGTTCTGTAAGGAATTACCTATCTATTGGTACACTGTTACTAGGGGCTCATTTTACACATTACAGAAATGAGGAACTACATCACACGCACAAACAAGGAAAACAAATGGCCAAAGAGGACAAATATGCCATTGCATAAGATTGACATATGTTGATTCATATGCAAATGTAGAAATGCATTACCCCTTACAAATAGAGGTTGCCTTTGAACAGAGGGCTTTCCTCTGTAAAGTAAGACACATGCACAACTGTCCTTCAAGAGAAACCTCTTTTGCCATGAAAAACTCAATCAGAAGTTTCTTTCTCGGCACAAGTATCAGGATAAATGCCATCACATTGTTTATATATGGCCTACCACACTTTCCCGTCTATAAGATGCCCCCAAGTATAAGAGATGCCCCCTATTTTTGGGAACTCAATTAAGAAAAATGGAGCAGTTATTGAGCTTTCTTTGGAGAGGATTGTCCAAAGTTGTTGGGCTTTTTGGGGAGGATTACCCCAGGGTTGTTGAGCTTTTTTTAGGGAGGATTGCCAATCAACACCACCCATTGATGCAGCAACCAATAACACACCGCTGACAGCCTTGGCAGCAAACAATCAAACGTTCCTATCATGCACTACTCATGTATAAGATGACCCCCACTTTCTAGCGAGATTTTAAAGAAAACTACATAGTCTTATACACGGAAAATTACAAGTATATAGCCACTGTGGACATTTGCGCCCAAAGTTACTTGCCTGTTTCCTTATTTGCTACTTTATTTGCTTTTTTTCATTTTGAGTGCATCCAGATCTTCTATAATGGCACTATATGATACTGTTAAGAATTACAGATCTAACAGCATCAAGTAAGTAGCACAGACTGTTCTCTTTCTTGAAACAAAATGATATAATGCGATAACTCTCTTCCTTGGATGGATATTTTCCCTTCTCATCAATAGTGAAGCTGCCCGAGACCTACTGCTAGTCTCCCTGGAGCTAAAGAATTAAAAGTTTGTCACTGTAAAACAAAATACCCCACCCAATGGACCACCACTCCCCCTCCCCCAGCACAAACATGTTTTATGGTACTAAACATGGTGCTATCGTTCATATAACCCTTTAAAAATGAGCTAAACCGAAACATAGGGAACCCCCTCCAAAAAAAACGAAAGTGTTCTCTCCCTCCCTCTTTATTTGCTTTTCTATTTATCATATCATCGATGCATAGTATGTTACAGTCAAACACATCGTAGTAAGAAAGAGAAAAGAAAAAGAAAACAACATAAGTATAAGACATATATCTGCTAAATAATAATAGTAACATAACTTATTCCTCCAATTTAATTGGATCTTATGGGCCTAATTTTAACTCCCCTTCCACTCTTTCTCTGGTTTCTATTTGGTTGTCTTTTTGACTGCATTTCTTATTCTACTAAATTATTTTCATTACTTTACAACTATCCCATTTTGGTCACATCTATAAAAAATCCTTCCAGTAGCACCTTAGAGACCACTAAGTTTGTTCTTGGTATGAGCTTTCGTGTGCATGCACACTTCTTTCAATGCACACTTCTTCTATGGCAGACCAACACGGCTACCTACCTGTAACTGGAACTATTAATTTTCTTGTATAATGTTTCCCATATATTCTCTATATAATGTCCAGTCCTCTTTTTTAAAGCTTCTGGGTTTGTTAGGAAACGTTCTTTTAAACATTTTCTTAATTTCATTATAGACCATCTCCAGAATTCTTATTATTTCTAAAGACCACCATGGGTGATAAAATGTGCCAATTGTTTCTGTACATTTCCAGCATAGGTCCACTTTTAGTTCTAGTTTTAGCTAATTTACTTGGCATCAAGTACCATTTTAAACAGTTCTCTTTTAATGCATAACTAGCAGTGAATTTAAATATATTGCCCACAAATGTTCCCACAGGTTCGGATCAAATTAAATAATACATAATAATAATAATAATAATAAAATTTATTTATTTATTTATACATACCCCGCCTATCTGGCTGGGTTCCTCCCAGCCACTCTAGGCGGCTTCCAACAGAATATTAAAATACAATAGTCTATTGAACATTAAAAGCTTCCCTAAACAGGGCTGCCTTCAGATTTCTTTTTTTTCTCTTTGACATCTGGTGGGAGGGCATTCCACAGGGCGGGCGCCACTACTGGGAAGGCCCTCTGCCTGTTCCCTGCAACTTGGCTTCTCACAGTGAGGGAACCGCCAAAGGCCCTTGGCACTGGACCTCAGTGTCCGGGCCGAATGATGGGAGTGTAGATGCTCCTTCAGGTATACTGGACCGAGGCCGTTTATGATCCAATCTTGTGCCCATTTGATCATAGATGATTTCACAAACTCTTCTTAGTTTCCCAATCTAATAATATCCTATGCATTTTAGATTTTAAAAAATTACTCTAGCTCTTAATATTTCATTTTTAAATTGTACTGGTTTTTCTGCACATCCCAATTTATTACCTACCTTAAATGTTGATTTGATTTGATGATAGTTTAGCCAGTCTGAAAACTAATCTTTAATCTCTGCAATTTTTTTTCATTTTTGGTTCTCCTTCTGAAAAGTCTAACAAATCATTATAGGTACCCCCAGTTATCACTCTCATTAATTTTTTTCCTTTTTTTTCTGCTTCTATTGGGGATAACCACCTGGCTGTTTTGTTTCTAATAAATGTTTGTATTTTCCACACACTCTAATTAAATTTTGTTCTATTAACATGGTTGCGAAGCTTTTACGTATTCCTGCTTTGCCATACCACATACTGGCATGCCAGCCGTGTTTGACATCATGACCTTCCAAATCTAGCAACTGTGTGTTTCCTAGCAGTATCCAGTCTTTTATCCAACACAGGCAGGCAGCTTCAAATACAATTCCAAATCTGGGAGTGCGAAACCTCCTCTGTCTTTTATATCAATGAGAATCTTATGTTTTATCCTAGGTTTCTTCCCCCTCCAAATAAAGGTATTTTCGCCAATCTTTTAGGCATCGTGTGTCATTAAGTATTGGGATTGTTTGGAATAAAAAATAGCCTTTCCATTTTATTCCAACGAAAGTGTTCTCATAACACTTGCCCTTGGTGCTGAAGACAGCAAAGCCATGAGTGGTTCCAAAATTATAGCTAGTGTGCAATGCCTGTGGGCAGAAACATAGCAGAGACTGACCACAAAATCTGCGTGGTATTGGGGGATGGACTAATTGAAAGTATACATTTGATACCTATAAAGAAGAGCCTGCAGACATGCCTTTAGTCTTCCATCTCCATTAACAGGTCTATCATTTACATATCCTTTCGCATATGTGACTTTCTAAAAATTGGAATGCTCTTTGCATTCTTGCTTCTACCACTGCTCTTGCCACTTGAACCTTAAACCACTTAATACTGTACTGGTTTTGATTCTAAATTGCTCTCTTGGTTATTATTGTTAGCAGTAACAATTAAAAAAGAAAGTAATAAATAGTAATTATATATTCTATAGTCTAACCCAATTAAATATTCTGTTCAGCCCTGCTCCTGTGTAAACTCCCTTAAGGAAGTAGGGTTTGGCAGTTTGCGGCATACAATCACCATAGCAGGCAATTATTATTCCCATTTTACAGATGAAAGTGAAGGCTAAAAGGAAGCAAATTGCCTTAAGGCATCCAGAAAGCCCAGTACTGAGACAGTGTGAAAAGATGATGCATCTCCCACAAGCTTCAGTTTGGTGCTAATTGCCAAGTTCTTCAAAGAACTAAATAAACATTTAAATTCTTTATGAGAGTTGTAGTTACCTCCGTTCTTTAATGTAGTAAGATGCCTATTCAAATACATAACAAAGTTCTTTTTCTGAACATCAAAGCTGTATTAAGAAGAGTTCCTACTATTTAGAAACAAAAATGGATATGTATGACTGATCCCCTAGAGGGCAGTATGACCTAAATTAAGCTGAATCGTTCAATTAGCATTTCCTCCTCCAATGATCGGCTCAGTTGTCTCACTTCAAGAATTACTTTCCCAAATCTGCTGGTGGTGAAAGTTATTTTTGATCCCAGAATCAGCAGAAGGAATTATAAATGCTTTGCTCATAAATAACAAGCTATAGAAAGAAATATTTTGAGTACTGTTCAAATATGCTTCATATGCTAGTTCATTTTCAAGTCATAACCCGGTTTATGACTCCCATTCCACTTATGATCCAAGGTGAGGCATGTGACACAGCAAAGATATTAAAGCTCAGCAATATAGGCCTGGCCAGTGCCTAGAATAGAGATCACCTGGGGATCTTATGTACCCTGGATTCCATCATGGGGAAAAGGCATGATTTTCAAGAAGTATATTTAGCCATGAGTAAAAACTGAATTCGCTTGAGACCCTGAGTATGTTCTTGGTATTAGGGTTCAGCCTTGGAACATGCTGCAATGATAAGAAAGAAGAGTGTGTTAATATTTTGCTTATTGTTGTTGTATAATATATAATGTACTATGATTGTAATGGATGGTGATAATTATGTGGCTACCATGGTTCTTTATAGAGAACCTTAGAATCTAACATCTGACAATCAGAAGGGGCAGGAGAGGGAGGAGGAGAGGTAAAGGGGGGAATAATTTTTTTTGCCTGTACTTATGGCTCTCATTCCTAACTAAAACTAAGCCTAGCACCCATGCACAATAGGTGGACCTTACTACTTGTTTTATATAAAAATAAAAAGGTAAAAGACCTCTGGATGGTTAAGTCCAGTCAAAGGTGACTATGGGGTTGCGGTGCTCATCTTGTTTTCAGGCCAAGGAAGCTGGCATTTGTCCACAGACAGCTTTCCGGGTCATGTGGCCAGCCACAGTGGTACCTATTTATCTACTTGCACTGGCATGCTTTGAATTACTAGGTTGGCAGGAGCTGGGACAGAGCAATGGGAGCTCACCCCATTGCGGGGATTCGAACCGTCAACCTTTTGATAGGCTTCTCCCATGGTGCTCCCCATCCAATCTTAAACCATGCATGATGAACATGCACAGGAGCACCCTGGAGATATAGTAACTATTATTGCCATTTTACATGTGGAAACTGAGGCAGGGTGCTAGAAACTGGTGCTGGAAAGAGGGGTCAGGAATGATGCCCTCAGTCTTTCAGAACAAATGCATCTGTCTTCCTCTAGGTTTCCTGACAAGTCTTAAATTGATCAGGACAATTTTTCTACTTTTTCAAAAGATGGAATAGCTCCCAGCATTTCCTAAACTTAACAGTCATGGGATCAGCAACCAATTAAACTTTAGGACAAGCAGTGGATAGTAAGCATAAACCGGGTGTCTTCACAATGCAAGTAAACAAAGTTGTGT
Organism: Lacerta agilis; assembly: GCF_009819535.1. Taxonomy (NCBI): domain Eukaryota; kingdom Metazoa; phylum Chordata; class Lepidosauria; order Squamata; family Lacertidae; genus Lacerta; species Lacerta agilis. The sequence goes on from NC_046312.1 coordinate 31,510,622, forward strand.
TCCTCAAGGATCTTTGCTGGCAATGATTTGCAGAAAGATAAAAGGACAAAGCTCTTTCTTCCGTGTCAAATAGCTACTGCTGCTCTCAAGCATGAGTTAAAGTGGGACAGAACTTGTGATAGTGTGCACTCTTGGAATGCGCTCAGTTGTGTGTCCCAGGATCTCACAAGCCACTCTGGTGTGCATTCTTTTTCTTTCTTTCTCAATTAAGTTTTTGTTAAAGATTTTCTTGGGTTACAAAAGCACATACAGTACATCGTCTCTATTTTCAGATCATAATGTCCTTTAAGACAAAGGAGGGAACCTGTTACCTGCTCTGATCCCCCACTGTGCCTTTCCAAGGTCCTTTCTACCTTTACACTTTGGCTAATTTAGGAACAACCCATAATTTCAAAAGTTACAGATTAGCTTCTGTAAAGCTGAAAAAATCACAGTTGAATTCTTGGTTCTTTATGCTGTTAGTTATCACATTGCTTCCACTATGTGTTCAAACTCTGTTGTTGTAGGGAAACCATAAAAGTTAACTATGATCTCTTTTTTATATATACTTTTAGGGAGTGACTGTTGTAGAACTGTACGTCAGAGTTATTATCGGGATATATGGCAATGTATGGAAATGTTGCTTTGTAAACAATAAACTGCCATGCCTGATGCTTTATTTGCTTGTTAGCTGGCATACATTTCTTCTGAATGCAAATTTCTTAGTGACAATCTTTGTGACACAGATGGCCCACTCACCTGCTTCATTAAAGCCTGTTTAGAATACAGGGCTTAATATAGACTTTAGTCAGGGTAACACCATGTACAGCTAATTTGTAATGATCATATCAACTAACAAACACATAATCATGAAGCTCTTAAAATGTATTAAAATTCAGATCTCTCCATTAGCAGCCTCGCTTCATTAACATATTAATAGACAATGTGCCTTTTATAATTAGCTGTCTTCTCTTTGCATCGTTGAAGATAATTCCAGGAGGGTTTATGGAAAAGTTCACATTTTCTCCACAGAGGACTAGTGCAGAATCCAGGGGTCCCCAAATCGTTATGGGGTTTTTCCATCACCTTTTCTTTCTTTCCCTCTTTCTCCACTCACCCAACCATATTGCCTGATCAATAATAAAAGCCTTTTGCTCCAGAAGGTGAACTTAAGGACATAAACCCTATAAAACAGGGGAGCAAGGCACTTGGAACAGTATATTTTCCTGACTAGACTGTGTCCATTGGTTAAGACCAGCCAGCGATCTTAACCATCTTTGGTTGAGGGCCATTATACAGCAACATAGATAAGAGCATTCTTGTTGAGAGGCACCTCAGTTTTGGAACACCCTCTCCTTTGTGATATGGCTAGCACCTGCTCTTCTAAATTTTAGGTGCCAGCTGAAGGCAATAATTTTTTATTTGCCCAAGATTGTGGTGGAAACTGATGGCACTACTGGCATTTTTTGTTGACTGGTAGTGACTCACTGCCTTGTTTTTAATCGTTGTTTTGTGGATTTGAAACTATTTTACTTGACAACTGCTATGAAATGCCTTTGTGGTAAATGCATGTGTGTGTATATATATATATATATATATATACAGTATGTAAGAAATAATAAATAAATAAGAAGAGCGCTGCTCTAGTGCTGGCTCTCCTTGCACTTGAAATTGATCTAAATCCTGAAATTCATTCTTGAACTCTGGTTACGTTTTTTTGATCGCAGCCACCAGAATGGAATCAGTGGCCAGGTGGAAAACAGGGGGACATCTTAATATGCAAGCATGGTTTGTTAGAATATGGGAAATGACATTGTCAGAACAATTGACTCAAACACAGTAGGATTTAGTTTTAAATTGTATTTTAATCTGTATTTTAATGAACTGTTTTATGTTTTTGTTGTGATTTTATTGGTGTTAGCCGCCCTGAGCCCGGTTTTGGCGGGGAAGGGCGGGGTATAAATAAAAATTATTATTATTTATTATTATTATGGTAAGGGGGCAATGTGAGAAAGATAAATGGATAAGTACATAGCATTTGTTCATTGAATATATAAACAAATCAGTATAGTCAATGCTGTGTCATGTTTCACTGTGGAGAGATCTAATCCATGAATTTGGTTTTGCTTTGTCTCATCCACGAATCCTTGTTTTGTTTTGTTTTGTTTTGTTTTGTTTTGTTTTGCTTGTGTTTATTGTTCTTAATTGAAAAGCAATAACAATAAAATACATTTTAAAAAAAAGAATAATAATTCTCCTGGAACATACCAAAACTCCATCTGGTCCAGCATCCTGTTCTCAGAGTGGCCAACCAGAGCTTGATTAACCAGTAATTGATTAATAAACTAAAGGTGTCTTCATCGATCTGGCTAATAGGAACTGTAGTTCAAAACATGTGGAGAAGACCATGTTGGCAAAGGCTGGAGCAAACCAAATGAAGACAAGCCACCACTGAGGAGTAAGCATGGCTGAGATTGCTCAGGCAGCATTTTGTGATGTGATATTGCAGACTTGAAGTACCCAAAAGCACCCCTGCCTTCATGTGTAAAATCATAGAGAGTATGTATTTAGGATTCCCCAGAGCAACTACAATAACCCTCTCAGTCTGAGCAGGAAGTTAGAACAGCTTTGATTATTTGAAAGGAGCTACATATGTTTAATCATCAAAATGGACTGGCTACAGTGGTACCTTGGTTTGCAACTGCTTTGGATTACAACCATTTTGGATTACAACCACGTCAAACCCGGAAGTGTGTGTCCCTTTTTTAAGATTACAACCCATTTTTTATTATTACAACCAAAAATTTTTTGGGAGGCCCATTGGCGAAAGTGTGCCTTGGGTTACAACCTGTTTTGGTTTACAACCGGACCTCCGGAACGGATTATGGTTGTAAACCAAGGTACCACTGTACTTTAAAAACCATCATATTGTTGCGTGTAGAATTCCATGTTCCATAGGACCTGGATATTTCCTGAGGGATAATACCAGTGTGTGGAATATATTGCTGAAACAAAAAAGATGTGGCCTTCTTAGCATTTTGAACGGAAAAGCAGGTGGTGTGTGTGTTATTTGTGTGTTTTCAAAGGAAACAAGTAATTATAGTGTTGCCACCTGGTGGTGATTGACATTCCCTACAATAACATAAACTTGATATACAATTAACATAAATTGATTCTGCTAGAACATCTTGGAACAAAGTATTTGGGTTCCCAATCAACTTGAATTTTATGTAGTTTATGTCGGATCCAACAACTTACCGGAAACACACAGGATGGAGTTTCTAGGTGACCCATTGAACTGGAAGCCCGGCAAATGAAGATTATTTCTGTATTGAGTCTACATTCTGCCTCACATGTAATTGCGCTGCAGAGGTGACAGGAAAGAAATGCCCCCCCCAAGTTTGCATTTTCCACCTTTCCTTTCCTCCTGCCTCAATAAAAGAAGCTAAGTAACACATTTGCAATGCAGATAACCTGTTGTGAAATATTAACAATGGAGCAGTGGAGTTCCGCAAAAGGAAAAGCAGGGGGATGCCATCCATGCTTTCCAGTGTGACAGCAAGTACTTATGTCAAAGGGAAAGCTTGGGAAATAATAAGCTCCCTGGTGTGGTAAATACCAAAGTAATAATGCACTTGTGTTGTGGTGAAGATCTGTATTATGAAATCTTGTCTGCCTCTTGAAGCAAAGGAAGGAATGTGACTTCCTGTACATCAGCCTATAGAAAGCTGAAATGTGTAAATCTTCTTGTCCAACAGCTCATCTAGGCTTCTTCCTATGGATATTAGAGACAAAGTAGACGTTGAGCAGCTCCGCCTTCTCTCTGTCACCCAAGAGCATTTCTCTGTCTTCTCCATGCAGAGGACCTACTACTTGCTTGTTCTTCCTCTTGCTTTGAAAACAGCTTGAAAAAACCTTTTATTATTACTTAACTTCTCATTCAAGCTTGAGCTTGTTCTGAGCTGTGGCCCACCTGAGCTTCTCCCTGCAAGTGTTGGCTACTCGTATATACTCTTCCTTCATGAATTGCCCTTTCTTCCATTTCTTATGCATGCCCCCTTTAAATCTCAGTTCATCTGTAAGCTCTTATGCAACCACACTGGTCTCTGCAGATGCCTCTCACTTTTCTTTCTTGTTGGAATTGTTTGCAATTGTGCCTTGACCTTTAAGAAATTCCTCTCTCTCTCAGAAAGAGAATGAATATATATAATCTTTTATTAAAATAATCAATGGAAAAAATGCACATTTCATGATACTGAAATAAAATCTACACAACATCAAAAACGAATTTAAGGCTTCTATCCTAGCTGAATCTTTATAAGAGAGGACCCCAACATGGCACCTATGGGTGCATGGCACCTTTGAGGCCTTCCTCAAATGTCTATGAAGCCTCTGAGCTCCCCCAACTCAGGGCCCCCTTAATCATGATCTGGTGAAAGTGGTCACCATTTTATCCCTTTAGGGAAAATATATAGAACTGAAGGAATAAGTCAGAAGAATAACTCACTTCCAACTAGGTGAACCGGCTTGCCCCCACCATTGAAGAGGCCAGTGAGCAACTACCCTATTCTAAGGTTACCAGACGTCCCTGTTTCCCAGGGACAGTCCCTGGATTTACAAATCAAGCCCCTGACAAAATCCATCTACTGTATTTAGTGGGAAGTTGAAGTGTCCCAGTATTCATTGAAAAAAATCTGGTAACCTTGCCCCTATTCTGAATTTAACAGTGGAAAGCATAATGCTGGTGGTCAACAAAAGAGGATTAAAGACTGTCTCAAGGCAAATATTAAAAAATGTAGTATAAACATCAACAACTTGGAAACACTTGCCTGCAAGCACTCCAATTGGGGAACAGCCTTTACCAAAGGTGTCATGGGCTTTGAAGACACTCGAACTCAGGACGCAAGGGAGAAACGTGCAAAGAAGAAGGCATGCTTGGCAAATCCATACCATGATCAACTCTTGCCCGGAAACCAATGTCCCCACTGTGGAAGGACATGTGCATCCAGAATTGGCTTCCACAGTCACTTATGGACTCATTGTTAAAACCGTGTTTATGGAAGACAATCTTATTCAGCTACGAGTGATTGTCAAAGAAGAAGAAGAAGTAATGTGCTCACGTAACGCATGCATGCCATGCGTCGTGCACACGTCACCACAGGATATTGAAAATTTAGGTGGGCCTAGGTATCTCGGCCCACCAGCTGCTTCCCCTGCTTCCCACTTCTTTCAGCTCTATGTACTTTTGAAGGCTCATATTAATTCTATTGTATATAAATCTTACCCTTAGAAAAATGAAGTGTGTGTGTGTGCGTTCTGTTTCTTTGGGGTGGGGGTTAATCTGAGGGGGGGGGAGAGAAGAGAAAATTGACCAGAAGGGATGGTGCCTATAGCCCTCACTCAAAATCTAAATGTGCTCATGGGCCTTAAAGAGTTGGCAATTTCTTTTTCAGAAGATGGAACATGAGGTACATTTCTGCCTTTGCTGGCTTCCTCTCTTCACAGCTATCCCAGATTTGCTTATTGCTTCATAGTTAGTGGAAACTGTGGGAAGTAAAGCACAGGAGCAGTCAAACACAACATTGCTAGAGTAGACATAGAAGGGGAACTCTAGGCCAGCCAGTCAGAACTTGCTGTTTCTCCTGGGCTGGGATGGACTTCCTCTGTGTAACTGGAGATGGGTGTGGTCTCACCTGGGCAGGTTAACACAAAACCACAGGGGCCAGACTCCATCTTCCTCTTTTGGACCACGCTCTCAAAGAAGCCGCATTGCTAAGATCCTCTCTTGGCTTTCAGCCAAGAGAGGGCAATGGAACTGTTTTCCCTTATGGGACAGTCTCCTGAGTACATGTGAATTTTACTAAGTTTAAGTCTGCCTTCTGGGATCCTTTTGTGAACAGGACGCCTGTAAGTAAACTCTTTTTATGCTTTTATAGAAGACTGTGTAGTGTCTTATTTTGAGAGGGATTAAAGGGGGAAATACCAGGACATTTCTTACAGAGGTTTTAACGAACCTGAGCAAGCTTTCCGCTGTGTGTGTGTGTTTAAAAAGGGGAATGAGAACTCTGCTAATTTCTGGGACTTGTAAACACAAGTTGGAATAGGATATCTTAAACAATATATCCTCTCCTGCATCCCAAAACATTCCCACAGAAACAAGGGGTAAAATGCTAGCCTTCTACTTAAATAACAGCAGTGAGTCATTTTTTAAAAAAAAAATCACCTGTCCTATTAACAACTTCGGGTAGCAAGATTTTGGCATCTGTTGCCAATTGCTATGGCAACAGTTGCCATGTTTTATTCTGCTCTCTTTTGTGTACAGTATGTAACTCTTAATAGTATCAATAGACCCCCATGTGCACACATGAAAAGCAGAAAGTTTGCTGGTGAGGAGCCTTATCTTGTGTTCTTTTGAATGCCTGTTGCAATGAGTGAGAAAGCTCAGTAATGTTGGAGAACTCTGAAACTTAGTGGAAAAACATTTACTGTATCAGAATTCAAGGACAAATAGGCATACATAGTATTGACTGTCACAAAAGCCCATGAACCCACCATCATTCTGGCAATCAGACAAACACCCAACTCAGTCCAAAGTTCAACACTCAGGTACTTATGACTCAGGTGTTATTGATCCACACCCAGTCTAGTTTTTGAGTGTGTCTCTCGACATCAAGATTAGACAGGAGTAAGTATCAGGCCAGACAAAAGCTGATCTGAAGGGAGAGCATGCAGGTGTCTGGCTCCTGTTTAGCAAGAAAAGATGTTCTCTTCATTTCTGGTTTAATTATGCCCCCTTTGCTCATAACAGGTGGTCAGGTTTGGGATTTGTAAGGTTTTCTTTCACCTCTAGAGTCCACAGAATATGCCCAGAAAGCAAACATAAGAAAGAAAGGTCATAAGAAACTGTAGTTTCCCTCCCACAGAGCTACAATTCCTAGCAACCTTAACAAACTTCAGTTCCCAGAATTTTGAGGGGGGGGGTCATGTGCTTTAAATGTATGCTGGTTCTGCTTTAAATATATGGCATGGCTGTGCCCCCAATCTGGTCTCCTCAGAATAAATATATTCTCCCCAAAACATGAAATTAAGTTTTGAAAGCTATTGATGAAGTGATGCAATTCATGAAAATGAAAACAGCATCCCCAGTAATGTTCCACTGAAACAATTTCTTTATGCTCTTCAGAATTCTCTATCATTTGGCTTATTTTATTTTTAAAATGTTATACATCACTTGGTTATAATAGAACCTCTAAGCAGTTTTTGAAAGCCATTAGAATTTTCAATAAAAACAGCTCAAAAGCAGGCATTTTAAAAACCTTCAGAATATACCGTAATTACAACAGTACAACAGAATATAATTACAACAGTAAACTAAAAAAAGATTAAGGCACATGTCAGCTATTACTGCTTATAACCAGCTTTTCATTGCTGCAGAAAATTGGTTGTCAAAAAGCAGACAAATAAACAAAATAACAATCCCCCTAATTAATACAACATATCTGTATGATAATAATTATAACAATACATCAAAATACAAAACAAGTAAGGAAAAACCCAGATTCAATAATTCAATAATACAATGAATCTGTTAATTCTATAGAAATTCATTCATAAACATTCCCATCAACAATAAGAATTTATCTCAGTTAACAACAAAGCTGCCCTGGGATAAATATTATAGTATATTAATACCATAAGAAACCAGTCCAAAAACAATATCGATCTTCAAAGCCACTAAAAATGCAATTAATGCATAGTAAAACAATACAATTTGTACACAATAAAACAATTACACTAGCATGCAGTCAAGACAAGTGAGTAGCTGAAGCAGTTTTAATGTATGTATCTAACTAAGAGTAGGCAAAGCAAAAATATTGTATCGATAGATATGGTGAAGAGGTCACATCAGGACATTCCTTATCAGCGGGAAATAATTTCCACTGTTTTTGGCATGTTAAGATACCAAAGAATCCTCTGTGTTAAAATCTGGTCCCGCTAACTTGGAACTGAAGCAAAGTGAAATAATTGGAATGGAAATAAAATATTTTGAAACACTTAAGTGCTTTTATGGAAATGTTTGAAACAAAAAACCAGAATGAGAACAGACAAAAATGTTAAAATCCATAGTTATCAAACCCCACCCTGGTTTCAAAGAATCCTTCCAGCACCAACAATGTGCCCTGTTTTCAGTGTCTAGTGAGCTGCTTCTCCTTCACAAACTTTGCCTTCCATTTATCAGGGTACAGAAATCTGAGGGCAGTCATAAGGCATACTGATAAATTTATGCATGTACCTGATCCCCTGGAGAAAGACTGGCATGAAATATTTGACAACAGGTCTGGATTCAGTTCTTGGAGGTCATAGACAGGTTCCAGACTGATGCCTTCAGTTATTATGTCCACTCAATCAGCATTACAGGTTGGTAAGTAGCAAGGTAGCTGAAAGAGATGCTTGTGCAAAATGGTGGAAAATCCATCTACCTGCAAGAATCATAGAACTGCAGAGTTGGAAGGTCATCTAGTTAGATTCTCCCTTACTGTACCACTTATAGCTGAGGGATGTTTTGTTATGGCATATAGAAAGGTAAAGGGACCCCAGACCGTTAGGTCCAGTCGCAGACGACTCTGGGGTTGCAGCGCTCATCTCGCTTTACTGGCCGAGGGAGCCGGCGTACAGCTTCCAGGTCATGTGGCTAGCATGACTAAGCTGCTTCTGGCGAACCAGAGCAGTGCACGGAAATGCTGTTTACCTTCCTGCCGGAGCGGTATCTATTTATCTATTTGCACTTTGATGTGCTTTCGAACTGCTAGGTGGGTAGGAGCTGAGACTGAGCAACAGGAGCTCACCCCATCGCAGGGATTCGAACTGCCAACCTTCCCTAGGCTCTGTGGTTTAACCCACAGCGCCTCCCGTGTCCCACAGTGCCACCTGTGTATATACCAGTGCTATTTTTCTAGAAAAGGAAGTGCCGGAACTCACCATAGACACCTCCCTTGTTCTCTTACAATGGCAATGGTGCCCACCTGAAAGATGCCGGAACTCAGTTCCAGTGAGTTCCAGTGGGAAATAAAAGCCCTGCATATACCCGGAGGAAAAGAAGTATACCAGATAATATGGAATGTGTTTTATACTACTTTTTATTTTTAGATTTGCCTTGAGAAAGTCTTTAAACCTCTTTTGTTGACCACCAGCATTACATTTTCCATTTTTAAGTTCGGAATAGAGTAGTTGCTAAGAAGAAGAGTAGAAGAAGAATTTGGATTTGATATCCTGCTTTATCACTACCCGAATGAGTCTCAAAGAGGCAAACATTCTCCTTTCCCTTCCTCCCCCACAACAAACACTCCGTGTTTTAAATTTTTCATTTGTTTGATCACTTCTATTTTATAAGTGCATTCATTTTATCAGTCATTCATTAATGTTACATTCATGCTATTGCTTATATTCTGGTGGCTTTTTTCTTTTATTTTAAAACTTTTTTTCTTGGTTACTTTCTATGGTTCAGTATCTGCTTTGAATGTGGAAGGTCCCAGGTTCAGCAGCCCCAGGTAGAGCTGGGGAAGAACCCTGTCTGAAAATCCTGTTGTTAAGTTAGACCTTGGTATAGGATAGCTTCCCGTGTTCCTGTGTTTACCTCCTCTGGAGGTAGCAGTGATGGCAGCTGTAGTTTGTATGTTTTAAAAGTATGGTTGTGAATTTCTCTACTCTTTTTATCTTTAGTAAACTGCTTTGAGATTTATTTATTTTTTACAAGCGCTGTGTAATTTTTATTAAATAAATAAATAGATAGATAGCAGCAGTAGCAGTAGCAGTAGCAGCAGGAACAATCTTAAAATTAATAATGATTTAACATCCAAGAGCTTTTTGTAGGATGAAAAGAGAATAACATGGAACTGAAGGAAAGCATGTGAATTTGTTAGAATGCAGTTCTAAATACACAAGCGTGCGTGCACACACACACACACACACACACACACACTATACCCCTTGGTGATATTATGCCTAGACCTAAGCCATCACTACTAACACATGAACAGCAGACAACATGACGAAGGAGACAACTGAGCCTGGTCGTATTAATTTTCAGAGGTGTAGATGTAATAGTCACTTGCAGGGGGGGGGGAAATAGTTTTTTAAAAAAACACACACCCAGTGGCACCTTCAGAACTACAAATTCATTATGGTACAAGTGTTAATGGAGACTCAAGTCCCCTTGACTTGCATCTGTTGAAATGACCTTGAGTCCACAAACACTTATGCTGTAATAAATTTGTTAGTGTTTAAGACACCGCAAGAGTTTTAGTTGGTTTTGAAGACAGAGGTTTATGTCGTTTGCTTAAGAAAACAAGAGACAAGCAGTATCTTTTTATCCTTTCATTGTTGTTCTTGTTTTTTAAAAGGGAAATAATTAGATTTTCATGGGTTTGCTCAGTGCAACAAGTATTTAACTGTTCTGAAGAATGAAAGGTGACATGATAGACCCTCAGAGAATAAAATTCACTTAGATGCTTGGATACTTTCTTTTCTTAATTTTTTTTAAAAAATCCTTGGGGGAGAGGAGACAGGAAACAGCTGGAGGGGAAATAAGAGGGTAAAGGCCATGCCTGGATACTTTCAAAACCATCATAGGAATCTTCCTCATCAAGATGCCATTGGGTGGTCATCACTGCTATGTATAGGAAACTATTAGAAAATAAATATCTCTGGAGGTCTAACAACTATTAAATTATCTGAGTGGCTGCATAATAATTATAATTTATTATTTATTATTTGTACCCTGCCCATCTGGCTTAGCTTCCCCAGCCACTCTGGGCGGCTCCCAAACGAATGTTAAAACAATACAGCATTAAATATTAATCCCCACTGGTGATGATTTCGAAAGACATGTGGGAATACCCGGGCAGTGATGGATTTGGGCTCTCAAATTTCAGTGGCATCCTGTGCAATGCTACAATTCGCCGGCCCACACCAACTCTCCAACTCCATCCTACAGCATTGTTGTGTCACCCCCTGCAGCTACCCTAAAACCGCCGCTGACCCTGGACCCCGAAGCTGAAGCAGGACAGTGCTTCCATATATACCACCCATCACACTCAGATAATTTGCTTCTAACCACTTCCAGCAGGACACATATTCCTTATTTTTTGTCCATATTTGCCATTGATCCTGGGAATAGGCTAGGAAGAGACTCAGTTTTCAGAAGAAGAAGAAGAAGAAGAGTTTGGATTTGATATCCCGCTTTATCACTACCCGAAGGAGTCCCAAAGCGGCAAACATTCTCCTTTCCCTTCCTCCCCCACAACAAACACTCTGTGAGGTGAGCGGGGCTGACTAGCCCAAGGTCACCCAGCAGCTGCATGTGCAGGAGTGGGGAAGCGAACCCGGTTCACCAGATTAGGAGTCCACCACTCTTAACCACTACACCACGCTGGCTCCACGCTCTCAGGGGAGAGGGGAAAATAACTACTGGGAGAAGGAGAGGGGAAGTGTGATCTTGCCCTAGCAGGGAGTAAGGAATGTGGGGCCGAGGTTGCCTGCCTGTGTAATACTATCTATGAAGCACAGCCTTTCAGCCCCTGCAGAGTTTTTTCCCCTCTTACCACTGAGCCTTATGAGAAAGAAACTCTGGAGGTAGGAGAATATCCACGGGAGAGGACACATGCAGATGTGAGACCCGAGACTCCACGTTTCGTTTCGTTTCGTTTCGTTTATTTTATTTTTCGAATTTAAGCACAATTTTTTTTACGAATATTTAAATTGCTGCTGAATTAAGCGAAGTGTGCCATGGGAAAAAGTTCTGCATTGATCAAGAAGGAAAAATCAGAGCTGCCAAGAAGTGTCAGGAGAGCAGTGGCGCGGTAGCACTGAAGGAACTGAGTTCGAAAGCAACGACAGTTAACCAGAAGCGGTGCTGGAAGATGCGGCCGCTCCGTAGTTATTCTTTGATTGACGGGGGAATCGACGCTCGGCTTCTCTCCGGCGCTCCCCGGCTTGCAGTTCTCGCAGCGCCCGGTAGAGGCTACTGCAGATCGCCTCAAGCCAAAGCGAACGCGCCTTTAAAAAGCAGCTCGAGTCCCAGGAGTTAGTAATAAACTTTGCTACCCACAGGGCGCCTCGATGCCACTTAAACAGAAAAGGTATCCTCTGAGTTTAACGACTCAATGGCAGATTGCAGGATTTCCCTTCTCCACTAAATGTCTTGGGTTCTTGTTCCACGGGTCACGCTTTGCATGGGCAAGTAAAAGTGAACTGGGACTTACAGTTTTTGCTCCATCAGTGAATTACGCCCACACCGACACCGACACCGACACCCCAACACGCCCACAGCGCAGCTTCTCGTCCTCCCACTACCAGTACCACCACTCCCCAGGGTCCACAGCCATCGATATACTCCAAAGCAGGCACCCCCAAACTAGGCCCTCCAGCTGCTTTGGGACTACAATTCCCATCATCCCTGACCACTGGTCCTGATAGCCAGGGATGATGGGAGTTGTAGTCCTAAAACAGCTGGAGGGCCGAGTTTGGCTGTGCCTGCTCCAAAGTGACCAACGGACAAGGCAACTGAGCAGCAGCTGGTGGGTCCTTGCTTCTCCTCCGTCGCCTTCAAGAGAGGCAGATCCTGCTTCTGTTGTGGGTAGAAACGAATAAATAAGAACAACCAAATTTGGTCTGTGTCCTCCAGAAATCATTCCATACTTTATTTGATTAAAAAAAAAAAAGAATTGCGTGGTAATTGACGCGGGAGGCTGTTTGTTTGTATGTTGGATTGTCTGTTTGTTTTCAGACGAGGAGGGACGCATTCCTTTCCACAAAGCAAAGGCAGAACCAAGAAAAATTAACACGTAGCCTTGAAACTGTTGGTTTCTGAAAGGTGGGCAGAGAACGCCCGGGGTGGACCGAGCCGGGTGTTTGGGGTTTAGAGGATCTCCAGTTGCTGTTGGACTACAACACCCATCACCCCTAGCTAGCAAGACCAGTGGTCAGGGATGATGGGAGTTATAGTCCAACTGGCCAGCCAAGTTTAGGAAACTCCTCACACATGGAGTGTGATCCTCAGTTGTCACAAGCACATACGTGGGTGGGGAGGAAAGAAGTGTAAAGGTTGGAGTTAAAAACCAAGGGATGCAATACAAAGAGAAAGTAGAAGCATGCTGAGTTATCACAAGCCTAGGGCTTGCTGATAAGAACGTCGGCGGTTCGAATCCCCGCGACGGGGTGAGCTCCCCTTGCTCAGTCCCAGCTCCTGCCCACCTAGCAGTTCAAAACCACGTCAAAGTGTAAGTAGATAAATAGGTACTGCTCCAGCGGGAAGGTAAATGGCGTTTCCGTTTGCTGCTCTGGCTCACCAGAAGCAGCTTAGCTGTACCCCCGGCCAGTAACACGAGATGAGCGCCGCAACCCCAGAGTCGGACACGACTGGACCTAATGGTCAGGGGTCCCTTTATCTTTATCTTAGTTTGGTATCCTATTGCCATTTACTCGCCCTGCCCCTTTTACACCCATGCACCTGGGAATTGAGGACCACGCGCCATGCATGCAATGAAACAAGCTACAGTACACAAAAGCCAATGCGGTGTAATGGATAGAGTGTCAGACGAGGACCTGGGAGACCACGGTTCAGATGTCCACTCAGACGTGAAGCTAATTAGGTGACCCTAGGCTAGTCGCCGTCCCTCTACCTAACCTACCTCACAGGGCTGTTGTGAGGATAAACACGTGGAGGAGAACCATGTATGCCGCCTTAGGCTCCTTGGAGGATAGGTGAGATAGAAATGTAGCAGATAAATAAGTAGGAAAATGTGTTAGTCTTTGAGGTGTCACAAGACACCTTGTTTTTTGCTGAAACAATCTAAAATAACTACCTCTCTGGAAACAGCTACATTAGCCCAGGAAACCTGATCCACAATCCTCTAAATTAGGCCAGTAGAATAATTTCCGTATTAGGAAGGCGGGTTACCTGGCGACATCGTAGCTGCAGAAAGATTTAGACCTTCCTTGCTAACAAATCCGTCCTGTCAAGCTGCCATGGCTCCAAGTCCATGAACTCAGGGATTGATTTATTCTTAAACAAAGAGTGTGCTGCAGATTCACTACAGGGCAATTCTCCGAGTTGGGAGAAGAGGAGGGACCATGACATTTAAATGTGGGTAAAAACTGAGTCATCCCCCCCGTCCTACAACTACCTCTTTTAATGGAATCTTCTGAGCACCAACCCCTTATTCTCATCGTATTTACTAGGCTATCAGGGTGACTAATTTCAAGGTGCTGAGTCTTACAGTCGTGTGGAGCTGCTGGAAAGTGGTCGTAGTCTGCAGACTATCTGGGGCTTTCAGATTTAATTCAGCCTGCCTACACACCCAACACATACTGAATAGATGCCAACACCTACGCAAAAGACAGCGGAGGAATACTGTATTTTATTACTTTTAAGCCTGTTGTAGATTAATCGAGGAGTTGAGTATAAACTGCGAAATAAACTAGTAGCAGGTTCTTAAAAACCACTGTCGTCTGTGGAACGCTCGCCCACAGTAAGCTGGAACAGTCACTTCCGGGGGTGGGGAACATGTGGTTCTCCAAATGTTGCTGGACTACAGCGCCATTATCCCTGACCATTGGTCATGCTGGTTAGGGACGATGGGTACTGGAGTCCAGCAGTATCCGGAAGATCACAGGTTCTCCACAGAATGGTCTGTCTGGAATATGCATCCAGTTATCGTCGGTAGTCTAAGTCTAGCTGTGTTCCAAATGCGCTGGAGCCATTTAGGGGGAAAGGCCGTCGGCAACTTAGGCAGGAGCCTTGCCACTCTGCTGTCTGAAATAGGCATCGAGCAGAAGTAGCAGAGAGACCTCCCCTTCTCCAGTTTGTTTCCATGTAATCCGACAGCCGAATGATAAACTGATACACTGAAGAAGAAATCGGCGCTTTGCACACTGTAAAGCGCGCGTACGTAAGTTTGCAGGAAGAGGGGAAAAGAAACGGAAGATAACAGGATCCAATCCAAACCCGCCGCTTTAAAAGAGGACCATTAGGATCTTCTGTGTTTGAGACAAAGATCTGGTATATCTGAGGCGAAATGAGATCATAGAAGACTGGAAAGGGGCAATAAATCTTGGTATCTGGTGGCACAAGCGCCAGACACACCTTTGCAGCTCCTTCTTAAGCCTGCTTGTCTGTAGAATGCCAGGTAGGAAAGAATGGCAGGAATGGACCATAGATATATCTGGAGCCGGGAAGGGACAGAGAGAAGTTTAGGGGCTGGTGAGCAGGCAAAGCAGTTGGAAACCAAAGGAGCGGGGGACTAGCTGTAAAGAACTGCGCCCCATTATTCCTTCGATCAATTTGTGCCCAGAGCTCAGTCAAGAAACCAGTCCCTACTCCGAGTGATATGAAATGTTACCAAAGTGACTGGCAATGTGCAGAGTGCTTTTACCACTCTGCACATTATACTTCCCGGATAAAGTTCCACGGGATGGGGTGGAGACGCAAGGTGAAGCCTTGGTGACGCTCGTCAGGTGCGGGTCTGGAATAAAGGGTGGATGGAAGGAATCAGATAAGGGCCTCTGAGCCTGAAGGACTTGAGTTGAGCTCCTAGTCCTTTGAAAGCCCTGCCTGCTGGGCACTTGCCCGCGGGTCGTCCAGGGGCAACGCTAGCTAGTCACCTATTTTCCGAACGAAAAGGCGATGCCAAGAAGGTAACTGGAGCAGGGGGGCCGCACTGTGCCTCAGTGCGGTGTCGTGGTCTCCTTCACTGGTCACTGTGTCATGATCTCCTTCACACACACGGCGCCCCATAACTTATTGACTGCAACTGACGCCCCGATGTTACTGCTTCATCACTAGAGCTCAGGTGGCAGGTCATCTGACCTGAAACAATGGCTGTCAGTGGGGCGAGTGGGGCGTCACACATTGCGCTCCCCAGCAAGTGCGCAGCTACAGTTAATGAACTGCAGCGGGGAAGAGACGCTCACCTTGTATTCGTTTGAGCTTTGCATAGAGACCTAACAGACTTCTCTACCTCTTGCATGCCATGCCCCACTGAGTTATTTCCTCTCTAGCCCTGCATATGTATGTATGTGCCCCACGCATCTGGTGAAGTGGGCTTTATTTCATGGAAACGGATAACCACCATACATCTATATTAGCCCTTTCGGTTCCATATTCAGTTCCATTCTCTTTTATTGCAGCAGCATGAAGAGGCTGTATTCGTCTCCGGTATCACGTAGAGAGAAATCACGTGGATGTGCAATGTATGTGTGAATCAGCCCCTAAACGAAACAGGAACCCAGTACTAAAATCTGACCAGTGAGACTTAGCTATCTTTAGACATGAAAGGAAAATATGAAATATGAAAGTAAAGTGTTCACAACCACTTTTTGACTGTTCACCCCGGGGAAGCAGCCACTGACTTCAATGCCAGATAGTGTATTTATTGCATTTATATCTCACATTTTTATCCGAGCTCAAAGTTGTGTACATGGTTCTCCTTCTCCTCTTTTGATCCCCACAACAATCCTATGAGGTTGGTTAGACTCAGAGACAGTGACTGCTCCATGGTCATCCCGTGAGTTTCACCGTCGAGTGGGAAAATTTGAACCCAGGTTTCCCAGGGCCTAGTCTGGCATTCTAACCACTTCACCGTGCTAGCTCTGTTAAGTAGCTGGTGGTATTCTGCAGGAAAAGGCTGTTTCCCTGTGGTCCTGTTGGGTTTTTCTTGCTTTGTTTTGGTGGCTGACTTTTGCTCATGGAGACAGTGCTTGCTGGAAGCGCATGTTTCCTGAGAGACCCTGGAAAATTATTATTATTATTATTATTATTATTATTATTATTATTAATTAAATTTGTATATCGCCCTAAACCCACAGATCTCAGGGCGGTTCACAACATAAAAACACAATATAAAAACACAAACTACACAACAGAAATAAAAACAAGAACAACTCAACTATCCCCTGTATGCAAAGTCAGACCATGGGCTCATCTAGCTCATCTGGAGGTGACAGAAGACTGTCCCAGCCGTATGTGGTGATGCCGGGGATGGAACCTGGGACCTGCAATGCAACTCATGTGCCCCATTACTGAACGACGGCCCTTCCTCAATTTTTCTGGGCAGGTCCCTAGCCCGAGAGAGCTCTTGGCCAACCTTCTGCGGCGCAGCAGCAAGCAGCATCTCACTCAGCCTCTTCTCTGCTTCCTTCGGTTGTTTTCTCTTTGGTGCCTCTAGAATGTACGTAGTCATATCTGGGACTGACAGCCAAGGAAAGGCGGTGTTTTGTTTGTTTGTGTGTGTGTGTGTGTGTGTGTGTGTGTGCTGTCGATTTCACTATCTTGCCGGGGAGGATTTTAGCTGTTAACTTCCCGAAAAGGTCCTACTTTAGACTCCAGGCGAGAACATTTCTCTTCTCCCAGGCCTTTGGCTAATTAAACCATATTTTAAATTGCTGTTACAGGTAGGTAGCCGTGTTGGTCTGCCATAGTCAAAACAAAATAAAAAAATAAATAAATTCCTTCCAGTAGCACCTTAGAGACCAACTAAGTTTGTTCTTGGTATGAGCTTTCGTGCGCATGCACACTTCTTCAGATACACCCTGTTTCAGTGTATCTGAAGAAGTGTGTCACTGAACTGACCTGTTTCAGTGTATCTGAAGAAGTGTGCATGCGCACGAAAGCTCATACCAAGAACAAACTTAGTTGGTCTCTAAGGTGCTTCTGGAAGGAATTTATTTATTTTTTATTTTGTTTTAAATTGCTGTGGGGGGTATTGTTTTTGTTTGTTACTATGGTGTGCATTTTTCTGTTTTTTACATTGTAAACCGCTCTGTGATCCTCCGGTGAAGGGCGGTATAGAAATTAAATAAATAATAATAATAATGAAATAATAAAGTGACTTATTTTGAACGCAACTGTGGGGGAGGGTTATATTGACCATAGAGCATCCTGCTTTGCCGGCTGGAGCGTTCACCACCGCCAAGCGCTTCAAGGCGGACTTTTTTTGTGCCTTCATTCTTACGGAGTACCCTTCCCACCATCTTTTTCCTTTCTTCTTTTTAAAGCCTTCTTCTGGCATCCAACAGGTGCATTGAGACTGAAGCTTCTTCTGAGGACTGCAGCCCACTTCGTAAGATGCAGGAACTGCCATTGGTATAGCACTGTGGGTGTATGAAGGTGGACGCCAAAATCAATATCTGTGCTTTGTTATTCGCTGGAATAAATATAATTTTTCGCAATTAACTACATCCTTCCGGGATCCAGAACAAGCTTGTCTATAATGCATTTTTATGCTTTAAAAACTCCCGATTTCTCTCTCTCTCTTCTTTTTCTGACTTTGGTATTGCCTGATTATTTAGCCATGAAACGAGCTACTGCAGGCAGCAGTAACCTGTTTCATTGGATGGGTGAAGCAATGGTTAGACTCTCTGAGCTGAAGTTCGCATCAACAGATGAGGTGATGCACTTGTTCCTGGGCTGTGTTACTTCAGCCCAAACTGAGAACTAGCAGGGAGAGCTACAGAAGCATTCTGCTTTCTGGAGCCTTAACTATGTATTGGATGTATGACAGCACAATAACGTAAGAAGAGCCTGCTGGGTGTGTCTTTCATTGCCTTCAGAAAGCTCAGACCTTTTGGTTTCAACATAACATACAGCTCCAGGTTACTTAGGTTGCTTATATCCAAAGACAACAATCTAAACAGGACAGCCTACTGGCCCACGATGACAGTCCTGATGAATTAATACGAGATGCCATAGGGGCAGGATGCTGGTGCTTCTGAAAGTTCTTGCCACAGTCACCTTAATGACATTGCAATCTTTAAAAGTTTACTTAGAAGGAAGAGGTCCCATCATGGTAGCTGTGCACCACCTCCAGTATCAAAGGTGAGATGCCTCAGAGTGTTAGCTACTGGGGAACAGCTGCTCTTGCACTCACGCCCTTCCTTGTGAGCTTCTCATAGGCATTTTTCTGGGTACTGTGAGAACACGATGCTGGACAAGATAGACCTTGGGTATGAGTCATCAGGATTCTTCCTATAGTCTTCCGTTCAATGCGAACATGTTTTCCACTAAGGCGTTTTGAAGTGGAATGTTGTGGAGCTGCAGCCTTGATTCCGACTTCAATTCTCTGAAGTGCAGCCCATTGCTTTATTGGGACTGTCCCAAATTCCAGAAGTGGGGAGTTCCAACCTCAATTTTTATCTGAAACGTTTACCCATGGAGTACAAATTCAGAATCTCTGCTTGAGTACAAGGGTATCAGGTATGTGGATTTCACAACCGGAGCAGTGGCAGATTTAGGGCAAAACTGGGCCGGGCAAAAACCCAGCAGCCCACTCAATAGAACAAGTGAACAAGCAGGAAAGCCCTCGCTCCCTAAACTCACAATCCGTTTACCACATTTTGAAGCAAGTGAAGTTGTACCCATAAAAATAGCGGGTGGTGATAATGCCATTAAGTGAAGTAATTGCCGTTAACTTAGCCATCGAGATAATAAAACAACACCATTAAAGAGCAGATTCTAAATTTGCCTAACTACGCCACTGCACCAGAGAAATGTACGAGAACTAGAGAAACGTTTTCTCCACTTCCGGTTCCAGGTACCTCGAATGAGGCAAATCACATCGAAACCTGAATGTAATACGGAGAAGACCAAGACCCCAATAAACGTATGTGGACGCAATCACATGGATTTTCAGTGGAAGAGACTATCAGTTGAGGTCAATCAAAGCCCGCTTCTTCCAAAATCAATGCTATGCCACAGATCTTTTGGGAAAGTGAGGGTGGCAACTCATCCACAAAAATCCAGCTCAGTCCATTGTGGCTACTCCCGCCAGCGGTCGTTAAGACTGCAGCCTCAATAGAATCCCCAGTTTGCAATTTGGTCAGGACTGTTTAATTTATACCCGCTTCCCCAGCCCCCTTATTTGAACGAGTGGTTCTAAAAACAGCTCAGATTTGGAATTCGTTCTCCTTGTTTCAGTGACGCTCAGGGAACCGTCAGGGCAGAACTACCGGGCAGAAGTCTAGGGCCCCATTCAGCAGATTGAGCAGGAGGGTCCCTGAATGCTGTCTTGGGACATTTTGGAGTAACGTCTAGAAACACACACAGTTCAGCATCAAAAGATGGAGGCAGGCTTCAGATTGTCCAGAGTCTAGGAATCTTCTAACTGCGCCGCTTATGAGACTGACATCCACCCTAAACTGTTTGCTCCCAGGAAACAGAGAGTCCTTGGGGGGGGGAGCCTGAAGGGATGGGTGAAGTCCAACCTCCGTGTGTTTAAATGTGGTGGCTGCTCCTCAGCCGAAGTCCAACAATGTGGGCTTGCTTTGTGAAGAAACCGGTTGGAAAGGCGGAGGGGGCGCGCTTCCTGAAATCCAGCCTCTGCACAATCGGGGAGAATTGATAAAGTGTTCCTGAACCCTCCCAGCTGAAAGGAAATAAATGTCTTGGGAAGACGTTAGGCGAGACCACTCTGGTTTAAGGGCGTTATTCATTAAGTGCCTAAGCGGGTGCTTAATTTAAGCAAGAGCGTCTCCAGCATTCACAGCGAAGAACGCCATCTTAAGCACACTCACTTTGGAAGGAAAGTTTCCTAAGGAGGGGCTGACCTCTAGCCAAGGAATCGTCTGTCGGGGGTCTGAATTAAGCGCCTCATTGAGGCCTGCTGAATTGCAGGACCTTGGTCCTGTTTCTATTTCGGGTGCTGCCGGAAAAAAATTAAAGCCAACCTACTGCGTTGCGACTTCTAAGAGATACCTTGTTTTATTAAAGCTTTTCTCTCCTTGTTTATCTTCCTTCCTTCCTTCCTTCCTTCCTTCCTTCCTAGCACAGAGAAGTGCCTCCATTCCTCCCAAACCTTTGTAGAAATACTACTTTTTAATCCACTCCTCCCGGTCATTGTGGCTACTCCCTTCAGGGGTCCTTCACGCGGCAGCCCCCAAAGGGCCTTGTCAGTAGAATCCACAATTTACAATTTAGTCAGAGCTTGCCCATTTAAAGCAGCCCCTCTCCGCCCCCGCTTTTAACGGCCAGTTTTCTCCATTCACTTGGAAAATGCTTGGCAGCTACACTGAAGGGCGGCAAGGGGAGCCTAGGGGGTGGGGTGAGGGGTGGGAGGTGAGCTCTCTCCGGAGAGCCCCCGTGGGCTCCTTTCGAGAAACGCCTCCTCTGAGTCCCCGCAATCTGGTGTGGAGGAGCCTGGAAGACTCTGCAGGTTCGGGGGGGGGGGCACCGTCCGCGTTGAGGTTGGCACCGTTTGAGTAGGAAAGTCCTCCCCTCTTCTCCTCCCCCCCTTCCACCCAACGTGGAGAGTTATCAGTCGGATTCTGTGGGGTCAAACTATTGAAGCCGTCGGACAGTAAATCAAAAGCATTTCGCAGACACCGGGAAGTGGGGGGAGGTTTGGGAGACTCTCCTCAAGGGCATGGGCCGAGTGGGAAATCCTTTAAGCAGGCCAAAGGCGTTGCATTTCTCTCCTCCTTTTCTCTTTACTTTTTCATTCCGCTTCTTCTTTTTATGGATTGATTGGTGTTAATTCAGCCAGGTGAAAGGATACGGTGTGATTAGGCTAGCAGCAGTGAGCACGGAGAAGGAAGGCGTCAGTGGATTCTGCAAAGGCAGGCTCCCTCCAAATTTAGCTGGAAAGGGAGATTTCCAAAGGAAACTATCCTCGCCAGTTCGAGGAGGGAGAGCCTAAATTGGATTGATTAGCTGTGGGAAAGCAGATAGCCGATCCGGAGGAGCGTGAAAGGGCTTGCCTCAGACAGCGCCTGGTACTTCGGGAAATAAACCCGATTCACTTTAGCGGAACTTAATTCGGTTTTAAGAGGCAGGCTGTGAAGACACGCCGGGCTTTCCAAATGAGAATGAGGGCTAAAATTAAGAACGAGCCACTCTCCGTTCAATCCCCACAGGTCAAATAAATTTTAGCAGGGCTACTCCGGAGTAAAGGTTAGTTCCACCCGTTTACTCCAGAGTAGTCCAATCCGAGTCCACGAAATTGCTACGGAATCGGTCGACCTTATTATGGACATTGTAACGAATCGATCTGCGGAAATGATCGGTGGTGCAAAATCTAAGTTCCCTGATGCTGGAGGTCAGTTTTGTTTTAAATCAAGGGAAACTACTTCAAATATCAAGTAAAGCTGCTGGGAATGGAGTGGAAATATAACCGGGGCCCCGTAAATCGGCCTCGGTTCAAACGCCTCGGCTCAACTGGTTTGGGGCTCAGGGTGTTTCACTGAAAATCTTCCCTCAGGGGGCTATCCACCTCCTGTTTAGTTCCATTGCAAAATTCCCATTTAATTCTATGACAAAATTCCCGCATGACACTCACGTGAAGATAGAATGATCAAACCATCCCTATCTGGAATAGCCAGGTCCCACCGTGGACAGGTCCTCTTCCTCATCAAGAAGATGGTAACAATTTTTTTTTTAATAAACAAACTTAATAATGCACACCCAAAGGGGAGCACATACGAAATATCCACCTTTCCACCCCAAAAGACACTCCCAAGAAAATATTGGAGTCGAGAGGGCGTGGGCATTAGAAGATAATGAAATCCACACTCGTTACAAGAAATAAACGAGAAAACAAATAACATCAGTGCATGCTGATTTTATATATCACAAAACAACAGAGGCATATTCCCCTGCTCAAGAAGGAACTACCTTGCAGTACACGTTGGCAGATTCGTTTAATTGTAAAGAAGCCTTCGACATCCTTATTTTCTAGTATGTGTATTTGTGCGTGTGTATATAGTATGTGCGTGTGCCTATCCTCTGTCTCTAATGCACCCTAAAATGTTTACTGAACAATCCTAATGGTTTGAGCTGCTGCTAGAAATTTTTTAATATATATAAAATGGTAAAACAATTTGGATGAGTAGAGTGAATTGAGTTCAGTTCCTTAAAACGAACAAGTTATTGAGTATATAAAAGTAGGGAAAGGAGGGAGGGAGGAATCTAAAAGCCGTTATCCCAATAAGTATGCCAGTCCTGTATTTATATAACGTATTTATTAAAAAGTTGAGATGAGATATTTTCAAGAAATCAAAAGAGTCATTAGTACAACCAGTTATTGTAAAGTCTTTGTATCTGTTATGACCGTAACAGATATT
This sequence comes from Lacerta agilis, assembly GCF_009819535.1. Classification (NCBI taxonomy): domain Eukaryota; kingdom Metazoa; phylum Chordata; class Lepidosauria; order Squamata; family Lacertidae; genus Lacerta; species Lacerta agilis. The sequence goes on from NC_046312.1 coordinate 31,533,710, forward strand.
GCAATTCACCCCTCAGTATTTTAGCATACAGTTCTATGACCTTATAACTAGTTTTGGTGTTACTATGTGTTTTGCATTCTCATTATAATTATCATTATTAGCCGAACAGTCATGAAATCACCAACTTTTTTAAAAAAAATGCATTTGGGAAGGGGAAAATAACTTTCGATTCCCCAGTAACTAAATTATTTTAATCACTTCGGTGAATAGATTTCCCCAAAGAAGCAAAGAAAGAAATGGCGCATTAACTCAGAGGCGAGCAGAACGGCTCCCATCCCAGCATTTGCTTCAAAACAGGGCTCAGAAGTGCCCAGAAGGAACGCTTTTGATTTCTAAGTTTCCTCACGAATCCAGAAACTCCCCGACACCCAAAAAAAAAATTCTCTCTCCGATGCGAACAAACTTCTTGGGAACGAAGTTCCCTTGGTTTCCTTCCAAGAAATCTATCTAGGGCGATGCGTTACTTGTATGCGGTTCACGCACGTGAAAGTTGTTTCCACCGTAAGCGCCGCTTAATATTCTAGCCTAAAGCATCCCTCGCCCTATACACCTCAACTTGGGGTGTGGGTCCATCCCATTCATTTCCACGGCATTGACTTCCGAGCGCGCTTGGGACTGCAGTGTTAAGGTGGCGGCTATCTGTAACTTGGCGCCCGGAGAAGTCGAGGGGGAAACGGAGGGGCTGATTGGGGGGGGGGGGGTGAGTAGCTGCAATTATATTGGCGTGGAGAAGCTCACCTTTTGCCGAGCGGCAAAGTATAATCACCGCGCAGGCTTCGACTTGAAGGCTGGGAACTCTCCTCTGGGCACCTACTTTTCTCCTAAGCGCTTTCTTGCCTCCTCCATGAGAGGCTCCCAATTGAAGGGAAATGATCCTTAGGCATTAATATCGAGCCAGTGACAAAGCGACCGGCCATTTACGCCGCCACTTTAGACAAAGATATTTAGTTATCCCCGGGTAGCAGCAAGTGCACTTTCGCCTTTATTTATTTATTTGTTTGTTTTAAAAGCACAACCCCAGCCGAGAGACGCCAACATATTTACCAGGGGCAATTACTTAACTTGTTAGGACTTAACTGTTATTTGAGACTCTATTATTATTATTATTATTATTATTATTATTATTATTATTATTATTATTATTGTTGTTGTTGTTGTTGTTGTTGTTGTTGTTGTTGTTGTTATTTAAAACAAAACCAAAAACCAAAAACCCTACCAGGTAAATTGCCCCCTCCCTTGCCTTGCTATTTCCTTCAGCTTGAAAGAATCTCTTTATTAAATTTGGTGCCAACGCTCTAGGCCTGGGTGAGTTTCCCCTCCCCACTTTGAGTTATTTTCCTTTTCTTCTTTGCCCGCCCACCGCCTTTCGCCTTCCCTTCTAATGATGGGATTCTTCCCTCCCTTCCCTGCGGAACTTGCGCGTGTTAAATATCGCTTGGAGCAAGGGCGCGCGCCGGTGGATCCACGAGCCGCCTAAGCAGACCTATTTGGAACGGAGCCATTATGAAGAGGCAGATCTGACACACCCACGCATGCCCATTAAAATCAACCGGGGAAATCCTCTACTCGCTTGAGCGGGGCGTGGGATCGTGCCCCTCGAGGCTCCCTCCCCCCTCCCCTCAGCAGCGCGCCTTAACCGGCTTGTGGATCGTGGTGGAGCCGCCTTCAAGCCTCCGTCCCCCAGGCAGCTCTCGATTTCTCTTGACACCGAGGTGGCCGCAATTAGGCTGAGCGGAATATTAGGAAATGAAAGACACAATTCTCCACTGGCAGGGTGATGACCTAACAGGTCTTTTCCATCCCTGGCGCCTCTGATTCATAAATAACCCGAGAAGCTGCTTTTAAGCTTTAGACGTGGCCCGGAGGAGTGCGTGACACGGTTCCTATTGGAAAATAACAAACGGGCTCTTAGCTTTAATGTGTTTTCCAGCAGCCCATCATCCTTATACAATTGCTTTACACACATTTCTATCCCCCCCCACCCCGCGCAACATCCCCCACCCCCACCCCAAAGTTCCAGCTTCCATCTGCCTGCGGAGTAACGAGCTAGACAAAACGATCAGATGATTGCATGTACAGAGAACATATATTTGGCGAGGCGTGGGCGGTGCGGGCGGGGAGGGGATGCGCTCGGAGCCTCGGACAGATAAGCTTCCTATAGGCTCTATAGCTTATGTCTCCTAAGCAGCGCTGATAAGGCACAAGTAGTTTGCTCTAGACAACCCTCCGCGCCTCTCTCGAGGCTCCGTCCAATGTCTGGCCAGAGAGCGGATTCCTGCCAACTTGGCGATGTAGGAACGCTCCATCCCGGTGCTATTTCACACAGAGACTGTTCTTTTCTTCCTCGGGTGCTTACGAAGGGGAGGCGGGGGCGGGTGATGGTGGTGCTTGGTGGTGGCTAAATCCAGTCCTTCAGTCCTGACCTTCCTCGTTCAGACTGAGGTAGGAGGAGGAGGAGGAGGAGGAAGAGGAGGAGGTGGGGGGTGAATGGAGGAAGTATGGGGGGAGCGTGTGGGTCGGTGGGTGGGTAGTTGGGTGGTAGTGGGTAAAGAGGGCTTAGGATCCGAACCGGCTTGCTTTTTGTGAAACTCGCCCACGGGCGGGGCGGGGGAAGGAATAAAGCTCCCCCCCCCGCGCGCCTCTCCCAATCCTCCTTTCTCCATATTGGAACCTCTTTAGAGCCCCTCTCCAGCCTTAGGGTTCGATTCGCACCCCTCCCGAACAATAAATCCATAAACCGATTGATTCGGGGGAGGGGAGAGGGCAGGACTTTCCCTTTCAATCGTTGCATTTTTTAATTTTTTAAGGCTTTTGATATATATATATATATATATATATATATATATATATATATATATATATATATATATATATATATATATATATATATTAAAAATAATAAAAAATAAAGGCTGAGTGGGCAGGTGGTTCGGGTGGGAAAGCCTGAGAAGTAAAAGAGGGGAAAAAACTTAAAAGGTGTTTACCTTGTCATCAGCATGTACGCTAATTATCTCGGGCAAGATGTGGGGTTCTATTGTCTTGTTGCTTTAGTGCCTATGCCCCGCCTCTGGTGGCAGCCTAAAACCTGGCGTCTGGCTAAAACAAACGAAAGGCAGCTCTGAGCCTCCACTCAATCCAATTAAGGCGGACTTGGTCCACTCGGTTACGTGTTCATCCAACAAGATCGGCGTGGAGGCAACACACCAGAATATTTGGCAAAAAAAAAAAAAAGGAGAGAGAGAGTGAGTGAGAGAGAGAGAGAGAGAGAGAGAGAGAGAGAGAGAGAGAGTTTTGCCTCCCCTTTCCCTTTTTTCCCTCCTCTCCCCCCAGCCGCCGAATCATGTCGATGAGCCCAAAGCATACGACTCCTTTCTCAGTGTCTGACATCTTGAGCCCCTTGGAGGAAAGCTACAAGAAAGTGGCCATGGAGGGGAGTAACTTGGGGGCTCCTCTGGCAGCTTACAGGCAGTCGCAGGTTGCGCAGCCGGCCATGCAGCAGCACCCCATGGGCCACAACGGGACGGTCACCGCTGCCTACCACATGACAGCCGCCGGGGTCCCTCAGCTCTCGCACACCGCCATGGGGGGCTACTGCAATGGAAACATGGGAGACCTTCCACCTTACCAGGACACCATGAGGAACAGCGCTTCCGCCACCGGCTGGTACGGGGCGAACCCGGACCCCCGCTTCTCCACAAGTAAGTGCTCCGAGCTTTTCCCCCCCCTTCTCCTTCTCTCTCCACCTTTTCCCGCGGCGCGGTCGCGCGGTCCCCGGCAGACAGGGTAGTGTGGGGCAGCAGTTAGAGCGGAGAAGGGCGCGAGGGGGAGCATTTGGTATGAAGCTGGTCTGGACGTTGCTCCCCCGCCCACTCCCCCAATTTTTGTGTAGTAGTAGTAGTAATAATAATAATAATTAATAACAACAACAACCAAAACTGCAACCGGTTTCTGACCTTGTCCTGGGCTCCTGGGTTCTTGTCTGCTCCTGGCTTTGGCTGGAGGGAGGAAGGGGCATCTCTTGCGCCTTATGATTAATCTCAGCGGCTAAGCGCATTCACAAAGAGAGGAGAAGCGTTTTATTGGACAAATGTGGGTGGCTGAGACCAGGAGGGAAGGAAGGGACTTACGAATAAAGAATAATGCGCGCCCAGAAGAAAAGAAAACGTGTGAGGGAGCGCGCTTGAATATAGGAAATAATAAAATGTTTGGACGCCAAACAAATTGTTCAAATAAAACCCTAAGGCGAGGGTTCGTGAAGATGATGAGGTTCCGGTGGCCCTTTAAAGTCTAAATAAAAATTGAACAGGTGCGAAATGAATTAGATCCCTAAGCCTGATCTGCTTTAGAAGTACGAAGGCAGGCTCTGGACTACGTCTAAGGAAATTAATAAACGGAGAGAAATAGATAACCCATAAAGGATGTGAAAAGGGCGGGGAAGTAACGTTTATTTATTTTTTGACAGGTGGTTATTTTTTGATAGATTACAAGGTGTAAACGGCGTTGCAAAAGTGGAGTATATGGTTCTTAGATTATCCTTAGATTATCCTTTCTTAATGTATGCAGGGATGTATGTGTGAGGTAGATAGCTAGATAGATAAGCATGAAAATGTCCCTTTTCCTAAATTTGAATTCTCCTCGCTGGCCGTTTCTAGTCACTTCTGCACGAGAAGATTTTTTTTGTTCTTGTTTTAAGCGGGGGGGGGGGGGTTGCAGCGTGGACAACGTACTCTACAAAGCCACCAGATACCATATCCGTTTCAAATCCTATTTAGAAACGGATTTCTGCCGATTTTTCAGCGTCTTCCGCGTTGACATTTTCACCGGTATCAGTGTAAACTGGTATTAGTGTTGTAGGGATTTGACTAGATATTATTGTTTAGCATTTATTATTGTTGCTATTATTATAATGTCTAGGGACATGTCAACCATGGCCTTTTTTCCCCCTTTGTGGATCTGGATCTCGATAACAGGATTCGGCCTCCCGGCATGCGGGCCAAGCCGCTCCCCGCGGGTCTGCCGGAGTCTCCTCCTCGGCTTTGCGCTTGGTTCCACTGATTAACGCTCCTTCCCCCGCTGTTTCTTCCTCCCTCCCACAGTCTCCCGCTTCATGGGCCCGTCGTCCGGGATGAACATGGGCGGCATGGGCAGCCTGAGCTCGCTGGGCGACGTGAGCAAGAGCATGGCCCCGCTGCAGAGCACGCCCCGTCGGAAGCGCCGCGTGCTCTTCTCGCAGGCGCAGGTGTACGAGCTGGAGAGGCGCTTCAAGCAGCAGAAGTACCTGTCGGCGCCCGAGCGGGAGCACCTGGCCAGCATGATCCACCTGACGCCCACGCAGGTCAAGATCTGGTTCCAGAACCACCGCTACAAGATGAAGCGGCAGGCCAAGGACAAGGCGGCGCAGCAGCAGATGCAGCAGGACGGCGCCTCTTGCCAGCAGCAGCAGCAGCACTCGCCCCGACGGGTGGCTGTCCCGGTCCTGGTCAAGGACGGCAAGCCCTGTCAGGCGGGCTCCAACACGCCCACGGCAGCGGCGGCGCTCCAGGGCCACCACCAGCAGCAGGCTGCGGCCACCGCCATCACCGTGGCCTCCAACGGCGCCAGCCTGGGACAGCACCAGAGCCACCAAGCCAGCAGTGCCGGCCAGTCGCCAGACTTGGGCCAGCACGCGGGAAGCAGCCCCTCGTCCCTCCAGAGCCAGGTGTCGGCTCTGTCCCACCTGAACTCGTCCAGCTCGGACTATGGGACGGCCATGTCTTGCTCCACCTTGCTATATGGGAGGACCTGGTGAAAGGGGCCGCCCCGACGGGGCCCACCACCTCGTCCTTGTCCTACGGGCTGACCCCTTCCTTTTCTTTTTCACAGGCACACACACGCACACAAAAACACACACAAATACACACGCACCCTCCTCCTCCTTTGACTTCTTCCCTTCTTCTCCTTTTTTCTGCTTTTGTTTTGTTTTTGTTTTTTTAAAAAAAGAAAAGACCAGAACTGTGGGGTGGGGTGTTGTGTCCTTGGGACAGACGAGAGGACCAGAAGCAGACTTCTTAAGTTGTGAAATGGCTGCCGTGTTGCTGAAGGCCTGGAGCGTTGTCTGGAGGAGTTTGGTGGCCCCTGAGACCCACGATGGACCGTGTGCCCGCGGCGTGAGGTGGATCTCCAGTGGAGGCTTGTATGTACAGATAAGAAAACAAACAAACAAACAAACAAAAACCCTCGGGGCGAAGGGTGGGTGTTTTCTCCCCTCCCTCACTGCCCCAAAAACTTTAGCGTCCCCCCTCCTCCCCCACAAACACACACTCTTCAAAAACAATGCACAGACGGAGAACCTTCGCTGGCCTTCAGCCCAGACGGTGGATGGAAACGCGGGTGCTATCACGGCTTAGCTTCCCCTTCCCCCTTATGTTCGATGTGAACCTGTAGCTGTATAATGCTGTCAAAAACGTTGGACTAAACCCATAGTTTTTAGCATCCTGACTATTTTGTTGATTAAAAGGAATATATCAAGCAACGATCTACCAAACAAATCAAAACTTTTTAAAAATAAAATAAAATAAAATAGGAAAACCCACTTTTTTAAAAAAAAATAAAAATGGATGTCCGCAGATCGGTGAAATTATTTGGCGCACGTTTATCTTTCTTTCTTTCTCTCCGCCCCTTGTAACTTATGTAGATATATTTGGCTTTAAATATACTTCCTGAGGAGCTTCTAATAAATTATAAAGATCACTTATCTTTCTTATTGCCCTTTGCTATTTCCCCAACCTTCCTAACACCTCCAAAAAGAAAAAGAAAAAGAATGCAATTCGGGAGCCGAATTTGCGCAAATAAGCTTCCTTCCCAACGCCCGTTGAATTCAACGGGGAAAGCGGCACAGGAAGGACGATCGGGTCCACATTTCGGGGAAACTGATCAGCACATACAGATATAGGATCGATTCGTATGTTATATTCCCGATTAACTAGAGAATACGACGACAGGGAGTCCTGCCCAAGATAAGTAGCAAGGCATGGAGACAAGGGAATCCAAGTGGCGTCATTCGCAGAGGAAAGACAATATTTGCAGACCCACTAATCGAAATCCCGAAAGGGTGCTTTTAAGATGCTGTTAATGCAGGGGAAGGAAGCTAACCAGGAGCGTACTAACAGGGTTGGGGGGGGGGGGTGGTGGATATCAAGTCTTTGTAAAGAGCGTCCAGATTTATTAACTTGTAAAAACACCATTTCTACAAAGGTTTCCTATGTAATTGTATTTTAAGGAAAGTACAGTCATCTTATTTATAATCAAAATAAAACGATAGTTTATTGTGCACGAGGTGTATCGTGTAAATTGAATTAACCTTGAAGCGCGCGCGCACACACAAATTGAATGGGGGGCGGGCGGGTCTGAGATATATATGTGTGTGTATATTGCCCTCCCTTTCCGATTTTCAGGCCAGGCAGATTTGTCGATGGCTGTGAACTGAGAATAGTTTTATAACTTTCCCGTTGTTTTAAGCCGGTAGAAAAAGTCACGACGTCACGAGCCAAGAAACAGGCGGCGCTCAAAAAAGGAGCTTCCAGGGAGAGCAAAACGAAAGGACTTTACATCCAAGTAAAGCGGCTTTCTGCGGATCGGACATAAAAGAGTTGTAGGCAAGGGAGAAACAAACCAAAACCCAAAGCACCCTGCGAGGCAGAGCCCACGTGAAGCTCACGGCTGATTGCACTGCAAACAGTCGGTCTACGGGCATCTCTGGATAATGATCAGCAAAAGGGTTTAATCATTCTCTGCTTAGGAGCCCCGGTCGGATACGTAATCCTAGCTTGGCTTGAGATATCCAATATATGCAATATCTATCTATTTATCTATCTATCTATCTATCTATCTATCTATCTATCTATCTATCTATCTATCTATCTATCTATCTATCTATCTATCTATCTGCAAGGGTGAAGGGCACAGGAACACAGAGAGAGAGAGAGAGAGAGAGAGAGAGAGAGAGAGAGAGAGAGAGAGAGAGAGAGAGAGAAATGAATGAATGAATGAGAGAGATGGGGTGAGAATTGTACAGACAGAAAGGGCTTCAACAACCGCGCAAACGAAACGGCTACACAGCCTAAGCAGAGAATCCACTCCCCTCTAGGGCTGGTGGCGAGGGTAGGGTGGGGTTGGGGGTTGGGATAGAGGCTTGGTTCTTGATATAACGATATGTGCACATATATGCGTCTCCAACTCTTCGTCACGTGCGTCAGCAGAGAGATATTAAATATTCGGTGCAATATAAAATGTAGATCTCTTGTTTACAGAGGGAGAGCGAGAAAGTGAGAGACTTTGGTCAAGTGCGGGAGAAACATTTCCAGCTGCTCCTTTTTTTTCTTTTCTAAATCAGGTCTCTCTCTCTACCCCCCCCCAACTCGCCTTTTATACCTCTGCGCTAAAATTAGCATCCGCGGAGCCCAAAACGGAGCACTCGAGGCTGTCATTTCAAACGCCAGCGTGTCTTTTTTGTGATTCTTTTTTCTCCCCTTCCTAAATGAAAAAGCTTCAAATAACTGCGCTGAGGGTCTTGGCAAAGGGAAATCAGCAGCGAGAAGCTCGCCAATAATAAATCTCTCGGTTTGGAGACACATCCAGTAGAGTTCAGCTCTTGGAATTAAAAAACAAAACAAAACAAAACCTCCTTATTTAAATAACGTGTCTACAATTCACAACTCTCTTTAACTGTGTTAAGGGATCTCAAAATTTTATAGTCGTTTTCTCTCTCTCCTTTTTTCTTTCCTGAAGTAAATGAATTGTTGACTGAGACAGACAGGGGAAGGGAGGCGGTTATAAAACAGCATTCCTGAAGGTACTTTAGTAGTCTCTTGTCTTGCCCCCCCCCATCTCGCCCCCACCTCCGCAGCCCTAAAGTTAGGCCTTAGAAGAAAAAACATGGAAACGTGTTTGTCCCGAAGAGCCTCGGGAAAATAAATGGATCGAGTTTATCTGGACAAGCTTAATAAACACATATTTGGTGGTGGGAGTAATGACTGTAATGGATGATTATGTACACTGACTTATCTTACTGCGACTAGATTTAGTTTCGATTAAATAAACTGGCTTCCACTTTGTCTGATGTCGGCTTAGTTTAAAGTCTGTTTGCTTGTTCCACAGAAAAGGTGAATTCGTCTCTTTATAGACCTCTAGAGTCCAAGCAAACACAATTCAAACTGTATTTACATATCAGTCAGCAGAAATGCAAACAAAACGGCTCTAGCAAAATTATAGTTCTTTCTCTCGCTTTTTCTTTTTTTCTTTTTTTAAAGAAATGACGTAATAGCATTGAGGTTTAATCATAGAAAAAGACTCCCCCCCAGGGTATACTTCTGTCTGAATTGATGCAAGCCATTATGGTTTCGTTTGTTGGTTTATTTTAAAAATATTTTTAAAATCGAAATTTCCCTCCAAACACATTTTGAGAATTTGGACTAGCCCTACAATAAGCATAATTTCGTTTAAGGCCGAAGTTCCAGCTGCGTTTGATTTGGAAGTGGACCATCGTTGATTTCAGGGAAATTCGTTTGTAAAATGAGTGTGCTTAATACTGCGCCCATAGGCTAAAATGGGAAAATCTGTATTACACCAGGGCGGGTGCGGAATCACCCTGGCCTTGTAAGATTGGTGTTGCCTGTTGTGCTGAGTGACTGAGAGGAGAAAAGGGAAGGGAAGTGATTAAAACTTGGAACGATGGAGGAGAAAAACGAACTTTTGGTGTGCATGGAAGTTCTATCCTTGTCCACATGGGGGGGAAAATGATGAGAGGCCTGTGGACTTTAACAACAACAACAACAACAACAACAACAACAACAACGGGTAATGGGATCTAATCGAGGCTGACTATTTTGTTCCCATCTCTTTGCCTGGATACCGGAGAGAGCATTCCCTCCCCTTATATTTATGGGGTGTTTAATCAAATGGTGCAAAATGTAGCTAGAGTAGGACAAGAAGTTAGAATATATTATTCTATCCCCTTGTCCCACTCTAGCCACAGTTTGCACCATTGAACTATAAACACCCCATAGATAAAAGGGGAGGAATTGCATATAATGGCTCAGAGCTTCTTCATATTTGAAGATCAATATCAAGCCACCTTCTCTCTCCCATCCCTCCGCCCAAGCAAGGTCTTCTTTGGTCTCAAAACCAGGTTTTGAGGTTTCCGCGGATTGCTTGTTGAAGGGAGAAAATGTCACCCAGCTCACCCATTGGAAAAGATGGCCAGTTCCCTTCCCCCACCCCCTGAGTATTGTCTAGGAATCCTGCCACATTATCAGTTCTTATGAAGGCACAAATGTTGCATGGAAGTGCAGCCCGACTGTTTGTTTTGAACATTCGTAAAAGCTGGAAAATGAAGCGAAGCCCGAGAGAAAGCATCTGCCTGTAGATATATATATATGATCAGTCAGGCCAGCAGGTACACAAGGGCCTCGCTGGAGAACCAGCTCTTGTCCAGTCGCTGAGGGCTGCTTGGACAAAAGAGGACTTGGAGGTAAACACTGAGTGGCTCGTGAAGATGATCAATCCTTGTATGGTAAACTAGTTGGAGCAAAGTTGACAGCATCTTTCTCATCTGCCCAGTTGGTCTGCTGATGACTCCGGGGGTGGGGGGGCGTGGGGGGAAGAGGGGAGGTCACAGTAAATGGAAATATGATGTCTGTGCTATCAAACGGTTCTGGAAAGTAGAAATACTCTCGTCTATGGCAATTTGGTGATTAACACGAAATGACTTGCGTTTGTTTCCCCACAACAGGCACAGAAGAGATCAGGTAAGGTCAACTCTCTCTCTCTCTTTCTCTCTCAAACATTTTATGTCCATCCCTCCTCTTCTCGGAAGCTGTGGCCAGGAGGAGATAAAGAAGGCAGGGGGCTTGATCAGAAGCTGTCGATGCTGGGACCCCGAACTTCGACGCACTTAACCACGAGGAAAGCTTTCAGTGGGACTGACTTCCTCGTAAGTGTGTCTCGGATAGGTATTCTTATTTGGAGGCGAATTTGGCAAATGAGAGGGGGCTTCCTTCCACGTTCCTTTAGGGCGCTGAGTGTCAAGCTAACATGGCATTTGTGCAGGAAGAAAACAGCTAAGTGTGTGTGCTTCGGATTTTTTTGTAGCCGGGAAACGTTTGTCTGTCTATCTTCCTCAGCTTTGCTTTGATGGCTTGTTAAAGAGATAACTATTTTTTAGAAAGGACCGTGTCTGCCGTTTCTGGGCCCGCCTGCAGGGATCTAATCCTAATCGAAGGAAATTTGGCTTCATCAGCCTAAGGTGTAATGAGCCACCTTTTCTACCTTAGCACACACACACCAGAAATCATGGTTTTAGTTGGACCCCTTCCTCCAACCAGACTTTCCTGATTGTCGACACTTTCTCTGGGAAGTAAGTTTCATGATGTCTGTGAGGCCTGTTTCTAAGGAGTTATGTGGGGGTCCTTTCCATGTTTCAGCTTGCGGGGTGCTAGCTACGTTTAAAATTTGATCACTTGGCTCTCCCCGTGGTCAAACGAGCTGCTCTCTTTTGCTGTCGCCATTGGGGGGGGGGCTCAGAACCGTCGTTTTCTTGAGACCTAAGGCTTCGTGAGGCCGCTTGGTTTCCGTTTGGTAATGTCACCAGGAAGGTCTTCCCATTTGGATAATTTTCTTCTGACTGTAAATGTTTCGAGCTCTCTAGGCTAGCCCAGAATTTTGCTGAGTCGGGATGTCGGAGGGTCATCCTTCTTTGTGTGAAGACGTGTCTTTGAAAACGTGATGAAAGGATCCAGCAGCACAGACACCTTGATGGGACCTGTGGAAGCTGGGAGGCGTCGCGGGGGGGGGCAGGGGCAGTGGCTGGGATGGTGTGGCTGTAACAACTCAGAGGAGTAACTGAGGTCTGAGTCCTTCTGTGATTGTTAGCGACCTGCTAACCGATTTACTCCAAGACTCTTCCTAATCCGAGTTTTGGATCGGATTTCTGCTTTTGTTTGTTACTAGAAGACACCCTAGTCCTTATTTTTGGCCTTTTCCTTTGAATGGGGCAGTACTGTTGCGAGTATAAGAATGGTTAAAGAGACAGGAACAACTCCTAACCCCCCTCCCCATCCAACAACTCAAGTTAAACAACCCAAGCGGCTTTTGTAGCTTTCTCTGTCGGCCGCCTGTTTTTAGTTTTTTTCTCCCTGAATGAGGGTGATGAAAATTTATTTTCCTATGGGGATGGGTGGGTATGGAGTTCACTATTAGTGTTGAGATCCGTTTCCCTTACACGATCCAGCAATCAGGCAGCAATCCTGTACCTACTTTCCTGGCAGTAAAGGACACTGAACTCGATAGGAATTCCTTCTTGGTAGACGCGGATAGGATTATTTTCTTTGGATTTGCACTGAAATCTGTAGCTGAATCCAAAACATGTTAACCGAGAGGGAAGGTCCTCTGGCTTCAGTGCGATTCCTTAGTAAGTATGTGTAGAGTGGCAACCTCAAATATATTCAACATTGCCCCGATCGTGTCTTCAACGCGGACCGAAATGCAGCTGCGTGGATCTAGTATCCAACAGTTCTTCGTTGACTGTTTCTGTATGTTGATTTCGAGGTTAATAGTGCATGAGAAACCTCTCACCCTCCCACTCCATAGCAGCTTAGGCCACCAGTCTCTAGGAAAGACGAAACTGATTTTAAGGAAATTCAGTTGCATTTGTCAAGCTGAATGAATGCCTGCAGAATTTCTGAAGTGGGTTGGAGTAAAGAAAGCCAAGCGAAAAGACAAGACGTCGAAACCTTCCGCACATTTGAAAACATAACCCTAATCATAGTAAAAGAAGGCCCTAATTCGACTTTCGGGTAGAGTCTGGGTACTTTCACAGTACTTCGGCAGAAACAGAAAGCTGTTCAGAATACTGTAATCAGAGTTAGTCATTTCTTTGAATTTTCAAACTAGTACCAGAAGCTCCTAGCATTTCCGCCGTAAGCGCTTCGGGTGCACAGAGTTTCAGATCTCTCTCTCTCTCTCTGTCCCTCAATCTTCCCCTCAGCTTTAAGAAAGGAGCAGCTTAAATGCAGAGGTATCACTGAAATCGAAACAAAGTTTTCCTGTCTGCCTTCCCACATTATACCGATATTTATGTAATATAGTTATAAATAGGAATTTTGAGACTGGCGATAAAGCAAAGGGCTAGTTTAACAATTTGCCAAGCGATCTGGAGACTTCAATTTTATGCACACCGACTTGGGTGCCGAATTCCGTGGGGTCTACGTGGGTCAAGTGGGCTTCACTCGCCCACTAAAGTCAGTAGGACTTGGATTAATTTTGTCTGCGTGGCGCCCAAACTCAGTTCCGGTGGTGAGCAAGAAGTCGGAACCTCGCCTAGATAGTAAATACCTTGTTTCGATTTCAAATCGTGTAAAACAATAAGCTTCCTCATATGAAAGCAAGCTATGCAGTTGTAGGTTTTTAAGTGGTATTAGCTTTGGAATAGTCCATCGTAACTTTATTATAAACTTTCGCTCTTTTCCCCCTTCCCAACTACAAACATGTAAAGAAGCACGCTTCTAAGGCTACAATACTATCTGGAAGTAAACTCTATTGAATTCAGTGGGCCATACTTCATAAGGACCCAGAACAAAGTCTTAACAAAAAAACAAACTACTAATTCCATGTTCGGGTGAGAACTTTTGGTACTTCAGCTACACAGCTTCTACTAATTATAAGAAAGAATATTGCCTATCCTATTAACAAAAAAGGGGATTTTCTAGTAATATTTCCACTTAATAGAGAGTAAATATGGTCACAGCATGCTCAGGGTTTCAGTTAGAGGCAAATAACAGATGGTACTACAGCTCAGAAAAATATTTGACCCCCGCTCCGCCAAAATAATTTAGAAGATGAGGGCTTCATTCTGCTCCTTCGAAATCAACGGCGTTTTCCTACAGATTTCTAAGCGAGTAGGATTGCAGCTCTGTCGTCAGATTCTATGCATAAATCTACCTTTTTAGTGGTACTTCCTGCCAGCCCAGTGTGCAGGAGACTGCATCCTTTCAAATGTCCTTACACCCAAGGAATTCGGGTCAACGTTGAATGGGCTGTAAGGCTGAAAGGTGCGCATGCGCTTAGGTACAGGTCTCTTCAAACGACGCTAACTAGTGGCAAACCATGTATCATCACCGTGATATCTTAGTATTTTAAGAAAAAGTAATCAAACCCAGAATATGCTTATAAACAACCCCTACTACAGCCCCTATAAACAGAAGTAGCTTGGTTTAGTTAGGATTGGGGCGGTGCATTCTTAAGCAGGTTTATGTCGGAAGTAAGTCCTACTGTTTTCAATGGTGCTTATTCCCAGGAAAATATGATAGGATGGTAGCTTGTAACTGCACTTCTATGCACAATAAGCTTAATTAAACACAGTGGATTTAGCTTTATGTGCACGTAGGACAACCCTGTGAATTATCTTAATATAAAGCATTTAAGCCGAAATGCTAGATTTGAATTCTACTATTTAGGCTTAACTGCATCGTTGGTCTGGGCGTAAAAGGACCACTTCCACTTATGTAATTCCATTGAAGTCTATGGAACTACTCTTTACACATTAGCCACTAACCCTTACCTACCCTGGTTTGTCTTAATTGATCTGAGAATGTAATAGTATACCTGTTTATTATAGTATTTCCGCAGGCTGTACAACCCTGAAAGTGAATCTGAACCCTGGAAGATAATTTCATTACACAACCACCCTTGAATAAATTAAGTGGGAGTACCTTATGTACCTTATATGCATATTTTAATCAGGTATACCACGGGTATGCATAATTACCGCCGTCTAATTGAATTTGACGCACCCAGCTATAGATGTGTGACATGTAAAAATATTTTGTCACCATATGGACATGAACTGCTTCCTACAGATTCCAAATATTTTCATCGCTCCTCGTCATTCTGCGCTTGAAAGGGTCATCGTTTGGAGGAAAGAACCCCAACCACCTCCTCCCTCCCTCTCACTCACTCTCTCTCTCTCTCTCACACACACAGATCTCTCTGGTGAAAGTATTCATTAATATTCATAGTGTGGGCGATGGATCATTTATGCATCCTAACCGCGCCGCTACACACTTGTCCATTCTGAAGCGCTCAAGTGGCACCGACCAATCAGAAGCTGAGAGAAAGCTGGACCGGAGTTCGGGAGGGGGGAGGAGGAGTGTGGACAAGATAAAGGAAGAAGGCAGGATGGGCAAAAATCAGGAGGGGAAGGCAGGAGCGGGCATATGTCCGTCTTAAGTCCTACCAAACGGTTGCATTTCTCACCCCTTGACATTCAAAACTCATTTTCCAAGCTCCCCGCGCTTGGAGAGATACCAGCCGCTTTCTGAAGTTGCCAGGAGGCCGCCGCAAGTTCCCTGCAAGGGCTCTGGCGACACTTTCTGGGGAGCATTGCTGACAGGGGTGCCAACTTGAATAAAATATTTGGGGGTGCAGGTAAGCCGCGTCCCACCTAATTGATCACAGGATGCGGCGCATGCACACCATTTGAATGACAATGCCCATTAACTTTGGGGGGACACCCTCTAATAGTTTATTGGAGGGCCGAAGGGACCTAGGCCCCTAGGAGTTGACTCCTATGATTGCTGACCACTGACTGGGGAGACGGCTGGCAACGCGCAGTGGAGTCTGGGCGCCCCGAATCCTCACAGGCCAGACCACGCCAGCCATCTAGGCACATTTAAAGCACATGACTTCCGCAAAAGAATCGGGGGGAACTGTAGTTTGCTAAGGGTATTGGGAATTGTAGTTCTGTGAGGAGTAAGCTGTTGTTCCCAGAATTCTTTGCTGGAAATCGCTTGCGTTAAATGGATGGTGAAGCGTAAGGCTGGAGAAGTTTTCGCTGCTTCGAATTCCAAAGACGCCGATCTGCAGCTTGTAGGGGAGAATATCTTACGTTTCGGAGCCTTTTGGTACTTTCATGATAAACTGTCTGGACAGGAAAGCAAGTCTATGCGCGTGACATTAGTTTAGCCTCATCCCTGGACATTTACAATGGGGGGAGGGGGATAATAGTAATGGCCTTGCAAGCCTGAGATAAATATGGATGAAGCACTCGGAAGATCCCCAAGAGTTTGAGTATGACGCTCACTCTCCTGCAGACTAAAATCTTCCTTGAGATTTATCCTGCTCTACCCTATCCTCACTTTATTTCCTGTTTTCTTACCCTCTTCCATTTATAGATGATAAGTTGTATGGGCAGGAAAGTAAGGGTGTCTCTGCACAGCCCCAGCAGCAGCACGATTTATCTTCCTCCTGCTTAATATTTGAGAGGGAGTATTGGGGTGTGGTAGTCAACACACATTGCCTGTTCCTTGAGGTTAGGAGCTGGAAATGGCAGGTGCGCGCGAGGGAGAGATGGAGATGAAGGGAAGGCTAGACGGGAGAGTGTTTGTGTTTCCAAGGCGCCGCCCCCCCTCCCAGGCTGCCGTAATTATCTTGCTGAAATATTCTCCAGTGGCCAAAAGTTGCAAAATAAATCGACCTCTCCGCGCTGGTTCCAGAGGTCTGTAGCCATCATCCTTTTTTCAATACATTTTAAACAAGAGGCTCTAGCGAGCGACTCCGATTCAATACACATAATCAGTTTGGAAGTCTTATTTCCATTTGAAAACAGGCCTATTTGCAATCATGAGAGCCGGACACGCTGAAAGATACAGAATAACGTGCCCGGGAGAGGGGAAGGTGTGGGGGGAGAGAGAGAGTGAGAGTGGAAGAACCGTCATGCAAGCACTGAAGATTTTCTGTCCCTTCCCAATCCTTATTTATTTATTTTAAACACGAAGCTGTAGCTATGAGTATTTTTATACATTCCCATTGGAAAATATAACTTAATTGCTTTTTCCACCGCCACCCCAAACCGGGACCAAAGCAAAACAAGCTGTGTAATCCACAGCCAGGAATACCTCCCGTCTCCCCAAATGGTGATTGGGGAAGTATGTTGATTGTTCTGCTAGCCTCTTAGGGTTAACAGGCATTTAATCAAGAGAAAGTACAACACGGGTAAATGGTTTGGGGCAAAATGCTAACTTGGTTTGTAATAACGCGTTGTCCTTGAATACTGCGGCTGAGCGGAAGTTTGCAAGGGGTGAGGGACTGGGGTGTGTGGGAAATGATCGTCTTTGTGTTAATATGGCCGAAAAGCCATATGCAGAACTAGTAGGTCGTTCTCCACCTGGATGCGATGTTAGAATAATAGAATCATGGAGTTAGAAGCGACCCCGAGGATCATCTAGCCCAACCCCCTTGCAATGCAACAATATGCAGCTGTTCCATAGGGAGTTCGAACCTGCGACATTGGCGTTATCAGCACCACGCTCTAACCAGCAGAGTTGGTCTTTCCCTTTTGCACCTTGTGCCTACAGAGATTTCCTTTCGGAAAGAAGTTCGGCTGAAATCAAGGGTGGAAAGGAGTACGTTTAGGAGGGTTTTGCTGGCTGAGTGTGCGTGCGAGATGGGGAGAGGGAATATGGGAGCGCGCGCACTCGCGAGTGCGTCGAGATGTGCGCTGGGTAACTCTCCGAGCTTGGTGTAGCGAAGATGACGCCAGAAAGGGCAGGATTCCTTGAATGGATATGATATGTCTGCCAAATGGTGCTTCACAAACTCATTCAGCCTAGAGGCGGTACTGCAAGGCTTTATATGGGAAAGAGGGAAGGGGGGTGGGTGGGTGTGAGGAAGAAAGAAAGAAAGGAAAAATGCTGCTGCAACCAGGTCACTTTTGGCTATCTTAAATAATTATGACCATGATAATAGCGAAAACGGGGGGTGACACTTCAGACAGAAAGAGATGTCTCTCATAACGGAGTCCATGGGACGATGGTGCTCAGACTGAAGTGGGAGGATCCGACTACTGTACCTGAGATCTTTTCTAACGAAGGCACTGAGAAGGACGAGCGCTGCGGGTTCGTGTGTCTTATCCATGCCAAACACTCCCACTGCAGGGCTCTAGCCTGCCCCCAGCTGTTCTGCTAAGCGCCAAGTAATATTGCACGACTGTAGCGATCAGATTTAAGACTCCTTGTGATAAACTCCTCTTGCCACAGCTTTCGATTTGGGACAAGCAAGAGACCGTAGTCTCTTCAAGGCCGTGCCTGCTTCTGGGCCCTCCCACGAGGCACCGTCTTCGGAGCCACTTCCTAGGCTGTGTTGGTAGAAAGGAAACCCCCCCTCCCCTTTGCCAGTCAAGTGCCAGCAGCTAAGTGAAAGCTGAGAGGCACACACCGCTCCTTAATAATCATTATGATCAATGTTTATGAAGAAGAAGGTGGAAAGAAGTTGAGGACTGGCAAGACAAGAACCACGGAGACCTCGGGGGGCCTTCCGCAGCCATTGAAAGCAATGGGAGGTTCGCTATTGGCTTGAAGGGGTTGCGGTTTGCGGGCGCAAACGCCATCGCTGATTTCAGGCTTTTGAGAAGGCGCCTGTGTTTTCAGGATGCCTGTCCCGCTTCCTCGCCACCTTCCGGGTTCATGTCAGTGCCAGATGAGAGAGGCCTTGACTCCAAAGGGAGCTGATCGCAGCTCTTTTACTCCTGCACTCCTAACCGCCTCCGGTTGCTTCCTCTTTACCTTTTGCTCGTCGTTCCTAAATGGAAAGGAATCGGAGGCTCCCTGGATCCTCGTCCTCCCTACAAATTGAGAGTTGGGTCCTCGGATTACGATTTGCGTACATAGCCTCCCAAATTAACGCCTGTTTTCTTTCCGCTTATTTATTTGCTTATTTCTCTTTCTTTTTTTTGGGGGGGGTGTATAAACCATTTAATTAAAAAATCAGATCTCAGGTCTTATGTTGAAAGGCGGTATATAAATCTAATAAATAAAAATTATTTTTTTTATTATTTTAAAAAGGAAAGCGCACCTCAAAGCTACGTTGTAGATAAACCAATTTTCAATAAAACAGCACATCTTAAAAACGAATATGCATAGCTAAATTATATTTACTGCACGATCCAGCGAGGAAGCTGTTCTGGGAAGCCCCAATGGAGCGGAATAGGAGGTGGCGCAACGACGCTTGGACAGCAGACTGTATGGGAAGGGGAAACCACCCTTTTCTTACAGCCAGATTCATCCCTCCCCCTAAATGTAATAAAGTATAAAGCTGAAGCAGCTTTATACTAAGCCAGATGGTTGAGCTGCTTGGTACAGTTTTTCTTTGGTCCGGAGCTGCTCTTCAAGGTCCCAAACCTGCGAAAATTTTCAGCTGGAGATGCCAGGTTTTGAACCTGGGACCTTGGCTTCTGCATTGTTTGGAACCATAGGAACCAACCCCAGTAAAATATTTGATGGGTCTTCCTTCCAAAATAGTTGAGGGGAATTCCCATTCAAATAGAGTGTGTGCCATGCCATGTGATTGAATATGTGGGGCGGGGCTTACCTCCCGCCGTATTTTATTTAATTTGTCACCCCTAGTTGGAATCATTAGTCTGAGATGTGTACTAGGCACA
This sequence comes from Lacerta agilis, assembly GCF_009819535.1. Classification (NCBI taxonomy): domain Eukaryota; kingdom Metazoa; phylum Chordata; class Lepidosauria; order Squamata; family Lacertidae; genus Lacerta; species Lacerta agilis. The sequence goes on from NC_046312.1 coordinate 31,553,178, forward strand.
TAATGAACCAGGAACATCTCCTGGCATAAAGAGTGTCTTAAGGAACAAACATCCCATGAATTAAGTGATCGGTTTGTGGTTAGGACCATAGGCGCCAACTCCTAGAGGCTTCGGGGGCTTCGGCCCCACAATAAAATATTTGAGGGGGCTACCCTCCCCCAAGTTGATGGGCATTCCCATTCAAATAGTGTGTGTGCACTGCGTCATGTGATCAATTATTAGGGGCGGGGCTTACCTGGGCCCCCACAATATTTTATTCAAGTTGGCACTCCTGATTAGGAGCGTCTGACACACATATGTTGGAACAATTTCAAAAACAAAGAATAACTTTGCACTCGAACACTGATGCCTTTGTTTGAGTTTCTAAGGTGTTCTACCTCAAAGGTTGACCGTCAGAAGCACATTGTTATCAATAAAATAAAAGACACTGAAATAAAACAAGGAGCTCATTTACCGAATAGCTCAGTTGGTTAGAGCATGGTGTTGACAGCACCAATGTCGCATGTTCGATCCCCCTATGGGACAGCTGCATAGTCCTGCATTGCACGGAGTTAGCATAGATGATCCTCTGGGTCCCTTCCTACTCTATGATTCTACGATTCTACACTTAACCTGAAGGATTTGCTCTGCTCAGCGAAATATGTCCCACCAGGGGCTCTGGCGATTCTCCAAAGGGTATGAAACTCAACGCAAGCCCTGCATCAACTTTAGAGGGAAATAAGTACTGAACTCAATGCTGCTTACTTCTGAATACACACGTAAAGGATTGTAGGATAGAAGCGCACTCCTATAAAAAGGTAAAGGTAAGGGACCCCTGGACGGTCAAGTCCAGTCAAAGGCGACTATGGGGCGCAGCGCTCATCTCGCTTCAGGCCGAGGGAGCCGGCGTTTGTCCAGTTTTCCGGGTCATGTGGCCAGCATGACTAAACCGATTCTGGCGCAACATGCCTGCTCAAAGGTAGGCACTGAAGTCAAAGGTGCGGGAGAATGTACCCTAAATCACCAGCGACGAAGACATTTCCACAGGGAATCCCTCGAGTGGAAAGCCCTGCTAAAATTCATTTTTAAAATATCTGCAATGAACCAATGTAACCGATTAACGTTTTTTTATCCTAATTTGATGGCCAACGCAATTGCCGACCTGAACAACCACGCGAAGCCAACGATGCACCTCTTTTAGACATTTGGCCAGTTCTCTAGCAGCTGGACCGGCATTCCAGTTAACTTGAACCTTGGATACTTTAAAACGGTTTTTTCCAGTTAAGTTCAATAAAGGCTAAATTATCTTTAACCGAGTAACTTCGAATGAAGTTGCCGGGGCACCAATTGCAGGTGGGCGAGTGGGTGGGGATGATCCCACAGTCAAATGCACGATGTTGATAGCCCCATAAGGACAGCACTCCGATGCTTCCAATACTCAGTCAGTCCCAGGGATGCTTGTCCATAGGAATATATATTTTTGGTTGTATTTAAATGGAACAAAATTCTGCTAGCACTTCTGGAAAGCTTCCCAAGTAAAAGTGCTCATGTGCACTTAATGAAGAAACAACGCAAAACGAGACGACGTTGGCTTGACTTCCAGGTTCGATTGTTGTCGGCTCACTTTCTTAGACCTAGAAGTCCGATCCAGCCCAAGCGAAACCCTTGTAGGTTGCCCTGATGTGAATGGGAAAAAATCTGACTCTCCTGCTGACTTTCCTAGGACTTCAACACAGGCTGGACTTCAGCTGGACTGTGCCCCACTTGGATGCTGAAACCCACGAGATTTACTTCGAATTAAACACCTTTAGGAATCATAGAAGCGTAGAATCATAAAATTGTAGATTTGTAGGGGACTCCGAGAGTCATCTAGTCTAATCCCCTGCAATGCAGGTTTCCAGCCCACAGCCATTCCTGGATGGCCACGATGGGGTGTAAAATGCAATCATAGGAGCCAGCTCCTAGGGGCCGATGTCCCTTCTCTGGCTCCCAATAAATTATTCGAGGGGCCAGACCCTCAAAGTTGCTGAGTATTGTCATTCAAATGGTGTGCGCGCGCCAAATCATGTGATCGATTATGGGGTGGGGGCTTACCTGCTCCCCCATATGTTATTCAAGTGGGTACCCCTGAATGCAATGGAGCCAAAGGTGGGGATTATTTGTTGGTGCTACTCAGAGCAAGTGAATAAACTTCGGAATGCTCTCATATATTGCCTGGGAACATGGTGTGTGAAAAAGAAGGCAGGGAGGCAGAGCATACAGTGTATATGTAGAACATCCGGTGACTGCGTCCCAGACAAAGGTTGGAAATGCTTGCGGGCTTCCCACAGGTTTCTGGTTAGCCGCTACAAAATCGAAAATTCTTTCCAGTAGCACCTTAGAGACCAACTGAGTTTGTTCCTGGTATGAGCTTTCGTGTGCATGCACACTTCTTCAGATACACTGAAACAGAAGTCACCAGATCCTTAGCCGCTGTGAGAACAAGAGGCTGGACTATGTGGGCCACTGGCCGGATTCAGCAGGTTCTGCTTATGTACCGGTGGAAGCCGAAAACTCCGAGCTAAAGAGCAGGGCCTAAAGGCTACTGTCAGCATTCTCTGGTCTCTGCCCAAGAAGTGGAGAACCGCCGTCGAAACTTATCGAACATCAGTCCTAGAGACACGACTCAGTGACACCGTTTGGCTTGTTTCTTAGGTTAAGGAACCCGGTGGAGAAGTTGGGGGGAGGACACACACACACACACACACACACACACAGTCTGATGTTCGTAGCTTCCGTGTCTTGTCCCTTCGGAAGAGTGGGAATGCTGTGATCTGCACCTCATCCAAGCCAATGCGAAACTTGCAGGCCTCGGCTGAGGTCTGGATCGCACCACTTCTGGGGAAAGGACTGTAGCTCGGTAGTACTGAATGTGCCATAGGTGTGCAGAAGGTCCCAGGTTCAGTCCTCAGGATCTCCAGGTAGGGATGGGATTCGGGAAAGACCCTCGTCTGAACTCCTGAAGAAGAGCCTCTGCCAGTCAGTGTAGCTAGATGGACCAATGCCTATACAAGGCAGCTGTCCACCCTCCCAATAATTTCTCCCGCCCTTCCTCCCCCCCCCCCCCAGGACTTGGAGATGGACTGGAGGCGTGCCTGCTGCCTAAGTGATAGCGCACATTCATTTGCCAGTTGGCAGGGGCCGCAATCAGATCCTTTCCGGTACATTCAGAAATAAAGAAGCAAATAAGCCGTGTTAAAGGGACGCTTTTCATGTGGTATCGTTAAGATCCCCCACTGTCTCCTTCAAAGGGGCAGAGGAGAGGAGGCAGGTACTTCTCGGGAAATGAAAAAGAGAGCGCTAGTGAGATGCAAGCGCCTTGGGCTTCGCAGAGCAAATCCGACAAGCACCCGAGGAGAGTCTCTGGCGGATCAGGTCCTCCTCCTGCTGGTCAAATTCAGACCCCTTGGATAGCCAGCAACCGGAGGTCAAGGGAGACTGGAGTGGCTATTGCCTCTGCATATTTCTGCTCCTGAATTCTCTGCCTTCCGTTTTGTTGTTAGGATTAATTCATTTTATCCATCATCGCTTGTTACATGGGGCAAATAAAGTTTTAAAGCGATTGACTACTACTTAAAAATGCAAAGATGCCACAAAACAGCCGAATGAGATAAAGCCATACATGGTGTGTGCACCCATCAGCAACCAACAGCAAGGAAAATATCCTTCCCTACCCAACTAAAAGAGGAACACTGTTATGTTTAGTTATTAGGTATACTTTTTACGGTGTCGATTTGAAATGGTGCGTTGATTGCTGGAGTGTAAAGGGACCTCTTGGTCGTGCTGCTCATCACCACGGTGGCATCCAAATAGTCCGTTCAGGACAAGGGCACCAAACTTTTGAAGACCCATCACTGGGAAGATCCAAAACCGGTCGCTCGGAAGTCAGTTCCCTCGAATTCAGGAGTTCCAACTCCAGAATAAGTTTCTGAAGAGAAAAGGAGTTGAGCAGAACTCTTCCTCCAGATTCTCTTCCTTGGTGTCACAATGGAACATGCAGCTTAAACAATTTGTAGCCAACCCTTGCTCTCAAGGAAGGCGTCAAACCGGATTTGACCAGTTATAGGTAGGTAGCCGTGTTGGTCTGCCATAGTCGAAACAAAATTAAAAAAAAAATCCTCCCAGTAGCACCTTAGAGACGAACTAAGTTTGTTATTGGTATGAGCTTTCATGTGGTATCTGAAGAAGTGTGCATGCACACGAAAGCTCATGCCAATAACAAACTTAGTTCGTCTGGAATGAATTTTTTATTATTTTTTGTTTTGTTTCGGATTTGACCAGGGAGGGCCAGAGCTCTTGACAGTAAGAGAATAGCATTCCTACGTACCTCCATCAATGGATATTTTTAATGCAAACCCAAGAGAAAGCCCACACAGATACAAATGGAAATGGAAAACTAACATCAGATAGAACGTGACAAGCTGGATTCCCTCCCCCTTTATACCCAGTATTAAGCAGAATTCACACGTGATGCATTTCCTACATTAAACTTTGGCATGCAGCTCTACAAAATATTAAGCTGTGGCCGTGCAAGTTCTCTCTTTTTCTGTGGTTTGCTTTTAGCTACCTTCTGGTTTTAAAATGTTCTGAGGCATTTGCTCCATTTACACTAGGATCAGAAACAGGTTTCCGCCGAAGTGAGTCCTATTCACCTGAGTGGAGCTTCTTTCTGAATAAGGCGGCTTAGCAAGTAATGCTTTATTTGTGACAGGTTGGGATTCTGACGTTCCACAAACTATAGGATTTAGCTCCGTTTAAATCCATTTAACACTGAGCGAAATGAGAAGGTAATGGAGGAGGGGAAACCCCTCTCCCTCCTCCCTTTCGTAACCGAATGCCCACCTTTTTATACCCTGCTTTCGGTTTCAAGAGGTTCTCAAATCTCAAATGGCTGTTCCAACAGTACTTCCGATATCGTCTCGCTGGCCAATGGTCCTCCGAATAAGGCAACCGCAGAACAGGCGGTCTAGAATGCGGTGCCAAATTTACTTGGAAGCCATTCCTGTTGAATCCAGTGGGGCTTCTCTTCACGAAAATGTATTTAGGAGTGGGGTCCTCTTGAAGCCAATGCCAGTTTATGCAAAAGTAAACTTTAAAGTAAGTGTGGCTAGGATCGCAGCCTCCATCAACGTTTAGGATGTGTGCTGCTTCTAAGCACAGAAATGTCCCCTTAGCTTTAGTGGCACTTAAAGGTAAAGGTAAAGGTAAAGGTACCCCTGACCGTTAGGTCCAGTCGCAGACGACTCTGAGGTTGCAGCGCTCATCTCCCTCTATAGGCCGAGGGAGCCAGTGTTTGTCCGCAGACAGCTTCCGGGTCATGTGGTCAGCATGACTAAGCCGCTTCTGGCAAACCAGAGCAGCGCACAGAAACACCTTTTACCTTCCCGCCAGAGCGGTACCTATTTATCTACTTGCACTTTGATGTGCTTTCGAACCTCTAGGTTGGCACTTACTTCCATGTAAAATGCAGAGGATCGCGGAACTGATTTGTTAACACAAGCCAAAAAGTTCTTAAAGTGATCCAATCCTTTTGGGGGATGGCATGAAAGTCAAATTTGTCCCAGGACGCGATCCTTGGTATGTTTATGTCGAAGTTAAAGTCAGAGAAATTAATGTGAATCATTCCTATTTGTGATGAGGATCTTTACATTTGGGTGTTACCCTTAACCACATTTAATAGGAAGGAGCTCTGCTCAAACCAATGGGACTTGCTTTCCGCCTAAAGTTGGCAAGGATCGGGTACTATCACTCCCCCCCCCTTTTTTTTGTTTTCCACGTATTCGAAAGGATTATTCTTTTGTCCAATGAATACAAACTAAATTATCAAAGCACGTTGAGGGATAAAATGAGAAGATAATCATTAGGGGTTTGTCCAATATTTCACACGGAAAAAAAAACACCCACCATCCTCCAGGCTACCTTTTTACATGTACTTGTCCTTAACCTTTAAAAGCAACGGCTGTAAATACAAGATCTGTACTTTCTCTAATAGATTTTCCTAGGAGCTGGTGACAGAGAACTGATTTCTTTTCTATTAGGCTTTAGCACATCTTTGTTGAAGGCCCCCGCAGAATGACCACGGATTAGAATTCGATTTGCATCTCTTAGGCTCCCTGTGTGGTCTTTGTAAGGAGCTTGTAACTGTTAAAATGACTTGTTAGGAAGCGTGTGGGCTCTCATCCCTCTGCTTTTGACAGAATGATTGAGAAATTCAGTTCGCCCCTATAGGATTTAGCCTGCGTATTCCACCTGAACCTTAAGCAATTAGACCCTAATCTCAGCGCAATCATATGGGAGTTAGGATTTCTTGTACTTTGTTTACTCCAGGGTTCTTATATATATATATATAAAAAACACCTCGATTATTTTAAACAAACTTTGTAATAATATTGTCCCAAATGTTACAGAAACCTAGCAGCATCCAAGGCTTTACTTGAAGTTAAGAATGTTATAATAAACTTCAGACAGAGAACATGCATGGGAGTTATGACAGATATTATCCTACCTTCACTGGAAACCTTGGATGCAACAATCCTTTGCAAACTGACTTCTGAATCAACCTGTAGGGCAAGCAGAACCACTGAATTCAAGGGGTTTTACTTTCAAGTAAACCTGTACTTAGGACAAGAGTGCTAACAGCATTCTGGAAACAGGACAGAGGAAACTCTGAATGTTCATTTCTGTTTAAACACACACACCCAAGTTACTTTCTCGCAATTTGCTCTGCAAAAACCGTAAATGCACTCAGAAAAACACCCCAAACATAATTTATATTAGGGCATGAGAATAACTAGGATTTAACAAACAAAACTAATCAAAGTTTGAGCCCAGACTAGGGAAAATGTCTGTCTGTAAATAACTAAATGTTCCACTGAGCAATTTAATCTGAGCTGGATACATATGAGATCTCAGAAAAATAAGCATTTCCTAATGAAAAGTCTTTTCAGGCTTTTAGTATATCTTTCCTTCTCAATATCACAAATGCACAGTGGTTGATTGTGATCCCATCCCCCAAACATAGCATTGCTATCATGGAGATATCATATTTCTCCAGAACTCAAGCCACAGTATTTTATTACAGTGGGGGGAAACAAGCCTATGGGGAGGGAGAACTTTGCTTGTGCAAATGCCACAGTCACTTTTTGAACAGGACCTGTGACATCATTGGTGTTGAGTGACACATCTCCCCTCTCCTCCCATCTCCTGCCCACTCCACTTTCTGACCATTTAAAAGTTTCATTTTAATGATTGCCCCCCCTTTCTTTAGAGGTCGAGCACTATACCATTCAACTGCAAGAGCATTCATGCAGCTCTTTTAAAATATGGCGTGCACCTTCTCCTCCTGCTAAAACACTTTGTCATTTCAAGAAATGTGTTAGTGTTTTATGGTCTGTATTACACATCTCCAGAGCTGAACAACATGGTTGCCTCTGCCCTCCCCCTCCCTGCCCTGTCTCCAAGTTCTGAACACGACAGCAAAATTGTCAACCCTGCAGCAAGATCCCTCCAGAGTACTGGGACCAAATTATTTATTATTACCTCTGGGTTGCCTGCTGCAAGACTGAAAATATTTTATACACAGTAGTTGGATGTGCACAGCTTGGTGCTGTGATGATACACCACTCACTCAGAAGAGTTTAGTTCTGGAGGTAACTTGGGGGGAAGATGAGGAAGAGAGAAGAAGCCCAGTGGAGGAGTTCTACCGCTGCTTCAGGTCCTAACCTACTCACAATTGTCAGCATTAGCATTCAGTGACCATTGAACGTGCTCAGTCCTCATCGGGCTGTTTAGGGCAGGCATAGGCAAACTTGGCCCTCCAGATGTTTTGGGACTACAACTCCCATCATCCCTAGCTAACAGGACCAGTGGTCAGGGATGATGGGAGTTGTAGTCCCAAAACATCTGGAGGGCCAAGTTGGCCTATGCCTGGTTTAGGGAGTTCTCCTCCCTTAGAATATTCCCTTCCAAAATGCTCCATCTCCTAAGCATTTTACTACCCCCTCTCTTTTGTGTTTTGCACTTGGCCACATAAGCAACTGCACTCATTTTATGTGTTTTATTTTAAAAACAAATCTACTGCTTGAGCATAACCTCTAAGTGGCTTACTAGAAATATTGAAATTACCATTAAACCAGGCTTCCTCAACCTCGGCTCTCCATATGTTTTTGGCCTACAACTCCCATGATCCCTAGCTAACAGGACCCCTAGCTAGCAGGGATGATGGGAATTGTAAACATCTGGAGGGCCGAGGTTGAGGAAGCCTGTACTAAATGGTTAAAAACTAGTTAACAACATTTAAAGATCATTAACAGCAAAGGAGATTTGAAAATGTCAACACCTGCATGTCTGGATAGGCTTGCCTAAGCAAAAATGTCTTAAGCTGGCACTGAAAGGAACACAGTGAAGGTGCCTGCCTGATGTTAACAGGCTGGGAGCTCCGAAGTGTCACAAAATGCTACCACACTAAAATACTGATTACTTATAGCTGTGGAATGCGTATTATGTGGCACACGTAACAATACTTCTGCAGATCAAAGCAGTTGAGTGGGCACATAGGGGAAGATGCAATCACGCAAGTAAACTGGTCTCATGCCCTTGTGGGCTTAATGGAACTCTCAGATACCCGCAGTGGAACCACCAAGGTCCCCTGCCCTTCCTATTTATTTTTTAAATTATTATTATTTTAAATGAGTTTATTTGGCTTTTTTGTCATTTGATAGGGGTTGCCTGTTTCTGGGAGAGTTTTTTAAATTTAATTTTAAGGTCTGTGCTCTATCTAGCTGTAAACAGCTGTGATACAAAAATCAAACAAAAATTAGACATCAAGAAGAACTTTCTAGCAGTAAGAGCTGTTCAACAGTGGAATTGACTCCCTCAAGAGGTTGTGGATTCTCCTTCCTTGGAGGTTTTTAAGCAGAGGCTGGATGGCCATCTCTCATGGATGCTTTAGTGGAGATTCCTGCACTGCAGGGGGTTGGATGAGATGACCCTCAGGGTCCCTTCCAACTGTGCAATTCTATGGTTCTGTAGGAGGAAAGGATATAACACAGCATTACAGTAGTGAATGAACCTCTTGGTTGACCAGTCTCAACCAGTGGGATTCAGAGTACAAAAGAAGACACAAGATTGTTTACAGGTGTGATGCATCATATACATGGTTTCTCTGGCTGGTTCCAGACATTGGGAAGGGTTTTTGTCCTCCATGTCCAAAGATAGGCGACAACAAAATCAACCTGGAATATATGTAAGTGCACATGACAAGTCAAAGGGAACATCACAGGAGAGAGAATAAAAGTCCTTCAGGAGAAATAATAGAGACAGAGCTGGGGAAAAGAAAGATGGATGGGATCAGAGGTGGCCTACAGCCATTTTATATGGATATCATTATCACACTGCTGGTGACAGCAGTTGATACTGTTTGTTTAGATTTGACTTGGTTACAGACTAACTGTAAGTGGAGAATGGGGAGCAGATTCATTGCATAGGAGGTGACAGATCAGATGTGCCACTCTCATTCTTCACCAACGTGATGGACTTGGGTCACTGACTGTATGTATCAAGCTTTTATTTTATAACTGTTACCTCTCCCACTATCCTAAAAGCTTCTACTCTCTTTCACATCATGTGACCTTATGATCTGAAGGCAAAAGGGCTCCACAAACTATATAAACCTCCTTTTCCATGCAACTTTAGGCAATTAACTACTGGAATGAATGCATCAGTCTTGGAAGTGTATTGCTAATCTGTTTGCTAGCTGAAAAAGTGGGTTTTGTCTTTTAGCCATTGCATGCTATTAAAAGATTGTAAATATTGTAAAACTTTTTGTATTTTTCCATAAAAAAAGATTGAGAAATGGCATCCAAAAAGGGATCAGTAATGTGACATTTTTCTACAAGCAGAAGGAGCTGGTGAAAAAGAGTAGCAGAACCAACTTGTGTTGAAACTTTACATAGTTACTGACATGTACTTTATTGGGAACATTTATATCCTGTCTTTCCATTTAATGTTATTGTTTCTGTACTTCCTTGGGTTCTGTATAAGCCAAATAATTTGAGTTTAAAACATTCCCATAGGGAATCCTCAGTGGGCTGAATCCTCTCCCCCCATTTTTATCCCTCTTTGTACCGGTATATTTTTATTTGACTCATAATTTTTAACCAAACTGTACTATAAGGACAGAGGCATGTTGTTGTGACAATAGTGGACTTAATTATCAAGGCTGATTAATGTAATTGTACAGTTATGGGTAAGACCAAGATTGCAGATAAATGCTGGGCTGAAGCAGGACCAAAGTTGAGGTCACAGAGTCTGATTTGGATGTGAGACGAGATAAAAACATGGCCAACTCAAAACACAGTGTATGGCCAGGAGCCAAAAGTGAGTAGCCAATTGAGAACAAGACTAATTACAACTCATTATGTGTAAGCGGAAGTATTTTCGAGGAACCAAATTAGTTGAGCCATAATGTCAGAAAACATTAGCTCTGAATATACCTTGAATACCAGTCGCTGGGAATCACATGAGGGGAGAGGGGATGTTACTGATTGTGGGCTTCTCATTGGTATCTGTTCAGCCATCATGGGAACAGGATGCTGAACTAGAAAGGCTTTTGGCCTGATCCAACGGAAATCTTCTTATTAAAGAACCAGACCTGTTCATATCTAGATCAGCCCAGATGCTCCCATCTACATTTCCATGTACTATTATCACATAAAGGTGGTTTAAGTCATAAGTAAGACATGGAAGGGCAGATCCTGAAGTTGAGGCTCCAGTACTTTGGCCACCTCATGAGAAGAGAAGACTCCCTGGAAAAGACCCTGATGTTGGGAAAGATGGAGGGCACAAGGAGGAGGGGATGACAGAGGACGAGATGGTTGGACAATGTGTTTTCGAAGCGACTGGCATGAGTGGTCAAAGTGCAGGAGGCAGTGATAGATAGGCGTGCCAGGCATGCTCTGGTCCATGGGGTCACGAAGAGCCGGACACGACTGAACGACTAAACAACAACAACAACAAAGACATGAATTGGATTAGGGCAGTAAAGTGAGAAGAAGTTGTGTGCAAAGTCAACAAAAGCATAAGCAGAAAATGGAGGGTACCTAAGCCTGTTTTACAAGCTATTGTGTTGAGTTGTTCTGTGTGGGTGCCTTGGGCTCTGTGCCTCCTATACTGCCAGATACAAACGGAGTGCAAAACAGCCAGACAAACACAACCTGCTAATGCAGCTGCAGATTTGGCTGATCTGGTCAACATGGCTGCACAAGGCACTATGGAACTGAGTACAAAATTTGGATGGTCCTAAATTCCTTGGTCTCATCACTGACTGCTGTCTACTGATAATGGACAGAAGTAAGACCAAAGATGTGTACCTCACTATCAAACTCTGTGTCTCGTGTGTTATTATTATTTTTTATTAGGGATTTTCTTGTTTTACAAAGGTATATGCAATGTGTCTCTCGTATTTTTCCATGCAGCATTTTTACACATCCGTTTCGTTTGTTGAGACATTAGGAAGAAAGGGGGAGAGAGGTGGGTGGAATGGAGAGATGGGAGGGGTGAGGTGGGGTGGTGATGTTTCTTCTTTACTTAATATATGTAGGGTGTCTGATGTGTTATTTTATTCATTATGGCTCCAGCCCAGTGCTCCATGAAATCAAAGAACTTTGATTTTAAAGGTGATTTACACAGTGCAGTCCTTGTGTGCTGTTTTAAATATCTTCGTGCAGGCATTTATATCACATGGAAAGTTATTTCTACCCACCATGTAGCTTGGTGAGTTTATTCCACAGCAGTGCAACAGTTTCTTTTTGGATGTTTGGGAAAGAAAATTAGTCCAACTTCATGGAATACAACTCTAACTTTTATTGATAGTACCTGCCCTGTGTAAAACTCAGTATCTATATCTATATACTTAAAATAAACACTAACTATCCAAACTCTAGTACAAAGGCTGCTAACAACACACACATGTGTGCATCTCTACCTACACAGTCTCCTCCCTCTTCTGAAATTAGAGTAGGTTGTGGTGCCCAGAACAGTTTCTCAGATTCGCATAATGGGCCCATGGGCTTCCAAAAGTTGGCAACCTGTGTTTTTCATGCATCATCAACAGTTCTGCAACAAGATAAATTACTAAGCCACTTAAATATATTGCAGTATGGGCTATACTTTCCCAGAAGGCCCTGTAACATTCCAAGACTTAGGCTGTGATTCTATCCATGCTTCTTCCTAGAGTAAACTCATTGAACTTAATAGAGCTTACTTCCGAGTAGGCATGGATAGGAGTTTTAATGTTTTATAAGCAGACATCTGATTTTGCAATACATTTGATATGTGCTGCTAGACTAGATGTTGCAGTTAGTTGGGAAAGTATTAGAATACCTATGAATTGTGATTTCCCCTCAGAAAGTTCAGGCAAAAGGTTGAAATGGTGCAACTTGCTAATTGCATTCAGGTCAGAAATAGTCATTGGCGCCATCATGAATTCATAGAGTTTGTTTCTTTCCTATTGGAATAATTAAACACCACAAAACATAACATCAATTTGCTTGATTTTCAAATTTAAAAACTCCTTTTGAGGTCAAAATGCAGTGTAGGCAGGATGAAAAATGAGAAGTAATTATGAGATAGACAGGATTTGGCACTGTTTCAGCACTGTGCTACTTCCTTAACTCATCACCCTCTAACGTATGGATGGGAAGCTTATGTCTCTCCATTGTGGCTGGACTACAACTCCCATCCTCCATGACCATTGGCTTTGTTGGCTGGAGCTGATGGGGGCTGAAGTCCAGCAACTCAAACTCTCTCCTCCCCAACTTCTGCTGCATTCGCGTGCTCACTGTTTTAACAACATTGTAATTCTGACTATCTTGCTTACCCTGTGTTAAACTAGATATGGGCAATATCGCTTGGCCACCCCCTTATTCCCCACAACAGTAGCTAATGCAGAAGGGATTTGTGTGGGGTATACCTTCCTCTTCCCTCCATCTCCAGCAGGCCCTCAGATATGCACACACACGACAGCATGGCAGCTTCATTGGTACATTGAGCTGTTCCTAGCCTTCCCATGGACCCAGCCACTTCCACTCTCAGTGGGAAGGGTGCACATACAGCAGCACCCATGGGACACAGAAGCATAGACCATGCCTCAAGTTGCTGGCATCAAGATTCATTTTTTGGCTTAGATACATTTTCAGGGGGGTATTTTCCAGGTTTTACTCAAAGTTGATTTCAACAGGTCTACTCTGAGTAAAATTTAGTTGAATACAGTGGTACCTCTGGTTACGATCGAGATCCATTCTGTAGCCCCGTTCGTAACCCGTGACGTCTGTATCATGAAGCGCCATGTCTGCGCATGTGCACGACGCGATTCGGCACTTCTGTCTATGCGCGTGATATCATTGGATGTGTCTGCGCATGCGCGAACCGCCAAACCCGAGCGTACGCATCCCACAGTGTACGTAACACGAGGTATGACTGTACCACTCATGGCTTCAGCAGGAAAAACTTATCTAATTTATTGTCAGACATACAGAATCATGGTTACATTGGTATCAAACCCGAAATATTCTTATGACTATTTAGTCAACTCAGTTTTAGTCAAGGAAATGAGGAACTGACAGATCAAATGGTATATATATATATATGCCAAATCTTAGCAGGTAATTGTTTTATTTATTTTAGGATTGGGGCTTCCAAAGCCCTCATGGTGGCTAGGGCCCACATTTTCTTATTGGATAATGTATACAAAATAGGCACACCAATGAACACTGATGCCCAGAGTTGCAATGTGGGAGATTTCCTCCAAGAATGAGCACATCAAATAATTGGAAGAAACAGCTTATTTGGGAAATCACTGAGGTAGGACTTGTCATGTAATCTTGAAAGAACAGAGCAGAACTCAAAGGCAGAACACTGGAAAAATTCATTGGAAAAAAGTGATAATGTGCTAAGAGGAGTGAGATTTCTCAATCCCATTTCTTGGCAAAGCAAATGTGAATATTGATTTATGTTGACTGAGAAGTCCCAGCTACAGAATGTGGGGATCAGCTATCAAATAATGAATATGAAATACAGAATATTAACTATCCACTGCAACTCCCCGCTCGCTCTGTTGTTGTTTTTTTAATCACCCCTACCCATAAGAGGTAGCCAGCATTCTATGCCCACCCACTGAGCATCCTGAATTTTTATTGGACTATTTATGGAGCTTGGAGATGTGGTGCATGCAAAAATATTAGAATCATGGATTCCTTCAGTGATTTCTGTGGGCAGCTCTCACCATCATGCCCTCCACAATCTTTGCACAAATACCACTGAGATTGTCACTTGGATCTTCAACACTGGCAATGGGACAGTGTCCTGTACTGCACCTGAGGTCAGCAGACAAGTGTAGGAGGCTTGGGACAGGGCATGTGGCCCATACAACTCTCTCCTCCAACACTTTGCTCCCACTTCCCAGCATTTGCCACCAGAGGCAATTGCCTCACTTTAGGACCAGTCCCACTGTAACGCATACTTTTGGTGTGTATAACTCATGGGTATCCAAGGCCAAGTGGGTCCCACCAAAGGTATCTTTTCCAAAACCTGCCCCTAAAACAACAACAACAACCCCGGAGGCAGCACTGTCCTCGATTAGTACTGCCTCATTCTTTTGCTCCTGCAGACAGGACACTTCTTTCTAAGGAGTTCTTTCTAGACCTGTGGATAGTGGAGCTTTAGGCATGTCAATGCACAGAATTGCACATGGATCACTGGATCTTGGGCATCTTTGTCTGTGCCTTTTCAGGGGCTGTTAGCTATTTCTCAAGGTTAAAATTGTGAGGCATTTTTCTGATCTAAGAAATGAACTGACAGAACGGGGACCCAGAAAACTTACAGACAGCAGTTCTGGGAATAACATTAAAAGGAAAGGAGGTGAACATATCAAAATGCATTTCTCAATGGGACATTAGTTAAGTCATAAAAATGCAGCTGTCTTACCATGTACAAGGAACTGGAAGTTTTACTCAGGCAACAAAGAGATTTTCTGAGTCCCAGAACCAGAATACTATTAGCTGTTCACCTGTTTTCAGTACAGTGGTACCTCGGGTTAAGTACTTAATTCGTTCCAGAGGTCCATCCTTAACCTGAAGCGTACTTAACCCGAGGTACCACTGTATTGTGACTTCTGGATATATTGTTAAATGACATAAGGAAAGGGTGATTTAAATTTTCTTGAGGGATAACAAAGCTAGTCTGAAGTCATTAAATATGTTTGATTAGCAAGTTGTGTTGCCCTATCTATAGTTGGTAAAAAATATGTTTCATTTTCAGCTTATAAAGAGTTGCAATTTAACTATCAACTTGCATACCCTTTCACCAACAAAATTTGTTTCAGCGAAAGGTATCACTTTACCTATTTTGTACCTAATATTTCGGAATAGCAAAACATCTGTCTGTATCAAATGTTGGGGAGAATGATTAGAGTTGTCAGTTGATGTCATTTGTAGTTAAATCAACTACTTACCTTCTAACCAATTCATATTTTAACCAAAACCTCAATACAGATGTCTTCCTTGAGATGTTCAAATAAGTTTATGATAACTTGCAACTGAATGAATAAAAGCTCCCATTTGTTGTTGGATAGAAAGGTTCTCTTTAATATGTTCATTTTCATTCACACTTTCTTAGGAGTAAGACCCATTGAATTCCCAGGAATTAATTACTTAGTAAACATCTATCAGGAAAGGGACGCGGGTGGCACTGTGGATTAAACCACAGAGCCTAGGGCTTGCTGATCAGAAGGTTGGTGGTTCGAATCCCCGTGACGGGGTGAGCTCCCGTTGCTCAGTCCCTGCTCCTGCCAACCTAGCAGTTCGAAAGCACATCAAAGTGCAAGTAGATAAATAGGTACCGCTCCGGCGGGAAGGTAAACAGCATTTCCGTGTGCTGCTCTGGTTCGCCAGAAGCGGTTTAGTCATGCTGGCCACATGACCCGGAAGCTGTACGCCGGCTCCCTCGGCCAGTAAAGCAAGATGAGTGCTGCAACCCCAGAGACATCAGCGACTGGACCTAATGGTCAGGGGTCCCTTTACCTTTACCAAACATCTATCAGATTAATCTGCACAACTTTAGTTGATCAGTCTATTGACTGAACTGATTAATCTTTGTAATCATCGAAATTATATATTTTTCACTCAGTCCACACTTGTAAAAAAAACAAAGAACCATTAATATAATTTTAACTTTCTGGTGCTGAACATAAAACATGGTTGGGAATTCCATCAAAATCAACTGGACTCACTTCCTCGTAACCACTCTGATTTTAGGAAACTGTAGCACGGAAGAAGGTTTCTGCTCTCAGGTACACAAAACAGGCTGATTGCTCAGAATTAGAATGGGCAGACAGATATAGAGGGCTTCTCATGCATTAAACTAGTGATAGATGCAGGTCTTTCTTCCCATTGAGCTCCATTTTGGTTGCACCCTACCACACTGGCTGCAGGCATAGAAACCAGTTTCCAAATGCTGACACATATCGCTACGCCTGCTTTGGGGCATATATCTCTCTGATAGGTTTGAAAACACGAGAAAGCACTTTAATATTTTGCAGATATAGCACGAAAACATTCTAAGGAGTCCAGCATCCTATACTTTTTGCTTCAAGGTTTTTCTTTGTTGCCTTAGTGGCTATGAAGGCCACGTCTTCCATGCAAAAAACTGATTAGCAATACAGAAGTTCCCTTTAGATTTCTTGGAGTGCCTTAGATTTCTTCCTTTTGGTAAGGGAGGGTTATTTGTTCTTCGATGGATTTTCAGTCAATTTCTCGATTGCCTGATTAAGAAAGAGGAGAGTTCAATAAAAAAAAAAATATGGAATCAGGCCTTGTAAAAACAATAAGTCAGTCAACCAATCACCAATTATACCGGCTGTATCATTAGTAAAGAAGAATTAAACTAAGACTTGGAAGAACCGCTGCAGGCGTTTTCCACTCTAGCTTGGGTGTGAGATTTCTAAACTTAATGTCTCTCTGACTTCAAATACACTCTTAACCATGAGTTATTAAGATTGCCAGGAGGAGATTGCCTGGAATTTTGGGATCCCCCAAAAGTGGTTTTTAAAAAGGAAATTTCAATTGAAAGCCAGATAAAAAGGTATTGTGCAGTATGTCCCTGCTTAAAATGAGAACAAGGAATGGAGCACTGCAGTTAATTAGCTCTAGTCAGCGCTGGCTACTCTGCAACATTTCTTACAGCCGCGTTCTATCTGAGCCTTAGAGTAAACATTTCCCACATGCTTGATGCAACCCCCCCGCTCCCCAAAAAAACCCTGCCAGAAAATAAACATTTTAGCCATTCAAAATCAGGAGGCATCACAATGAATCTTTCCAATAACGAGTGAAAGGAGGTTTGAAACCCTTTGCTGAAGAACAGAATAAGCCGTTGACCATTCGTGATTGTGTTCTTATTTGCTTGGCATCTTATTCTATCCTTACAGGACAATCCACACATACCCTAGTTATACCCCAAAGCGGTTGGATTTACTTATGTTGATTTAGTCCCAATGAAATAAATGGAACAAAATCGGCTGGAATCCAAGTACTCCAGGATTAACCGGGCTGTAGATCAGGCTGCACATTATCTAGCTATATTTATTGTTTGAAAGTGGATCTTCAGTGAGCATTTTATTGTAATTGCATTGCTTTTTTATTTACAGCATAATTGTTTTTCTTTGCTAGCAAGTCCTCATTTAAAATAGTCTAGTTAATGCATTACAAATAATGAAGTGCTACATTGCCTCAATTATTTCTGTATTAAACGTATCCTGAGCAAAGTTAGATATGCGAAATATTGCCATTTTTCTCAGTTCCATCAAAATAGCATTTAATCTTCTTCTGATTCAGCAAAACTGACTACAGAGCAGAAACACTTTTTACAAGCTTACTTTTCTATGGGGAAAAAATGACAACACGTTTTATTGCCCTTTGCAGAAAGTATTTGTGCTTTACATTTTTTATTCATTAGGCACAATCGCTGAATTTTAAAATTATCTATTGTGTACAAATCATTTTGTTTAAACAGATATGCACAATTCTTATATTCCTTTTAAAAATGATTATTTGCTTTTCCCTCAGAGTAAAAATGCCAATCCAATAAATATGGATTGTTCAAAAATGTTTTAAGCGTTGGTTAATATATTTCTTGCAACATATATCATAATATTAAAGGTAATTTATTAGCCAGTTTTATATTGCAATGTTGTCTAAAAAACGATTGTAGCGTACAGTTCATGTTTAATACATACAAAGTGATTTGATATATACAAACTGAGAACACCCTCTTGTTGCATCTCCATTTAACTTTATTTTATTTTTAAACACTGCAGTCTATATTGGGTATTCTTTGAGCTTTTTCAACAAAATCCTACTTTAGCATGGGTGGGGGAATATTCAGCATGAGAAGGAAATCGGATGTGATAATTACATGTCTGCTACTTAGCATTCCTCATAAAATAGGCAATAATATGAAATTTCGATCTTTCAGTTGAAAATACACAGAACCATGCTGGACAGAGCCACCTTTATTGGGAAAAAGTGAATAGGGTTTTTGGAATGGGATTAATTAGGCGAAGGAAGTATAAGGACTTCTGCTTTCAGAGACAAAGTGCTTTCCATCATGAATCTGCTTGTTATTAAAGGGTGGATTGGGGTGGGGGGGGGGAAGAGCTCCTAAAAATCAGATCCCAAAGGAAGTGCATTTTGGGTTTGACTGAAGCCAAGCATCTCTAGCATCTAATGCGCAGAAACATTCCCCCCCTCTATTCTTTTCCATGACCAACTGAAGAAAATAATTTCACACTAATTATTTAATTTTCAAACTTAAACTATATTCAATGCTGAAAACTGTACAAATGCCCCATTCATAGATTCCTAATTACATGCTTTTTTCAATTAAAAATATATCCAGCATTTATATTTTGTGCATATTCCTCATAATCAGCTGTTTGCACTTTCATATAAAAATATCCAACAACCCAGGTAACTCATCTGTCGATCTAGCTATCTATCCAGACAAACATAAATATTTTAATGAACAAAAACTTAGTGTTTTCATGCTAAATATTCCAGAATTAAAATCCTCACAACATATACCTTTAAAAGCACTGTTAAAAAAGCAAGTACTCTAAACTGGGTTTTAAAAAAATAAAATGCTTGAAATGGCATTTGAGTTCCTTGGACAAATCCACCGTCAGTAACAGAGAATAAAAGAGTATTCCATTAGCAAATATCACATTTAATGCAATCATCTGAGTCAGAAAAAAAGATTGCGTTAAGAAAGGTTTTATTTACATGATCCAGATGTAGATATTTATTTAGGCTGGAGTTAAGCAGAGATCTTTAAATGAGCAAATGCTTCTCTCTCTCTCTCTCTCTCTCTCTCTCTCTCTCTCTCTCTCTCCCCTTTGGCTCATATTGGTTTATGATATTTTAAAATATGATTTTAACTTATATGTGAACACAGAAGCAATGCAAAATCTTTGTTTAATAGGACCCCCATATCCTTTTTTATTATTAAGCATCGGATTTCATTCAAAGAATTGCAAACTAATTTTCAGCAGACCCAGATTATTCTGAAATGGTTAACCTTTACAATACATGAAAACTAGGCCTGTCATTAGAATAAATAAATCCTATTCAAATAGCTGTATGAGTTTTGGACAATCAATCAGTTATATTGCATAAATGCAGTTGTACTAAATGGAAAGGAAGCTTTGGGGTGACATTGAAAATTGAATCAGGTTTATTTGTCAGGACCGTTTGACTTGACGTAAGTCAAGTTACACAATTAGCAAAACCAAGAATCTTGGAAACAGGCAGTTAGAAATTTCTAACATGCACACACGTATCTGCAAATTCAAAGCAAGCAACCTTTTCACTTCCTGGCATTCCTTTTCTCTTTCTGATTGGAGCAATGGTCCTTCTCAAAGAAGTAAGAGTCTTCAAATATTTGATAGCATTTCTTTACATAAGCAAATAATGAAGAAGAAGAAAAAAGGTCCTCTGTTCCATTCCACTCCTTCCCTGCAAGAACAGAAGTTTGAACCAAGACTTAGGCATACTTTGATATCCAAGGGATTTAAGTGAATTGGGACTAATTTAAGCACCACTGATTTCAATGGGTCTCTTCTAAGCGTGGCTAAATATGGATTCAACCCAGAGACCAGCAAAGAGAAGTTCTTGCACCACTGTGTCAATTTCCTGAGCTGTGATTACAGCAGTGGAGGATAGTCCATTAGGGCAAATGTGGAACTGCTCCACCAACCACAGTCTGTCCTCAGCCAGCCCCTCCTGCCTCCCTCCTTAGCAATGATTCCAGGGTGTGAAACTGCCAGTTAGCCTTTTCCTTCGTAGTGTCAGTGTTGCCCTTGTAAAACTCAGCAAGGAAGAGGACGGAGACAAAACTAAAATTAGCTGGCTCCACCTATCATGGACTCAGACTCTACCTACTCTACCTACTACACCAGTGTGGTGTAGTGGTTAAGAGCAGTAGACTCGTAATCTGGGGAACCGGGTTCGTGTCTCTACTCCTCCACATGCAGCTGCTGGGTTACCTTGGGCTAGTCACACTTCTCTGAAGTCTCTCAGCCCCACTCACCTCACAGAGTGTTTGTTGTGGGGGAGGAAGGGAAAGGAGAATGTTAGCCGCTTTGAGACTCCTTCGGGTAGTGAAAAGCGGGATATCAAATCCAAACTCTTCTTCTTCTTCTTCTTCTTCTTCTTCTTCTTCTTCTTCTTCTTCTTCTTCTTCTTCTTTGGGCTCCCTGCTTTCTGCCCTACCAGTCCCAATGGGCATCAACCACCACCAGATTGCAGCAAACCAGGGGCTGGGCTTGTAGTCATACCTCTTCATGGGAGTGAAAATGTACGTACTTGAATTGTGCCCTGGGTGGTTTTTAACCTTTGAAAGACAGGTCTTTACTTGCAGGCAAAGGAAACAGAGAGTAGTAGAGAATCAATGTCCAGATAACATTTGACTATTTTGAGGAATTGCAAAATGTAGTATTCACACCAAGGGGTTTCAAATACAGATTTATCCTGTACACATGAAAGGCAAAGCAATGCCTATTGTTTTTATGTAAGCACACATCATGGCACACACTTGTTTAGAAGTGGCTTTTGGATGTACTATGAAGTCTCAAATAACCATATTTGAAAATGTATGACAGATACTGCTTCTGCACTGAATTTTCATCGTGTACCATGTTCACTACAAAAATCTCTCATTTGAAGCAGCATATGTCCAGTTTTTTTTGTTGTTGTTCTGAAGATGCCTGTTCTTGGTTTCAGTTTTGGCAATGGCAGCTCTTGGTTGAAAAACATGCATGTTTTTGCACTGGAATTCCCATAGTGCAGTGGGTGCTTCAGCTCTTGTGAAAATACTAACTGGTAATGCATCTGATATGTACAGAGTCCTTCATTTTTTGTCAGTACTTGTTGTGAACTTGGTTTGGCACAGCTGCTGGGCCTCAGAGGTCTCTTCCACAGAATGTCCTATAGATATTAGGCTGGCAATAAAGTTCTGGGCCAGAATTGCACTTGCAAACATTGTTAAAGGTAAAGGTACCCCTGACCATTAGGTCCAGTTGCGGACGACTCTTGGGTTGCGGTGCTCATCTCGCTCTATAGGCCGAGGGAGCCGGTGTTTGTCCACAGACAGTTTCCGGGTCATGTGGCCAGCATGACTAAGCTGCTTCTGGTGAACCAGAGCAGCGCACGGAAACGCCGTTACATACTGACAAATATATAATTATTCCCTCCCCTTGAATATGAGCAGGCATAATCTCACTTGTCTTTTCGGTGACTACTGAAGACCTTCCCTCTTTCAAGAAATCTTCTAAGTTGAGATCACTCCCAGTCTGCATCTGTATTTGAAATACTTCTAAGATGTTTTCTGTTTTTTATTTTACATTATTACGTAGTTTGTTGCCCTGGACTCCTTTTAGAGGAAGGGTGAAATATAAATTTGAATAATAAATCAATCAATGGCCCTATTTATTTATTTATTTATTTATTTATTTATTATCAGTGATGGCTTACAGACTTACTCATTTCTAATGACAAAATATATCAGAAAAACAAAAGGCAAACAAACAGAATCATAGAACTGTAGAGTTGGAAGAGATCTCAAGAGTCATCTAGTCCAACTTCCTGCAATGCAGGATTCACAGTTAAAGAATCCCTGACTGATGACCATCCAACATCTGTTTAAAAACCTCTAATGAAGTGCGGGGATTCGGTGCTGAAGCTTCCCGTGTGTAAGTCTAGGCCACCTACACACGGGATACCAGTTGCCGGGGAAATGCGGCCAGCGTTCCACGTGCGTATTGGCACGGGCGCCGGCCAAGCCTCATAATCTGAAGTTGCGTGAGTAAGTCGGAAATGATGATGCCTCGAAACTAAACTTGAAACCACTTGCGACCTCCTGTACTGTTACCAAAGCAAAAGGCGACCAAACTAAGGGTAAAGTAAAAGCACTAAGTGAAACCCCTAAGGTTTTTAAAATCGAATCTTTTTACCTTTTCCCCAATAAAGACAGACACCGATGTTTCTTTTATGGCTTTGGCTGACCCGCATAGGCTCTTACACTTTACTGTTCCTAGCCCTATGCTAAGCTTTCCCTAAACTAACAGTCCCTGCACCGCCAAATCTTCCGCAATGCTAAGGCTAAATAAAACTATACCGCCA
The DNA here is from genome assembly GCF_009819535.1 of Lacerta agilis. Taxonomy (NCBI): domain Eukaryota; kingdom Metazoa; phylum Chordata; class Lepidosauria; order Squamata; family Lacertidae; genus Lacerta; species Lacerta agilis. Next base: position 31,575,923 of record NC_046312.1, read on the forward strand.
AATCTTCCGCGATCTAAACCTATGCTAGGTCTAAAGGCTATCTAACCTTTACCACCAAATCTTCCGCGAGCTAGACCCTAACTACCACCTGCGCGCGCTTCCAACCCGTCCAGCCCGTCCAACCCTCAGCCCAAAAAACCCCTTAAACTAAACTAAACTCCAAAATAACCTAACCGAACTGAGATCTAAAAGAACTAAGAATAATGCCTAAGCGGGGAGCCTCAGCCTTTTATTGATAACCAAGTATGACATCACGATCGATATATTACCAATAGAAATGCTGTTGCTGCCTCCCAAAAAGGCGGGAAGCAGAATAAACGTCCATTGACAACTTCAAAAACCTCTGGAACTACAATTTTAGGCGGAGTAATCCCAGTGGCAAAATGCCCACTGAGTCTTACTTTTACTTTCACTTTTAAACGGAAGGATACGAAAAGTAGTTCATAATAAACATTAATATAAACAAATAACCATGGATTCCATAGAATCCACGAAGTGTATTCCCACAATGAAGGAGAGTCACAACCTTCCAAAGGAGCCCATTCCACTGTTGAGCAGTTTTAACCATACTCCTTTTTTTGTAGTTTCAATCCATTGGTTTGGGTCCCACTCTCTGCAGTAGGAGAAATCAAGCTGGCTTCATCTTCTGTGTGGCAGCCCTTCAGATATTAGAATACGGCTATCATATCATGTCTCAATATTCTCTTCTGCAGGCTAAACATGTCCAACTCCCTCAACTGCTCCTCATAAAGCTTGGTTTCCTGACCTTTATCATCTTAGTCCCCCTCCGCTGCCATGTCCCAGCTTGTCAACATCCGTCTTCAGCTGTGGTGCCCAGAACTGGTTACTCCAGGTGTGGTCTGTGTGTATATTGATATAGTGTCTGGTTTCTGAATTAATTTGAAAAAAGCATTCTACCCATATTTTGCAACTGTAGGTATTAAATATGTACAATGTCCACTTCCTCACCATACGCTACAGTTGTTATTATTGATAATTGCAGCTCAGTCTGCCACTGGACCTGTTCGTCTGGGAGAATAGCAGCTGTTTTGTGCATTGTACAAGAATCCAACGATTTTGCTAGGGGAGAACAAAGAAAAAAATGATTGGGGAGGGCGGGAAAACCAAAACTTGATACCAGTCATGATGCTCACTGGGTGATGTTGGGCCACAGATGTGAGTATAACATGGGAAGAGGGGATAATTTTGTGTGCTACCCTGACCACCTTGGAAGGATGGAATAAGCCATGTAATAAAATCAAGAGCAATTTAAAATGAAATCCACTTCAAATTATGTAACAGAGACTTAACCCACCCCCCACCGTATCGTTATTTTGGAGTTAATGGACTTCTCTGGGTGGTGGGGTGGAGCAGAGTGGGAGAAATTCCACAATGCAAGTGCCACCACAGAGAAGACCCTGTGTTCCTTCAGTACAAAAAGGGACACAGAGCCTCCTCCACAGATTAAAAAAAATTCTTTCCAGTAGCACCTTAGAGACCAACTGAGTTTGTTCTTGGTATGAGCTTTCGTGTGAGCTTCTTCAGATACACTGAAACAGACAGACTGATACACTGAAACATGGCAGACCAACACGGCTACCTACCTGTAACTCCTCCACAGATGTTAGAATATAATGGCTCTAAATGATAAAATTGCTAGGTCATTGTCAGTCCGCCTGTGGTAGTTGAGCCCAGGCCTAATACATTTTTAAAAAAATATGAAATACTTTATTTAGAATTTGACAATAACAAAACAAAACAAATACAAAAAGCCCCCCACAGGAACTGACCATCTTTAACAATTATTGAACAATAATTAAAGAATTACAGAACATCACTTTGACTTACTCGTATTTAACTTTTCGTATTTAACTTTTATCTCTTTATTTCTTGTTTTTCAAGGATCATCCTATTTCTGCCAGGAGATGTTTATTGTTATAATACTTTCCCAGATATTCTTTTAAGATTTCCCATTCTTTCTGTACTTTCTGTTTTGGATAGCCTCTAACTCTCCCTGTCATCATGGCCATTTGCAAATATTCTATCATTTGGACCTGCCACACATTTATAGTAGGTGTTTTGTCACTTTTCCAGTTTCTTGCAATTAAGATCCTGGCTGCTACTGTTGTATACATAAAAACTGGTCTAATTTCTTTCTTGATTTCTGGTGACATCATACCTAGGAGGAAGGTTTCAGGTTTTTTCTTAAATGAGAACTTAAGTTTTTTTTTTTTTAAATTCATTATAGATGAATTACCCATTAGGGCAAAATGAGACGTCTTATGAAGCAGATTTTAAATTTTCAGAGCTGGGGCAGGATGTAGGCAGCTGACACAGAACAGTGATGAAAAACAAAAATAAAAAAGCTCCAGTAGGAGGAAGACTCCAATAAATCCAAAACATAAATGGAATTGGTTTCCCAAACCACTTTCCTTCATTCTTCTGTTAACAATGCAGAAGAACGTACAGGAAAATGTCTTCCCTGAGACACATAATAAGAAATCCATATTATAAGCTGCAATCAATGAATTAATAAATTTTTGTTCCCTCTGTTTTATGCACACACCCACTGCCACCAAGACGCTTTTATACCGTTAACTTCCACTGAATTATTCCTGGAATAAAACCCAATATAAATAGCACATTGTCTCCATTGTTTTATAGGTATTATTTACCTGTATCCAATCTCATGAGGATTGATTCAAACAAGTGAGAGCTAATAGAGATTATTAAAATTTCCAAAGGGTAAACAAAATCTTTCAATTATGCCAGTGTCCTTCTCCCCCACTTCTTCCTCATCATATATTAGCTTTAATTAAACATTGCCAATAAATGTGACGGTCATCAAAAATCAGAAAAGGAAGTAGGGGAATACAAAAGGCAGAGTTGCATGAAAATGTATTTCACCGCTAATGGTTGGCAGGAAAGCATTAAAGCACAAAAGGAAACCTTGTATAGTTGGAAAGCTAAAGAGGTAAAAAGACAAATAGAATAGATAGGATAAGTTTGAAGGACGGGAATGGAAAGTCACTTTCCAAGGCTCTGGTATATTCAGAGGCGTAGGAAGGTCAGGTGGTACCCGGTGCGGAAAATTTCTTGTCACCCCCCCATTGACTCCCCCCCCCCCGCAAAAATGGTTTTACGTTAGTTCATATTTTCTTACAAAGGAATAATAACAAGTAATAATAATTAAAAACTTTTATTTATATCCCGCCCTCCCTGGCCGAAGTTGGGCTCAGGGTGGCTAACATCAGATACATAACATTGGTATAAAATCAAACAATAATTAAATTACCTCCAAAAAACACCTCAAAATCAAATTAAAGTCTAATTAGATGGCTTTCCACAGGGTTAGGGTTGGGAACAGTAAGTGCTCCATTGAACTGAAATTTCAGCCTTCACGACATAGGAAAACAGCCAAGTAAACAGCTATTTTGGTGGAGGAGGGTCAAGATATTAACCAATATGCATGAAATTTCATATATAGCTATATAATCCCTAGTATAGTAAGATAAGACCTTTTGAGCAGGCATTTTTTTTAAAAAAGTTTTTTATGAACCGCTCTAGTAGGGCAATAAATGTTCCTTGATAATTTGTCACCCCGTCCATTATGGAATATGGGGCAGTCCGCCCCCTACGCCCCCTTGCTACGCCCCTGGGTATATTAATACCAGAATAGCTTTTGTTAAATAGTACGGAACAGAATAGAAACATTTTGTACTAAGTTCTTCTGGGGGAAAAAACTCCCATTAAGTTATGTATTTAAAACAAATGAATTAGAGTAAGATTGCATACATTTAGAGAAATATTGGACCTGTGGTCTAATCATGTCCATTCAGACCTAACATCGATCAATTTAAATTCTGTGAATGCTTTGTAATCATCATCTCCAAAGTGAACCTCAAATCTCTAGGTATGCAGGTTTTCCTCAAATGAAATCTGATTTTAGAAAGCAGCAACATCTGAAGAATCAGTGATAACGTCCCTGGTTCTTGAGAAGAGAGAAGGGATTGGAGAAATGCAGAAAGAAAAAAGACAGAAAGTAAAGAAGGAAGAACGGAGTTATTTATAGACAGCCCATCATCAGAGCAGTGAACAATATGAATGATGATACAATCAGGCATAGGCAAACTCGGCCCTCCAGATGTTTCGGGACTACAACTCCCATCATCTGTAGCTAAGAGGACCAGTGGTCAGGGGTGATGGGAATTGTAGTCTCAAAACATCTGGAGGGCGGAGTTTGCCTATGCCTGAACTATATAATACAATAAAAACAATGCAACACAACCAGAAAACATTAAAGGCAGTAAGGCTATTGTAGGACAAGCTGTCTGACTTTAAAAGCCCAGGCAGGCAGAAAAGTTTTGACTTGGTTCCAAGGGTATGGCAGTGCACACCCAGTAGGGTGTGTTATTTCTCCTGCAACTTCTGGATCTAGTCAGAGTAGGGCATACACTATATTGTTGTTTAGCAATTGGAACCTTTTTACTTATTACAAAATTTCCCCCCCCCATTAACTGATTCTCCATATCCATTCTTCTCAGGACTCGGCCAGAATATTATTTCTCTTTGGCAGCCCCCGCCCTTTCATTCAGGCCCTGAATTACAAATGCCAAGATCTCAAGAGATATGTGTGCTTTCTAAAAGCATCAAACCAAGATAATGTGTCTGCTTCGCACGGGGTGAGGTTGTGACAAAGAGAAGGGTGGGGAACCTTTTTCAGCCGCAGAGTCACATTCCCTCATGAGGAACTTGTCAGGGGTTACATTCCATAGTTGAGAGGAAAACAATGAATAGATCCATGGAAATGACCACAATGAGCTCATTGGGGAGGAAGGGCAGGGTGCAAATTTAATAAATAATAAAAATGAACAATCTTACCTACATTCTAGCCACACACAAGTCACCTGCACTCACCTCCTCACCCTGCATTTAGGCAAGCAAGAGGCATTGTTGCCATTCAAGAGCCCTGCTGGATCAGACCAAAGGCACATCTAGTCCAAAATCTTGATTTCACAGCTGTCATCCAGATGCCCAGGGAAATCCCACTAGCAGAACTTCAGTGCAACAGTACTCTTCCTGCTTGCGATTCCCAGCGACTGGTATTAAAGAGAGATACTGCCTCTGCCAGTGGAGCTAGTAAGTAGCAGTCATTGCTAATGTCCTTTGATAGTCTTATCCTCCGTGAATTTGTCTAGTCTTCTTTTAAGCAGTTCCAAGCTTGTGACCATTACTGAATCCTGCGGCAGCAGATTCCACGGTTTAAATATGCGCTGCAAGAAGAAATACTTTCTGAATCTTCCAACATACATCTTCATTGGATGTCCACAAGTTCTAGTGTTATGAGAGAGCAAGGGAATGGCCCAAGGTGAACTTCATAGCCAAGTGGGGATTTGAACCCTGGTCTCCCATGTCAATGCTTCTGAACATGAGTTGCTGGGAATCACAAGTGGGGAGAGTGCTGTTAAGTTAATATCTTGCTTGTGGGTTTCCCCAAGGTATCCATGCTCGGCTAGCTCAGTTGGTTAGACCATGGTGCTGATCATGCCAAGGTTGCAAGTTCAATCCCCATATGGGAGAGCGGCATATTCCTGTATTGCAGGGGGTTGGACGAGATGATCCTTCGGGTCCCTTCCAACTCTACAATTTGATGGTGTCATTTTTTCCATGATCTGTTTGGCCACCTTGAGAACAGTATGCTGACTAGGTGGGCCTTTGGCCTGATCCAGCTAAGGCAGGCATGTTCAAAATCCGTTTTGGGGGCCTAATTCAGCCCGCTGGTCAGTTTAATCTGGCTCATATGGCAGTTTATTTCCTGGGGTAAAATCCTTAAAAAAAAACACAACGAGGTCAACAACTTTGGTCGGCCCTTTGGTCGGCCCCCATGGCCCTTCATTAGATCTGGCCCTCTTTGAAAAAAGTTTGGACACCACTGAACTAAGGGATCCAATGGTTGTAGCTAGAGAGAAGAGACTTGGGCACTCACATGACATTGTAATCATTTTCTTCAGGAAAAAATCTCACTCTTGTAAAAAAGAATATTTCCATATCCATTACACAGAGTCATAAATTGCTCTGCTGGCATTGGACTGGAGCTAAAGGGGAAACCTCTTCATCCCTAGTGCCACTTTATCTTCTAGGCAACTTCCAGGGCCTTATACCAGTGGTGGGTGGGGGCAGAGAAAAAAATGGTTAAAGCAATGGACACTATTTTACATTTGTACAGTAGGGTCACTTCTACACACACTGATACTCCCCTCTGTATCCTCCATTCAGACAAGCAAGAGTTCAAAGAAACATACTAGCCAGACACAAGCAGTCAAAGAGGTAGCCAGGCATGATTGGCAGGGGTGTGGCCTTTGGATAAGGGGTGTGGCCTGAGAAGAGTCCTGAGGGCCAGGCACAGAGGCTCGGACAGTCACATTTGCCTTATGGGCTTGAGACTCCCATCCTTGGGCTGAAACAAAAAGGGTTAGTGGATTCTTTAATCATGAAATAGCATTTTCAGCAACTGCTTAAAACATTTTTGTTTTATTATTATTATTATTATTATTATTCCCCCTGCCTATTGTTAATTATAATTATTTTAAAATGATTTACATTGTTTACAACAGTTTTTTTGATCATTTTAATATTTCTTGTAAGCTACTTAGAAGTGTTACTGCAATCAAGCGAAACAAAATAGAAAATTCTTTCCAGTAGCACCTTAGAGACCAACTGAGTTTGTTCTTGGTATGAGCTTTCGTGTGCATGCACACTTCTTCAGACGAAAGCTCATACCAAGAACAAACTCAGTTGGTCTCTAAGGTGCTACTGGAAAGAATTTTCTATTTTGTTTCGACTATGGCAGACCAACACGGCTACCCACCTGTAACTGCAATCAAGCGGGGGGTGTGTGTGTATCGATCATATTTTTCCATCTATAAGATGCCCCCATGCATAAGACGCCCCCTATTTTTGGGACTCAGATTTAAGAAAATGGAGGAAGATGGCCCAGAGTATAAGACACCCCCTAATTTTTGACATTATTTTTAAGGAAAAAACCTAGTCTTATACATGGGGGGAAACGGTAAATTTTGCTAAACAAACAAATAGTGGATAGAAGAAGATTATTGGATAATCATTAAGTGGAGAACTATAAATCATAAAATACTTTGTACATGCACAGTTTCCTCTCAAATATCTTAGTGACTGCAGGTGCAATCATCTCAGAACTTGTCCCCTCTAGACTTTCCATTCGCTTCAATGGAGGTTGTGTAGGAGATGTTGCCAGTGGATTTTGCCTTGTGTTTTAGAAGTTTTACTATTAACTCTATATTTGATTTTATCTGATTATGACATAAATGCAGGCACATTAAGTGGGCTGATGTCAGCAATCAGGACTGCTTGTTACACAACATCAGTAACAGGGACTCAGGTGTGAAACAACTGTAATTATAGGTATTTAGCCCAAATGTACGTCAGTTGTAACTGATTAGCTGTGTGAGTCTTTATAGTTAATTGAAATACTTTATCAATGAATGTCTTGACTTAGCAGCAATACTAACAACATAAACACGAGATTCAGCTGACAGGAGAAAGAGTTCCCTCCATGTTAATGTGCTTACTCCTCTTGCCATTTTCTTTCATTTTCACCATGTTGCTTCATCTGGGGCTGGGGCCAAGTCATGGTGCAAGGGTGATGATGCCAGATTTGCCTGCTAAGGAAAACTGCATAACAAGGACAAAATCATGACATAGATGGAAAGGTGAGCTGTTGTGGTGTAGTACCGTGTTTCTCCTAAAATAAGACATGGCCATAAAATAAGCCATAGCAGGATTTCTATGCATTTGCGAAATATAAGCCGTTCCCTAAAAATAAGCCACACCCCGAAAATAAGCCATAGTGACGCAGCACCTCCGCATTTAACCAATGCGACGTGGTTAAAATAAGACATCCCCTGAAAATAATCCATACTGTGTTTTGTTGAAGGGAAAAAAAATATAAGATGGTGTCTTATTTTAGGAGAAACACGGTAGCACCTTTTCTCAACCTTGGATCCCCAGATGTTGTTGGACTACAACTCCCATCATTCCTAGCTACTGGGACCACTGGTTAGGGACGATGGGAATTGTAGTCCAGCAACATCTGGGGACCCAAGGTTGAGAAAGGTTGGGTTAGACTAGAGCAGAGGTGGCCAACTCCCAAGAGACTGCGATCTACTCACAGAATTAAAAACTGGCAGTGATCTACCCGCTTTTTTGAGGTTCAGGTCTAATTTGTTGATTTTTTATTAGGGTGGAGGAAAGACCCGTTTTTTAGGGGTGCAGGGCAAAGTTGTTAAGCTTTTATTAAAGGTAAAGGGACCCCTGACCATTAAGTCCAGTCACGGACGACTATGGGGTTGCGACGCTCATCTCGCGTTACTGGCCAAGGGAGCCGGCGTGCAGCTTCTGGGTCATGTGGCCAGCATGACTAAGCCGCTTCTGGCGAACCAGAGCAGAGCACGGAAACGCCGTTTACCTTCCCGCCGGAGCGGTACCTATTTATCTACTTGCACTTTGACGTGCTTTCGAACTGCTAGGTGGGCAGGAGCAGGGACCGAGCAAGGGGAGCTCACCCCATCGTAGGGATTTGAACCGCCAACCTTCTGATCGGGAAGCCCTAGGCTCTGTGGTTTAACCCACAGCGCCACCCGCATCTGGAAGGCATGGTTGTTGTTGTTGTTCAGTCGTTCAGTCGTGTCCGACTCTTCGTGACCCCATGGACCAGAGCACGCCAGGCACGCCTATCTTTCACAGCCTCCCGCAGTTTGGCCAAACTCATGCTGGTCGCTTCGAGAACTCTGTCCAACCATCTCATCTTCACACTATTCTAGGCTGCATCAATAGAAGTATAGTGTCCAGATCAAGGGAAGTTATAGTATCACTCTATTCTGCCTTAGTCAGACTACACTTGGAATACTGTGTCCAATTCAGGGCACCACAATTTAAGGAGGATGTTGAGAAGCTGGAACATGTGCAGAGGAGAGCAACCAAGATGATCATGGGTCTGGAAACCAAGCATTATGAGGAACGGTTGACGGAGCTGGGTATGTTTAGCCTGGAAAAGGGAAACAGAGGAGATATGATAGCTATCTTCAAATATCTTAAGGGCTGTTAGATGGAGGATGGAGCAAGCCTGTCTTCTCTTGCTCTGGAGGACTCAAACCAATGGCTTCATGTTATAAGAAAGGAGATTCCATCTAAACATCAGAAAGAACTTTCTGATAGCATGTGAGGTATTTTTTATTTTATTTTATATTCTTTGTTGAAAATAAAAAGTACAAGTGCACAGAGTAAGACACAAAAACTGAAGAAACAAGAAATAGTATGCATTTAAAAAACAGAACAGAACAATATATAGATATTTATTGTGTACATTACAAAAGGGGGGGGGCTTGTTGTTGCAGTTAACCAGACCTTAATCGTATTTATAAAAATGAGTTCCAAATGAATTCCAAATATCGTTAAACCTGTCCATGGCAAGTCTACATTTGTAAGGTATGTCAAGGAGAGAGATAATTACTGGCTCAACATTATACAGCTAGCTTCATGGCTGAGAGGGAACTTGCATCCCATCGATCCAAGTCAAGCCACAACACCACAGTGGGCCTGCAGCTGAGAATTATTAGAAGCTATTTGAAGCTATAATGAAACAGCAGAAGCAGCATTGTTAAGGACGATATAATGAATTAATCCCATGAAAGCCTTTAACGTTCCCGAACAGAGGCAGTCATGGGAAGAGCTTCATCTGTTGAATTTCCGCCAGCGACACAGCTGTAAAATTCACAAAAATCCTCCCAGGAGAGAGGGAGGGAGGTATTAATCCCAAAGAGCTTCCAAAGAAATGAACACATAGCCTGGAGATGTGTCAGTGGAAGAAGATGATTCATAAGAAATGCAGCTTGCTTATTTAAAGGTACCTACTTTTTCAGGCTCCTTGCCAAGATTTTTCTAAGAGCTGCTCCTTGAAGTAGCAGCCTGGAAGTGAAATATCAACTAGGCAGGGCCCTCATATGGCTGTGTATGCACGCTTTGTAATAACTGCTGTTACACTTATTTTTTTCAAGAAATGTCTCCAATGAAAGCTCAATTTTTAATAGCAATGCAAGCTTGTTTGTTTCCATGATTGCAGCTGTAAATAAGAAAACAACATTGCCCCGGGGGCACTGATGGAAGGGGGGGAGGGGAAGCATTGTTTAATATGGGTTTTCTTTGGAAACCCAGCATCTCTTCCCCCCCGCCCCCCCTTGAGGGCAATGTGTAGACAGGCTATGCAAATTACAGCTCCCCCAGCACAGTGAGAAAGGGGCCTCTCTCCATCCAGCTCATATTAAGGCAGCCTGAAATGGAGATTAACAAGATTGGTAATTAGGCAAGCTGAAAGCCTTCCTAACACATTGCACCTTTCCAAGGCTGCGTGTTGATTATTATTACCTCAACACAATGGCCTCCAAGTACAGTTCAATGATTTAAATATAAAGCACAAACTAGGCACCCACCTTTGCACAGGTTTGGTAGAGGTATGTGGCTAAAAGAGCAGGCTGGGCTACCCCCCCCCTTTTCTGCAAAAACAAAATCAGTGAAAAGAAGCATTCCATTTGCTGGGAGACCCAGCCAGATGGGCGGGGTAGAAATAATAAATTATTATTATTATTATTATTTGAATAAGGTATTAGTGGAACTGGACAGCAAATATCTCAGCAATATTCCTTAGTACGGGGGGGGGGGGTCCCTACATTTTTTTCTCCGAACCAGGAGGACCTATTTTCACAGCCGTGTGATGGGCAAAAATTAAACCTCCTTCTTCATCAGTCCATTTCTCTCTCTCTCTCTCTCTCTCTCTCTGAAACTCACCTAGTGAATTTCCACTTGATGCAATTAAAAGCAGCAGAGCCTTTGCTGGAATAGAGTGGCAACTCTATTTTTAAGATTGGGCAAAGGTGTAGCAAAGGAATGTTTCCATGGAGCCATTGAACCCATTGATTGGTCTTCAGATGCCCTTCAAATGGTCTTTTGGAAAACTCAGGGTTTTTTTGTGCAACCCTGGATCTGTCAGCTGTATTAGAGACAGTGAAAAATGTTCCACACAGGCAGAGTGCTCACTAACGGTCCCTCACTGTCCTGGAAAAAAGTGACAAGTGAAGTGCCAAAGGGTTCTGTCCTGGGCCCACTGTTGTTCAACATATTTATAAATGCTTTGGATGAAGGTATTGTGGGGATACTCATCAAATTTGTAGAGGACACCAAACTAGGAGGGATAGCCAATGCTGCTGAAGAAAGCATCAGGATTCAAGTTGACTTGAATAGATTAGAGAAGTGGGCCAAAACTAACAAGATGAATTTCATTATGGACAAATGCAAGGTTCTACACCAGGGGTCAGCAAACTTTTTCAGCAGGGGCCCGGTCCACTGTCCCTCAGACCTTGTGGGGGGCCGGACTATATTTTGAAGGAAAAAAAATGAACGAATTCCTATGCCCCACAAATAACTCAGAGATGCATTTTAAATAAAAGCACACATTCTACTCATGTAAAAACACCAGGTAGGCCACGTAAATAACCCAGAGATGCATTTTACATAAAAGGACACATTCTACTCATGTAAAAACACACTGATTCCCGGACTGTCCGCGGGCCAGATTTAGAAGGCGATTGGGCCACATCCAGCCCCTGGGTCTTAGTTTGGAGACCCCTGTTCTACACTGAGGCTGCACAAATATAAGATTACAGACATCTGGGCTGCCAGTAGTACATGTGAAAAGGATCTTGGGGTCTTAGTAGACCAAAAGCTTAACATGAGTCAACAGTGTGATGCAGTAGCAAAAAAGAAAAAAAAAGAGCTAATTCTATTCTATGTAACATCAACAAAAGTATACTATCCTGATCAAGGGAAGGAATAGTGTTGCTCTGTTCTGGCTTGGTCAGACGACTCCTGGAATACTGTGGGCACCATAATTTAAGAAGGATATTGACAAGCTGGAAAGTGTACAGAGGAGGGCACAAAATGATCAAGGGTCTGGAAACCAAGCCTTATGATGAACAGTTGAAGGAGCCTGGTATGTTTAGCCTGGAAAAGAGCAGACTGAAAGAAGATATCTTTTGTTGTTCAGTCGTTCAGTCGTGTCCGACTCTTCGTGACCCCATGGACCAGAGCACGCCAGGCACGCCTATCATTCACTGCCTCCCGCAGTTTGGCCAAACTCATGTTAGTAGCTTCGAGAATACTGTCCAACCATCTCATCCTTTGTCGTCCCCTTCTCCTTGTGCCCTCCATCTTTCCCAACATCAGGGTCTTTTCCAGGGAGTGTTCTCTTCTCATGAGGTGGCCAAAGTACTGGAGCCTCAACTTCAGGATCTGTCCTTCTAGTGAGCACTCAGGGCCGATTTCCTTGAGAATGGATAGGTTTGATCTTCTTGCAGTCCATGGGACTCTCAAGAGTCTCCTCCAGCACCATAATTCAAAAGCATCAATTCTTTGGCGATCAGCCTTCTTGATGGTCCAGCTCTCACTTCCGTACATTACTACTGGGAAAACCATAGCTTTAACTATACGGACCTTTGTTGGCAAGGTGATGTCTTTGCTTTTTAAGATGCTGTCTAGGTTTGTCATTGCTTTTCTCCCAAGAAGCAGGCGTCTTCTAATTTCGTGACTGCTGTCACCATCTGCAGTGATCATGGAACCCAAGAAAGTGAAATCTCTCACTGCCTCCATTTCTTCCCCTTCTATTTGCCAGGAGGTGATGGGACCAGTGGCCATGATCTTAGTTTTTTTGATGTTGAGCTTCAGACCATATTTTGCGCTTTCCTCTTTCACCCTCATTAAAAGGTTCTTCAATTCCTCCTCACTTTCTGCCATCAAGGTTGTATCATCAGCATATCTGAGGTTGTTGATATTTTTTCCGGCAATCTTAATTCCGATTTGGGATTCATCCAGCCCAGCCTTTCGCATGATGAATTCTGCATATAAGTTAAATAAGCAGGGAGACAATATACAGCCTTGTCGTACTCCTTTCCCAATTTTGAACCAATCAGTTATTCCATATCCAGTTCTAACTGTAGCTTCTTGTCCCAAATAGAGATTTCTCAGGAGACAGATGAGGTGATCCAGCACTCCCATTTCTTTAAGAACTTTCCATAGTTTGCTGTGGTCGACACAGTCAAATGCTTTTGCGTAGTCAATGAAGCAGAAGTAGATGTTTTTCTGGAACTCTCTAGCTTTCTCCATAATCCAACGCATGTTTGCAATTTGGTCTCTGGTTCCTCTGCCCCTTCGAAATCCAGCTTGCACTTCTGGGAGTTCTCGGTCCACGTACTGCTTAAGCCTGCCTTGTAGAATTTTAAGCATAACCTTGCTAGAGTGTGAAATGAGTGCAATTGTGCGGTAGTTAGAGCATTCTTTGGCACTGCCCTTCTTTGGGATTGGGATGTAAACTGATCTTCTCCAATCCTCTGGCCACTGCTGAGTTTTCCAAACTTGTTGGCATATTGAGTGTAGCACCTTAACAGCATCATCTTTTAGGATTTTAAATAGTTCAGCTGGAATATCATCACTTCCACTGGCCTTGTTGTTAGCAAGGCTTTCTAAGGCCCATTTGACTTCACTCTCCAGGATGTCTGGCTCAAGGTCAGCAACCACACTACCTGGGGTGCATGAGACCTCTATATCTTTCTGGTATAGTTCCTCTGTGTATTCTTGCCACCTCTTCTTGATGTCTTCTGCTTCTGTTAGGTCCTTTCCACTTTTGTCCTTAATTGTGGTAATCTTTGTACGAAATGTTCCTTTCATATCTCCAATTTTCTTGAACAGATCTCTGGTTTTTCCCATTCTGTTATTTTCCTCTATTTCTTTGCATTGCTCGTTTAGAAAGGCCCTCTTGATCTTAACTATCTTCAAATATCTCAAGGGCTGTCACATGGAAGAGGGAACAAGCTTGTTTTCTCCTGCTCCGGAGGCTAGGACCTGAACCAGTGGATTCAAGTTACAATAAAGGATACTCTGACTAAACATCAGGAAGAACTTTCTGACAAGAGCTGTTTGACAGTGGAATGGACTTCCTCAGGAGGTTGTGGTGGACTCTCCTTCCTTGCAGGTTTTAAAGCAGAGGTTGGATGGTCATCTGTCATGGATGCTTTAGTTGAGATTCCTGCATTGGAATGACCTCAGGGTCCCTTCCAATTCTATGATTCCCTGTATTATTTGGCTTGGCTGGTTTGTTCCAGTCATTTGGAACTCTGTGCTCTAGAAGCATTTTATTTTGCTGCAGCAGAGCTGATTGCTTGTTGGCGCATTCTATTTTAGGCTCTGTAGGCTGACATAGTGGACAGCTGATGGGTGGATTTATTTATTTCCAGCCTTAAAAAAAAACCCAACCCACATGATTTGCCTACATGGTTACTCAAAGCAAGAAATAAAAATTCACAAAACTACAGTAACTGACAATGTAAATCCTGCAATCAAAGAGAGTAAACAAGCAACAAAGAGTAATAAAATAAGTTATGCCTAAAAACAACCTCTACTGAACCAAAAGCCTTATTTTATGAGGTTTGCTAGAACTCTGAAGGTCAAAATGGAGCTGGCCAGATGGGTTTATGTGGTTAGATAGTTCCAGATCTGTCATCAAGTTCCAGATCTGCCAGATAGTTTATTTAAATGTGACATCCTCTGTTAAAAGGTGATGCAAGAGGTTATGGAAAGGGCACTGCATTTTTCTTATTAAGAGATGAATACTGAGGGGAAACAAGAAAGGGGAACTGTGTGTGTCCAGATGGTGTCTGAGAGTACAGTGTAGATGTTGTTGTTGTTCATTCGTTCAGTCGTGTCCGACTCTTCGTGACCCCATGGACCAGAGCACGCCAGGCACGCCTATCATTCACTGCCTGCCGCAGTTTGGCCAAACTCATGTTAGTAGCTTCGAGAACACTGTCCAACCTTCTCATTCTCTGTCGTCCCCTTCTCCTTGTGCCCTCCATCTTTCCCAACATCAGGGTTTTTTCTAGGGAGTCTTCTCTTTTCATGAGGTGGCCAAAGTACTGGAGCCTCAACTTCAGGATCTGTCCTTCCAGTGAGCACAGTGTAGAAAGAGAAAAGTTATTCTCCCTCTGTTATAACACTGAACCATCCAATGAAGCTGAATGTTGGAAGATTCGGGACAGATAAACAGAAGTACTTTTTTCAAGCAGTGCAAAATAGAACTTCCTCCCACAAGAGGAACTTAGATGTCTTTAAAGGGGGACTGGACAAATTCATGGAGGAGAGGGCTATTGATGACTGGAATCCACAGAAGGGGAGGGTGCTCTTGGGCTCAGATTCTGCTTGCTGGCTTCCCAAAGGCATCTGGTTAGCCACTGTGAGAACCGGATGCCAGACTAGATGGGCCATTGGTCTTCTCTAGCAGGCTCTCCTTATGTCCTTATTCAGGCAGGCAACCACTGAGACCCTGTAGTTGCATCACGCTGCTGTGGTCTGTCTTCCTCTTGAGGTGGGTTGCCTGCCCAGGTCATGTGCTTCTAATCAAGCTATTCTCCCCTCGCCCTCCCCTCCCTGAACTTCTAATTAAATGTAGCAGTCTTGAGAGATCGAGCCATACATCCCCCTTTTAAAATCACACCCTGGTTTGTATTGGCTGCTGTGCAAGGCTGAGAATGGATATTACAGCTTTTTATGATATAATATCCCCTTAATTGGTGCTTCATAGGGCTGTGCCTGAAATTCTTGTCAATTTCATCCTAAAACTCCAGCCTGCGATTTTCTCCCTGGCCTCAGCGTGCTGGAAAAAGCCATTCAGAGGCAACAAGGCGACTGGTATTGCACAATTCCAAAGTACCTTAATGTGTCAAAAATGTTTGGGGGAAGAAAGCGCCACTGTAAATGCAATCACCTACATTGGTGTCCCCATTGTCAAGCGAGAGGCAAAGTATTGCTAATTGTCCTGCGTTTTAGCAGGGTTTTTAAAGCATTATGTAGTAAGTACACCGAAGGGTCAATTTGTGAAGTGAAATACTTAGCATGCAAAGCGTCATACAAGATGCTGTGTAATACTTGACCTCTCAGCATAATAAATGTAGCAGTGAAACGCTGTGCATTCAGCCGGGCCTGAATAGAGCCTCCGCAGAGGAACAAAACCAGAAAATGTTCTCTTCATTCCCTTCCCTTTTTTTCCACTAAGCGAAAATTATTCTTTATAATGGCCATTGCAGCAATTAGCCAGCATTTCGGAGGGTGGGGGAAGAGAAAGGGAGAGAGAGAGAGAGAGAGAGAGAGAAGGAGGGAGAGAGGGAGGGAGATGGCGAATAAATGTGCAGAAATTGCAATTTCTTAGTGGAAACGGGAGTTTGTATGGAGGGCTGCAAATTACTTGGAGGTATGTGAATAATGGTGGCCCGAGTTCTTCCTGCTGCAGAATACGGTGTGGGTGGGTCTACAGATTTCCTCTTTGCAGCTAAATGTTTAGACATTTGACTATTTTAATTTTACTCACAGTCTGGCTCAATTGACCTTGTTTCCCCCCATTGATCATTTCTTGTATGCCTTGGAAGCAAGCGTGCACATGACGGGGAGGGGGGGGGCTTCCAATTAGAGCCGTGTGTGACATGCAAGTACAATCAAGGGCTGTCCACTGAAACTGCTCCATGATTTTAAATCTGGCTTCCCAGATCAATACATTTTAATAATTCAGCATGCCTAGCAAGCAATTGCAGGTCTTTGCAATGGACTGCCTAGTTAAAGTTTGATTTATTATTTATTTAGTTATTTTTAAAAAAGTTTAACTTTCCTAAAGTTTACCTTCTCAACAACAACAACAACAACGTAAAGCCCAGCTTCTTTATCAAAAGCGTGGGAAGAGGCACTAACACCTCTCGTTAACTGTTATCATCTACTAGACAGTGAGCAAAATTTTGGGAAGTTGCATTAAAAAATGTTGTGCATGCACACACACACACACACTCAAAAGTTTGGCAAGCCCCTGGTGCTTTGGTGCAGTTTCTTTTTCCTCTGTGAAAATAAAGGAGTTTCGTGGACAGCACCTGGAGCAAAGCATTATTGCTTCTGAACAAGGACGGATATCAAGCGTTTTCTTTAAAACGACTGTCTCTTTAATGTGTAAGGCATAACTTTGTTTAAAAACAGCTAGTTCTCTACTTTAATCTCTCCCTCCCCCTTCCCTAATTGCCTCTGCTAATGAGTTTCAGCAGTTGCCTCTAACAGTAGTCATGTAGGGTGATTGGTGTTCTTCCTTACAAGCAGTTATTTCACCTAATGCAGACGTGAATATCTGCTTTTTCAATAATATTTGCATAAGTCCTTATCATCTAGAGTTCAAAGATTGCATAATATTTAATGGGCAATTCATTTAGTGTTTTCCACATGGCTATTTACAGATATACTAGGGTTTGTTTTAGTTAGTTTTTTTAACAGATAAAGCATCTCAGCGATATTTTTTATAATTTAAATTTTAAAAGATTCTGAACTCTTCAAATAGACAAAGCACAAAGAAAGTTCCCAGGCCTGCAAAACCACAAAAAGGTTGGGAATAGTTGAAAGCAAAAATGGTTGAAAGCAATAGAGAGGTTTCATTAGGATCCTCTGCTAATATGGATTTCTGTGCATTGCATATTTTAATTGCAGCTGTCTCCAGTGAAAAGGCTTCTACATATACTGATAAACTTGTTGTCAACTATTTGTGTTTCATTTGATTCATAATGTGTTTAAGGGTGATTTTATAAAGGATAAATGAATGCTCTGTATTACTTGGTGAAGAGAAGGTTCCCTTCATTATCAAATAATGTGAACTGTATTCAAATGCTTTAATATTTTAATTAATCAATTCCTTTCATGGCAGCAAATGCAATTAACCAAAATATTCTATGCACTAGACAATTCTACAAAAGACTGGAGAATCTTACAATCAAAATGCGTTTTCAGCTGCCTAAGGATAATCATCTTTTCTCCCTATCTAGTGTAAGTTTATTTCCAGAAGATAAAACAAGCATTGGCTATGAATGGAAGAGAATTTGGCACCCGAAAAGTAAGTATAAAAAGTATGACCTAACATTTGACTTAAAGTGCCCATAAAACATGAATATCCAGTGAATTAAGAAACTTCCATAAAGTAAACATGGAACTATCTTTGCCTGAAGATCTACAAAAGCCTAGATCTTAGCATCTTCTGAAAGAAGTGTGTAAAGCTACTGTTCTAAGTGCGTTAACTTGGAAGTAAGTCTACCTATATTTCCATACAAGAGAATAGTCAAGGTGCCATTCCACAGTAAGAATATACAACTAGGGAGGCCTGATGCAAAAGAGAACAGGGGTCTTACATCTCTAACAGTTGTGCAGAGGAGGGGGTTTCAGCAAGCTAGAACCTGCTGAAATTCCCTCTTCTGTACTAAAGATGCAGGTGGAGTCCCATCCTCTCTTTTTTTTTTTTGCATCTGGCTATCCTAGATGCAGCAACAGCAACAGCAACAACAAAGTAGCTAAAGTAGAATCTTAAAATAACCAAGAAAACAAGCAACCATGAAAAAGCACCAGCAGCAATAAAATACATCATATGGAGCCCACAAATGAAAACTGTTTTAGTGGGAAAGGAAAGGAAAGGAAAGGGGGAAACTTTGGAGGCTACTCCCTAAATTGGGTGCCACCACCAATAACCACATGTCTCTCATTTCCACAACAAGGGTGTTTGTTTACACATCACAAAAAAAGGTTTCCACAAAATTTGCAAATGCTAATTTATATGTAAGATGGACATTTTACAGCAACAACAACAATTTATTATTTATACCCCACCCATCTGGCTTGACCCCCCACCACCAGCCACCCTGGGTGGCTCCCAACAGAATACTAAAAACATGATAAAAGATCAAACATTAAAAATTTCCTTAAACAGGGCTGCTTTCAGATGTCTTCTAAAAGTCAGACCATTGTTTATTT
The DNA here is from genome assembly GCF_009819535.1 of Lacerta agilis. Lineage (NCBI taxonomy): Eukaryota > Metazoa > Chordata > Lepidosauria > Squamata > Lacertidae > Lacerta > Lacerta agilis. The sequence continues at coordinate 31,594,880 of NC_046312.1, forward strand.
CCTTGACATCTGATGGGAGGGCGTTCCACAGGGCAGGCGCCACTACCGAGAAGGCCCTCTGCCTGGTTCCCTGTAACTTCGCTTCTCATGGTGAGGGAACTGCCAGAAGGCCCCCGGATCTGGACCTCAGTGTCTGGGCTGAACGATTGGGGTGGAGACGCTTCTTCAGGGAAACTGGGTCGATGCCATTTAGGGCTTTAAAGGTCAACAGCAACACTTTGAATTGTGCTTGGAATCGTACTGGGAGCCAATGTAGGTCTTTCAGGACTAGAAATAGAATACAACTCATCAAAGTGAGGAAGACAGGGACCAGGAAACCCATTGGTCTGGTGTCAAGGTGCTAATGGTTGATAGGCAAGTTGATGCCTTCTTTAAACTTGATAGCTCTCTAATCCTTTAAACAGAGGACTGTCCACTGCAAGGTAGGCCACATGACTTTCTCATCCGCACCTAAGTTGGTGGAGAGGCAACAAGAAAAGTCTCAAAAATTATTTTCACTGATTTTAATGTATTATTATATTGTAATATGCCCTGGGATCTTATGGTGAAGGGTGGTTAAGAAATTCTATGAACCAGCCAACCAAAGACCTGGGAAGGGGTGATGCAGAATTGATTCCTGAGTTTGAAATGAATCGGCAAGATTCAGCCCCTCCCTCTCTATGCGTGAGTGGGAAATATTTTGCTTCTGTATTGTGGCTGGGAGGGAAAGCATTTCATGCCTTCCATGGGCAGTGGCCTGGATGCTGAGACCAAGGCAGAGCTCCAAGTCCTGGCGGCGAGCTCATCCAGGCTGCCAGGATCCTGCTGAGGCTCCCTCTGTGTTTTTATTACAGCTTCTCCCTCCTGCCTGGTGGACTCGACTAGCTCTTCTGCTTGCTCCCCTCAGAAGCTGACTCCTCCTCTGCTGCCATGTTGGCCAAGGTGTGGCTGAAGAAGATGGAGCAGCTGCTGATGGGTGGCCTGCAGCACAGCAAGAGCATCCTGAGCATGGAGTGGCCGCTGGACCTCCTGGTCAGCCTCTACAAAGAATGCAGTTGCAACTCATTGCTGAAGAGGGAAGACTCATCTCTACTTCATCCAGTGGGAACAGAATATTGATTATTGGCAGCATAAAATACTCATAAAATACACATAATGTCTGTGGTTAACTCAGCTGCACCAGCTGGGCTCCTCAGGTTGTGGGCCATGGTGGAGATAGTGGGGCTTTCCCACTGGTGTGAAATACATTATGTGTATTTTATGAGTATTTTAATGAACTGAATAAAGTTCAGTTCAGATCATGGGGGCATGGAGAGTGTGTATATGAATTTAGCAGTTAATATAAACTTAAAAGCTTCCCCCCCTTTTTAGTTGCTATTTTGTTAATGTTGTTAATACTGTTTTATGGATTATAAATGCCCTACTGATTTGTTAATGATATAATAAGACTTTGCTGTAATTGTGGTATGTTTTTTTAGTTGCTGCTTTGTTAATAGTGTTTTATGGATTGTAATTGTTTTATTGATGATTTGTTAATTATTTTATATGATTTATACTGTATTTGTTATGTTCTGTTAAGTTCTGTTATCTTATTTATTTATTGTTTGTAAGTCACTTTGAGATTCATTTGAATAAAAAGTGGCATAGAAATACAATAAATCAAATAAAATCTCTCCCCCCAATGAAGTTGTTGAACATTTTCTGAATAATACAATAGAAATGCTATTTTAAGATCTGAAGGGCTATCATGTTTTGTGATAAGGCTTACTTAATGAAATACTTCTTTCCAAAAGAGAAATATTTTGGGGCACTGCCACCACATGTGGATAAATGAGTATTTATTGTTGAAAGTTTTTATGCCACTCTATATATTTTCTGTCACGCCGAAACTTAACGGTCTAAAATACCGGTAAGTGAAATGATCTGTATCTGCTTTCTAAAATTAGCAAACATTTCCTTCCACACTTGTGGTTTTTAAAACTCAATTATTGTATATTGGGTTTTAAAAGTTATATGCTCATAGCATATGAAAAATACCAAGACTTAAGAATATATTTACTTTACCACCATTCTTATTAACCTAGTCCTCTGGGCAATGTGCAACAATGCTACAAAATTAAAACACAGATCTGATAAAAGAAAAGAAAAAGAAAATAGGGGAAAATATATCAGATAATAATAATAATAATAATAATAATAATAATAATAATAATAAAAAAAAAAAATCCCCCTATACATCATTTTTAAATCCCAGCCTGATAATGTAAATGTATTTGGTTTGAAAAATGCCATTTCCTCATATGACCCACCTTTTAATTTTAGCTGATACTTAGGGAGTAACCCTATGTATGACAAGGTGGCTTTGCTCACCTGACTTCAGGCTGGTGACATCAGTGCTGCACACTGGGAGGTGGAGGGGTGAGGTGGCAGTAAGGTCAGTGCAGTGCAAATACACAGGCTGAGTCAATCCAGTACTCCTGGTGGGGCATTTGTACTATGCCGACCTCCTCATCACCTTGTCTCTCCTCCTCTACCTCTGGGGAGCAGTGGCAACACAACAGGGCCATCTTAAGTAAATCCGGTGCCCTGGCATGAAGATCCCTCTGGTGCCCCTTGCGCTCCGCCGGGCAGGGCCAGGCGCAGCGGGCAGCCAGAGGGTGCGGTGCGGCGGGCGGGGACACCGAACTCATGCTCCGCCAGGCAGGGCCAGGCGCAGCGGGCAGCTGGAGGGTGTGGATGGGTGGGTGGGGACGCTGCCAGCTGGACTCCAACTCCGCCTCCGCCTGCTTGGCCGAAGCGGCAGCGCGGCGCTGCTGTCCAGGGAGCCCTCACTGCAGCACCGATGAAAGGCTCACCGATGGCCTCCCTGCATCCACAGCCCAAGAAGAGGTGGGCGAGAGCAGTGCTGCCGGCAGGGCTGGAGGGTGCAGGCGCCCTTCTCAGGCCGTGGCACCATGGCGCCTTGCGCCAGTAGCCTCAATGGCTAAGACGTCCCTGAACACAACCAACTGGAGGTCAGGTGAGTGTGTCGCCACTCCTTGGCATCTGCAACTGGCTCCCAAGTAGGGGCAGCTGGATCATGTGCACCACCCTCTCTACAGGTGGAGAAAAAGGCTTGCACCCACAGGTCTCCTTGCTGATGTGGTGAAAATCTCGTCCGCCACCACTCCTCTGTCATCAGTGCTCCAGAGATGGTAGGGTCTGAAAAGGAGCATGTTGTTGGCAAATTGGGGAGGCCTTGAACCTGCAGGATCCAAAGATCTCCCGTTCCCCTGGCATGCCCTGGCAGGGATACAAACTATCCCTGCCCTGGAGCTGACATAGTTATTTTCCATTCGACTGAAACCAACAGGATGGATTTTTTTTTTAAAAGGTTCAATAGAGGAGGAAAAGAAACGAAAAGGTGAAAAGCCCCATTTCTATCTAGGTCAGGATAAGCCCAAGAGGGCTTAGGAAGTGATAGTTCCTCTGCAATTGAGTCTTCCCATCTCAATAGGGTTGGTCTGTCAGCGTAAAACTCCATAATCCTAAAAACAGATACTAGGGAGTAAACCCACCTAGATTTAGTGGCACTTTCTTCTAAGTAAACACGCTGAGGACTGCATGCAAAATAACCAGATTGTTATAAATGACAGAGATAGCATTTAGGATAGCGCATAATGATGCTCATTGAAGTTGTTGGTGTATTCCTGGAATGACAGAATATTTTGTATTAATTTAAAAATTCATCAAAAGTCCTCTCCATGTCAAGGTGATGCAGCAACCGTCGACAAAAGAAGAAGGCCACATTTCTGCCTTTTTGCCAATTATTGCTTGTTGTCATTGGGAAATGTTACAGTAAGGCTGCAAGTCTTTTCCTGTTCAATGAGTTGGAATTAAACATACTAATTTAAGGTCTCTTTCAAGTATTTTATTTAACTACTTTGGCCTTTAATTCTTTTATGCGGCATCATTTAATGTAATGTTATTTATATATATGAAGCACGTTATACTTATTAACCAATGTGCAAAAATCTAAAGTACAGATTTTATGTAATGGGCTAATTACAGGACTTTAAAGCCACCTACTGAGTTTTGCTAAGCATAACAACAGGTTCACTGAACTGGATAAATTTATTCAAACTTGTGGAAATGAGCCCCATTCTGCATGCAGCCATACTGGGAAAACACACAAATTATTCCTCAATACTAGTTTAATGGGTCAAACAGTGAACCTGAATACTGAACATATATCTGCATCTTGAAACAGTGGAGAAGCTATAGGCCCTTGAAGAGAAAAGAAAGTGCCTATTCATGGGTTCTTCCTAATGTTTGTAAATAATTTTCTCCCGAAACAAAAATAGTTGGAACAAGGACAGCACTGTTCAATGGGGTGGGTCCAAAGAACCAGGAAGTGCTGCTTTTCTGCAAGCCCTTGAGCATGAGTTTGTGGAAAGGTTCGCCAAGCACCACAGCCACTTGTGAAGCTTCTGCAAGAGGTTGCGCACGCTCTTGGCACAAGTAGCAGGAGACACTGTCCACAAGTGGAAGGGCACTTTTAGAGCCAACCCAATGCTTCCAGCACTAGAAGAAGCATTTGATGGGATAAATAGTTTTATTATGCCTTGTCATAGCTATAAGAACATAGGAAGAGCCTGCTGGATCAGGCCATGGAGCTAGAGCACAGCCAGCATGGCTAGTAGCCATTGATACAGCAGCATAGCTAGCCACTCGGGCGCCTGTGCCCCAAATGGGGGGGGGGGGCTGGGTGAGCTGTCCAATGGGCACAGTGAGCTTGGGTAGGGTGTGCAGAGCCGGAGCCTGTGTGGAGTCCACTCTGCCCACCGCCTCCCCTTCAGCTGAAGGCACCGTGCTGCCCAAAAAGGTGGCATGGGCTTCGCATCGCCTGCCGTCTCCCCCTCAGCTGTAGGGCAGATGAAAGGAAGGTGGTAGGTGGTAGGTGGTGGGAGCCCCACACTGCCATTTTGGGCAGCACAGTGCCTGCAGGTGCCCGAGCCACCATGTCACTCCCAGGGAGTCACCAGAACACTCCCAGGAGATACAGGTGAAATTCGAAAAAATTAGAGTATTGTGGAAAGGTTCATTTCTTTCAGTAATTCAACTTAAAAGGTGAAACAAATATATGAGATAGACTCATGACATGCAAAGCGAGATATGTCAAGCCTTTATTTGTTATAATTGTGATGATTATGGCGTACAGCTGATGAGAACCCCAAATTAACAATTTCAACTTTGGGGTTTTCATCAGCTGTACGCCATAATCATCACAATTATAACAAACAAAGGCTTGACATATCTCGCTTTGCATGTCATGAGTCTATCTCATATATTAAACTCCAGTAGCTAATGAAAACAATTGCCTACATAAATGGACTTTTCCACGATATTCTAATTTTTCGAATTTCACCTGTATGTGTGGTGCATATGCTATGCTAGTGCATCAATAACCTTCTCCCCCATGACTTTGTCTAATCCTCTTTCAAAGCCAACCAAGCAATGTCACAACCAGTAGTGGTTGATGGAGCAGCACAGGTATTGTGGCATTGCGCACCTGCCTTCCGAGTAACAGAAGAGGGGAAAAGTTTTGTTGCGCAAGCAGAAATCATTGTGCTGATGGAATTACTTAGCAACACACATAATATATCACCCATGCCTAATACAATCCCAGACTCCAAATGTTGTTGTACTACAATTTCCATAATCTCTGGCCAGTTTAACCAACAATCAGGGGTGATGGGAGTTATAGTCCAACAGTATATGGGGACCCAAGGTGGAAGAACACAGCTATAAGAGGGATATTCAATTATTGAGGAAAGCCTTCCGGGAGGTTTTTTAGTCAGACAGTGGAGCCACAGCCTGGCAGAAGAAGCCATTGAGAGCAGCCTGTAAGGCAGCTAATACAATACAGTACAGGCCTAAGAGAGAACAAATATTAAAACTACCATCTTGCTAAATCAAGGAAGTTACATTACACTGAGTACTTGGGCATCTGTCTTCATTGGCACGCCTGAGAGAACACCCCACAACCTATTAAATTACAACAATTATAAATTCATCCCAGAGCAGCTTTGATCACCGGAGCCAGACCAAATAAAAGAGATGTACAATAGTTCTGAAGGATACTCAGGCTTTGGCAAGTATCTAGGGAAAGAGGATCCTACAATGGAGGGGGTGCCAATGGCAATACTTTTCTATAGGGCCTTTGTGGTCCTAGCTTGGCAAACAAGGATTGAGCTCAAGAAGGCACCCGTATGGGAAAAAGCAGTCTCTTGAGTAGGCTGGACCTGAGCCCAGGAGATCAGCCACACTGAAAGACTTGCATATTCAAAATGGTTGCCTGGACAAAACTCTAGCGCACACAGGATGGTGAAGATGGTGCATGTTACGGCTGCATATATGTGAAATAACAATAGGCATGATCCTTCCAGATTAGAGTCATACTGTTCCCAATGTTGTAACGTGGGAATTGTGATTCAGCAAGTGATTTCAGCTCTGACAGAGCAGGCAGGAGACAGCTTCTTCGTGTAACACTCTTTATTCAGACAAACAAGACTGGGGAACTGAGGAGAGGGAAATACATTTATAGGGACAGTAGAGGATACATTTTGGAGGGAACAATCTCAAGCAATCACAAAGCTGCCTTTTGGTGGGAACAAATAAGACTGAGGATCCAAATGCAACAACTTAAATGAACCAATAGTAGCTGTTCCTTCTGGAACAGGAAGGCAGCTACTTTTCCCTAATGTGAATACAGACAATAATAATACAGGTATAATAACCCTTGAATCAATATGTTGCGCCCATGACTATTATTGACCAAAACTCAAATACACAACACCCAACATGAGCAAATTAAAGGTGCATTGAAATCAATGGGACTATAAGTTTGTGGCTTTGGCTAGATTGCACTTAATCAGTGTATGCCAGGGGTCAGCAACCTTTTTCAGCCATGGGCCGGTCCACCATGTGGTGGGCCAGACCATATTTTGAAAAAAATAAGGAACGAATTCCTATGCCCCACAAATAACCCAGAGATGCATTTTAAATAAAAGCACACATTCTACTCATGTAAAAACACCAGGCAGGCCCCACAAATAACTCAGAGATGCATTTTAAATAAAAGGACACATTCTACTCATGTAAAAAGACACTGATTCCCGGACCGTCCGCAGGCCAGATTGAGAAGGCGATTGGGCTGCATCCGGGCCACAGTCCTTAGGTTGCCTACCCCTGGTGTATGCAATAGATAAAATCACATTAAGCTCAAAAGAGACTGAAGAAGAGGTTAGGCTTCTGATATACAGTATTATGAACATAACATAAGAGGAGCCTGCTGGATCAGGCCAATGGCTTATTTTGTCCAGCATCATGTTGTCAGAAGTCTGTTGGGGAACCCTCAAGCTGGAACTGAGCACAAGAGTACTCTTCCTTCTCGGTGTTTCCAGCAAGTGATATTCAGAACAATTATGTAGGCAGAGCATAGCCATCCTAGGGCTGCCATACGTCTGGGATTTCCTGGACACATGGTTTTTGGAGATAAGCACACCCATCCGGGCATATTTTTGCACTTTGGATTAAATGTCCGGGTTTGGGGTTTTTTTTTTAAAAAAAAGTTTTTGGGTTTTTAATTTTTGTGTGTGGGGCACGTGCATGCCCAGAAGGTTCTGTGTCCCGGAACAGTAAGAAGGCATCAGGTGACCTGGAGCGGCCTGTTGGGAGCCATGCTAAGCACGGTGTTCTTCCAGGCCACCGCCTTGCATGGCCTTCCTGGGGGCTCACTAGGCCCTGTGCCGGTCCCAGCGGTCACCTGGCCTTGCGTGAGCTTCCCGGGGCCGCCCAGCCTCCCATCGTGAGCAGGAGGCCAAAGACAGCAAAGGTATGAGAGGGGAGGGAAGAAGGGGGAAGCAGGCAGGCGAGGAACGGGTTAGCGGCAGGCATGGGGCGAGTGAGGGAGGTGCGGGATGGTGTGTGTGGGTGCCCCGATGGTGTGTGTGTGTGTGTCCAGGTTTTTGATCCCTGGAATATGGCAACCCTAAGCCTTCTCTTTTGTTGTTGTTGTTCAGTCGTGTCCGACTCTTCGTGACCCCATGGACCAGAGCACACCAGGCACGCCTATCCTTCACTGCCTCCCGCAGTTTGGCCAAACTCATGTTAGTAGCTTCAAGAACACTGTCCAACCATCTCATCCTCTGTCATCCCCTTCTCCTTGTGCCCTCCATCTTTCCCAACATCAGGGTCTTTTCCAGGGAGTCTTCCCTTCTCATGAGGTGGCCAAAGTACTGGAGCCTCAACTTCAGGATCTGTCCTTCCAGTGAGCACTCAGGGCTGATTTCTTTAAGAATGGATAGGTTTGATCTTCTTGCAGTCCATGGGACTCTCAAGAGTCTCCTCCAGCACCATAATTCAAAAGCATCAATTCTTCGGCGATCAGCCTTCTTGATGGTCCAGCTCTCACTTCCGTACATTACTACTGGGAAAACCATAGCTTTAACTATATGGACCTTTGTCCTCCTCTTTTAAAGCCACCTCTTTTAAAGCCACCCAAATTGGTGGCTGTCTCTGCCTCCTGTGAGACTCCTGGATATAGGGTGGTATATAAATTCAAATAATCACAATCACAATCACAATCATAATAAATGCTTTCTTTTATCTGTTCCAAATCTTCCAACATGCAGCTAAATTGGATGTCCATGAATTCTAGTGTTATGAGAGAGGGTTAGAAACTTTTCTCTATCCACTCTCTCCATGCAATGCATAATTTTATAAATGTCTATCGTGCCACCTCTTACTCACCTTTTCTCTAAATATACAGGGAAACTCCATGAACCACACAAATGTACGTACTATGGGCTGTATCCAACACTGTGTTGGATTCGTGCACTGGGACTTCCCCCTTCCTTTCCCTGTGCACTTTCAAAAGCCCCTCCAGAGGGTCCTCCAAGCCTCTGGGCAAATTTTGAGGATGCACACAGGGGCAGTGGTGAGACATTTTGCCTCAGGTGCCAAAATGTCTTGGGCTGCTCTAATGATGCACTAGCAGTTGACTGCTACAAAAAAACCTGGTTCTGCAAGCAGTGCTTAACATGAGTACTGAAACACTGTAGCCACAAATTCATGCAACATCGCAGCTCCTCTGCTGTGACATGGAAAGGCATGACTTGCAGCATATAGAAGAGACCTTGGATGAATTAGGCATTCTTATGATCTTATATTGTTCATGTGAACAAACTGCTCATAGAAGCAAGTCTCTGTGTGGTATAAGTCAGCCAGGATGTATTGATGAACTCTACTCCGTGACTCCAATTTTACTCTGTGCATTGGTGTAAATGCAAAATTTGACTGCAAGGCTATTGTCAGATCTAATGCATAGTCCCTATTGACCATAGAAATAGATGTTGTTTTGGAACAAATGGAAGCAAATGAAGATGCAGAGTGCAGTTAAATCATATGCATAGATTTCTATGCAAGAATCTATGCCCAAAGAGTAAGAACCTTCTGTAAATAATAATAATAATAATAATAATAAGAAGAAGAAGAAGAAGAAGAAGAAGAAGAAGACATTGCTGAATCTACAAGATAGTGGCTTACACCTGAGCTTTACTCTAGTAGACCTATTAAAATGAATGGATCAAAGTTAGCCATGTCCTTTCATTTTAATGGGTCTACCTAGCATTGGATACAACCCTGGGTCATTTATTTGCAAACCGTTGTGGTTATCTTGAATAATCTATTTAGCAGCTGACACTTGTCTATTGTGAAATATACTCAAGCATCTGCTTTAGGGGGTAATTAAGAAGTGCTCTATAACCCTGTTTGCTAAAGATGTGTGCTTTATAAGTATTGCTTTATGTTATACACATGATTTGGGGAGTTCTTGTTTTTTAGAGTGAGGAAATGCACCCCCCTTTTGCTGCTACTCCAATCCAGAAAAAAAGGAGTTTTAAACAAGGAACGTGGACACTTGGCAGGCTCCAAAAACACCCAAATGGTGCCCTACATCTGAGGTAGCTAATCAATGCTGTGTTTGCACATACCATTAAATATATTATACTAAGTTTAGATTTGATTTCTATGCTTCTTTTATACGATGAAAAGGGAATACATTTGAATTCATGCTGATACTGAAAACACGTTCCTAGCTCTGAGTTTCTTGGGTTTCAAATCATTTCCATTAACAAACAGCTATTTGCCCTCTAATAAAATATGTCATTATGCTTTATTCACATCACACAAAAGAATCACTGAAAAAATCGCCCCAATGATGGCCAATAATTACACATTTGGCTCCTGCACGAGAAGTGAAGAAATCGGTTCATTGGGGAAAGCAGGTGCTGGGGCATCATGCTAATAGTCAATATGTGCCACACTAATTAGCCATTGCAATTGCTAAAATTAACAATTAGCTAACATGCAATTCTCATTTTGCAGGCTGCAGTTTACTTTGGATAATCCTTGCATGTTCTTAGCAATTATTCTGACAGCTTTCCCTTTTTTAAAGGTCTGAGCACAGCTTTCACATTTGAATCAAGTCTGCCCCAGTGTTCAACAGGCATTTAAGAAACAATGGCTTTCCTTGGCAATTTTGAAGGCATACGTTGGAAGCTTTTTATTCATAACTTGATATTGTTTAAAAAATATGAATCTTGGATAAGGGCTAAGATGTCTTCATCTCATTCATGAACCAGCACTGTATCAGCAGAATGGACACCTCATCAATTAGGCTGTCACTGCTGTTGTTTTAAGGACAGCAAGGCAATAAAGAGATTTTGTAACTTGGTGAAAAAGCTGTCAATTCAGCAGGACCAATCTTCAAATATCTGAAGGGCCGTTACACAGAAGATGGTGCAAGCTTGTTTCCTCCTGCTTCAGATGGTAGGACCCGAACCAATGGATTCAAATTTCAGGAAAGGAGATTCCAACTAAACATTAGGGGGGAAATTTCAGACAGTAAGAGCTGTTTGATGGTGGAACGGACTCCCTTGAAAGGTGGTGGACTCTCCTTCATTGGAGGTTTTTAAGCAGAGGTTGGATGGCCATCTGTCAGGGATTCTTCAGCTGTGATTCCTGCACTGCAGGTGTTGAACTAGATAACCCTTGAGGTCCCTTACAACTCTACAGTTCTATGATACTATTATTCTAATTCCATTTGCTATTTCTGTACAATCTCTGTGCATGTCTACAAGCGAGTTTGCTAATAGCTCCATCCAGGGATCCTTTCCCCTGCACAGTTACCAGCACTTGAATATATGTGCTCCCAGACCCCCACCACTTCTGTTTATTTATTTAACAAACTTATACCAAGATATCTTGAAAGGGTTTACAGTAAAGAGTCATAGGACTCTAAAATAACAAAGAGTCATGGGGCTGTGTCCAATGAAGTCATCCCTGTTCATGCAAGGACTTCCGCCAGCACAGCAGAAATTCTTCCACCTTGTTCTCCCCCTGTTTCCTCCCAGTCTGCTCCGGAGAGATTGATGGAATAGAGCAGATTTGATGGGTGCATGGGGAGATGAGAGCAAAGGGAAGATCAATTATGGAAGATGAAGTTCTGAAAAGAAAACTTGGGCAGAAGGTTAAGTTCATCAGGAAGTAATTCAGAAGGTCGTGAAGCTGGATTTGAACACAATGCAAAAGCTCCTGCTTCCTCTCTCTCTCTGGTCAGGGGAAGTTCAACCATTAGGTGGCATGAGGAGGCCATCTCAGCCATCTGATGCTGGGGGCAATGACAAAGCCGTGTGTACCACATGGCCCACTCTATGCTCCCAAGTTAGGAGTGGTGGAAAGTGATGCCCCATCACTATTGTTGAAGTAAAATTCAACTACTGCATCAGTCAGTTATTGTATGTGAATGAGAGTACAATGTCGCTGTTCTGCTCAAGCAGCAAAATCTCTTGAACCAGCCTTGCCTCTGGTGGCCACAGTGACAGCAGTAAGCAGCTAGAGGGAGGGGTCTTCAATATGGAGCTGTGTCCAGGTATGGCAGGGTCCCCCCCCCACAGTGCTGAGATGGGATGTGCTAAATGCATGCACCCAAGCACTACTCAGGTGGGTTGTAGTGCATGCTCGTCATACTCATTGAGTAGACCCACTGAACTTAATGGACATGGCTAATTTAGACCCATTAATTTTAAAGGGTCTACTCTGATTATGATGATGATTTACTATTTATAACCCGCCCATCTTACTAGGTTTCCCCAGCCACTCAGGGTGGCTCCCAACAGAATATTAAAAACACAATAAAACATTAAACCTTAAAAATGTCCCTAAACATACACATACTCTGAGTAGAACTTAGTTAGATTCAACCTGTTGTATTGCAGTGGTCCACAAAGTGAGTTAGATGATTGTAGATAGTAATGGTGACAGTGATTATCCCATTTGGCTTATCCTGGTGATAAAAAGAGCCCCACACGTTTAAAACAGAGGTGGGGAACCTCAGGTCCAGTGGCCAAATGTGGCCTTCCATGCTTCTCTATTTGGCCCTTAGAACACTCCCCTGGCCACACCCTTTGCTAACCTTACCCCAGGTATGTTTGCATGGCTGGACTGTGTCCATTTACACATTTTGGAAACGAGTCTTGCTTGCCTGGATGGAGGATAGGGAGGGGAGTGTGAGTAAAAGTAGCCAACTGCAAAAGGTAATATTTACATCCATTCCTCTGTCCACTTTTGCATCTGGCCCCTCCTACCATTGGCACATGGCCCTTGGAAGGTTGCTCAGAAAGGAATGTAGCCCTCAAGATTGAAAAAGGTTTAAAGGAAACAAAAACCACACACTTTCTGGTGATGATTGAAACTATCTGTGGTAGGGAAGATTAGAGAGAGATGGGTGAAGATGTAGGAGATGACACTGCAAGTGTAGTAAAACACACACACACACACACACACACACACACACACATTTCCTGTGGCAACTTCCCTACTCACAATATGTATAACAGTTATGCCACCACTCTCCAACAGTCTTGTTTTTTGGAGCCTTTTGGTGGTGGCACCCCAGCTCTGGAATTCCCTTCCTTCAGAGATGTGACTAGTGCCTACCGTTTTAATCTTTCTGCGCTCATTTGGTTATTTGTCCAGAATAATTGCATTGATTTTATTTTAGTATTGGCTGGTTGCAATTTATTTGCCTTGTTTTTTCCCAATGATTGTATCGTGTATGTGGATTTGTTTTAATTGTAACCCACTCTGGAACTGCATTTGCAATGGAGACTGGGTAAGAAATGTTTTAAATGAAGTAAAAATATATATCTGCCATCTGGTGGTCATGTAGAGACTCTCCATGCTCTAAATGAACATGGTTAAAAAAAACAACCTGGGGCATCTAGGATTATCTCTTTAACATCACCTTGCATCCCAGCAAGTTTCCTAGAAATTTTATTGAATGGTTTTATAATCCACCCCCCCCCCCGTTTACCAGCAAATTAGTTAATGCAGGAAGGCTTTCAAATAGTACAGCCATGTTTGCATGCAACAATGAACCATAGCTTTAGTGCTGCGTAAGGTATAGGGACCATGTAGCCCTCCAAATGCCATAAGATTACAGTTCCTATCCACCCCAGAAACATCTGGAGGGCCACAGGTTCCACACTGCTGTACTACATCACAGCCTGAATGAGCATGAGCAAACTACTGGAGTCACATGCTCCCCCTCTTCTCACCTCCTTCCACATGGTTGGGATGAAAACTTTGGAAGAACTTGGTTTCACATTTACTGAATCCATGCTAAGTGATGCATTCAAAGCAGGGATCTTGGTTTAAACCTGGTTTCTGTTAGTTTCTTTTACACTGAAATGCCTAGTTAAAAAATATTGCTGAGCCAGGATTCACTAAAAGTGGAACAAAACTCTGCTGAAGGCCTCGTTTTGGCCACACAGGAGGAGAAAGAGAGGGGAAGCAATGCTTTGCTCAGCCTCATTTAAGTCTCTGCCGGGCCAATTATTTATCCAAGGTGGTCCATGTAGTGAGCTGCTTTCTCTACAGCCCATAGCCCCCAAGTGGACACTACCCAAAGGCAGTTTCAAGAAGTCTCTACATGGCCGATCCCTACATCTTTAAAGAATCTCCTCTCTCCTCTGCTAACCCAAACATCATTACCATCCACATCAAACCACTTTTCCAGCTAGGCTGGACATACCTGGAATCTCCACAAGGCTCCAATATGGAGCTCAGAATTGCAACCACAACTCTTTTCTTTAGGCACTAAAATGCTGTGCAATATTAGAACCCCCCACTCTGGATGTGTAAGTGCACCTGCATGTGCTTGCCTGCAGATCCATGTTGAATGAGTGGTATACACATAAAAAATAATAATAAGTAAACAAGTGTGCAAACTCTTACAAAAGGAGGCGGCAGAGCATGGAATTCTGTGCACATGCGAGAGTTGCCCCCATGTTTTCTGCCTGCTCAATCCGTTCGTTTCACACTGAAGAAATAAGACTGCAGGGAAGGGGAGAATGGATTTGCTGGCAACTGCAAAAAGCTTAAGGAAACTTTTCAACACATTCAAACCTAGGTATTTGCCAGGCACGTGAATATACTCAGACAAAATTCACCAATGCAAAGCAGTCAGCATTTGGGCTTTATTCACAGCAGGACTAGATAAGCCAGGTAACTGGTGCATTCAGCAGATAACTGCAGCCTCTTGAGGCTTTATATATGGAACAATAGCCAATAGAAGGGAAACTGTGAATGACCAATCAAAAGAATGCCTTTGCAGCTGGGGCCAGTAGGGCAAGCTCACAGACTATAAATGCCATGGGTCAGAAAGAATGCAGGATCCAAGAAAAGAGTTGCCCCCATATATCCTTTAACTATCCTATTTAGTAATCAGCAGCACAGTCCAATTAAATAAAGAAATAATAGGGTATGCCTTTTATAGAAATTTAGTAGGTGTTTGTGGGTACATCTACCATAGTAAATGTATGGAATCGGAGAGTGACAAAGCAAGGGAGCAAAACTAATGGTGTATTTGGCAACACAGAACATTAGCACCTGTAAAATATTTCCCATTCGGTTCTGGACTTCTGGACTCCTTTGCAACTTTGCAGTTGAAACTCACGAAGGTCTAGAAATTCAAAAAGTTCTTCAAGTTTCAGTATTTACTGTTGTAGTCTTGGAAAAGTCTCAAGGCACCAGTGTTTTGCACTTTGCGTTTACAACTATGGCAGCCACAAGGTGGAATTTAAAAAGTAAAATTTTGACAGTCGGAAAAACAATTGAAAACAATTGTCTGCCTAATAAATACTGCTCCTAAAAGGAATATGTTTCCCATTTGAGAAACATCCCCCCAAAGCATAACTTTACTCAAACAAATAGCCACCTTTACACCAACACACCATAAACCACTACCACTTTAAACACTCAAAGAATAGTGAAAGCTGTAGTTTGTTAAGGGTGCTGAGAGTTATTAGGCAAGCCCCATTCCTCTTCCAGAACTACAGTTCCCAGAGTGGTTTGATTATCAATCCCTCGTCACAGGGAATTATGGGAAATGTAGTTCAGTGAAGGGAAGACCTAACAAACTACAGCTCCCAGAATTCTTTGGGGGAAAGTCGTGACTGTTTGTGGTATCACAATGTATGGTGTGAATGCGGCCTTAAAGATTTTTAAAAATATTATGGTATGAACTTTAATAGAGCCCAAATGCATGAAGTTATCAGTTGGTAGATATACATGGGTGTAATTAGAGGGTGTGTGTGTAAACGAGTAGGGCTTTATTGCAAAGAAATACAGGGGGTGACAATGCAAACTAAGCACAGTGTTTAATGTCGCGGGCCCTTCGCCCTGTACAGCCCACCCCCGGACGTTTTACGGTCTATGAGTGCTGCACCAACGACAAACAGTCCCCAGCTGCCCTTCAGACTACTGGCTGGATCCTGCTTACTTCATTCACCACAGACGAGGATATTGTGAACTAAAAAGATGTTTATTGCGTACAAAGCTTGTGGTTGCTGATAAATAAAAGGTTGTTCAATAAGCTTAAAACAGTTGTCCTATACCGGCCTAATACCTCTAAATATTACCGGCCTAATACCTCTAATAGTAAACTAAATATCAATAACAACGCGTTTCACAATCTCTTTATCCTCTCTGCTAACATCCACCTAAGACTCTAAACTCCCAGCTCTATCTCTTGACTCACACTTCAACTCCCCGCACTTAACTAACTCCTCCTGCCCACACTTCAACTGACTAACTGACCACTGGGAGGGGTGTTTTATACCGAGGCTAAGCCCGCCCCTGAGGGTTCTAACTGTCAGAACATTTAACCCCTACCTGGCATGAGGCTAGTTCTCCACAATCAGGACCACAGTATTAATTGTTGCTAAGACCATCAACTTGGCATGGCTGGGAAAATTAACACCTTTAGTCGAACAAGTTAACTATTTCTTAATAAATGTGTTACTCTTTAAAGTACTACAGTGGTACCTCGTGTTACGTACTTAATCCGTTCTGGAGGTCTGTTAGTAACCGGAAACCGCTCGTAAGATGAGACGTGCTTTCGCTAATGACGCCTCCCACTGCTGCCGTGCCGCTGGAGCGCGACTTCCGGACGCATTCCCGGGGCAAAGTTTGCAACAAGGGGCATCTACTTCCGGGTTAGCAGAGCGCATAACCCAAAGCATTTGTAAGGGGGATGGTACGTAACACGAGGTATCACTGTACAAGGATCTTAATTGTTTTAGATGCAACAGGCTACCAAGCCACCCCTCTGGAAATTGCTTATTCAAAAAGTAATTTTAGAATGTTGGTACGATGGGGTTAGCTTAGAACTTCCTAAAGATTTTGAAGACATATCTGTGGCAACATAATTCAGCCTGCATCTGAGAGGAAAGCTGTGTACTGTATATATTTTGGCTTATACATAATCTAGTACCAGACATTTTAGCAATTAATATGCACAATCCTAACACTACTGTTCAGAAGTGAGTGTGGTTGTTTGCATACCCAAAATGGCACCAACCATCTATAATGAGCAGGCTCTGCATCCATACATATAAGCTGGCTCTAGGAAAGGATGGTCTGCAGGTGTACGTTTTAAAAAATGTTGAAGAAAAACACTAAGGAAGGGAGGCTCCAGCCCAGACCAATGAGAATGGGAAGGGCCTTAGCTCTGTGGTAGAACATCTGCTTGGCCTACAGAAAGTCCCAGGTTTAAACTCTGATTCCTAAGGCTGGGCGAAACTCCTGCCCGAAGTCCTAGAGAAGCACTGCTGGTCAGTGTAGACAACACTGAACTATATAGACCAGGGATGCCCAACTGTTCGATTGGGATCGGTAGGTCGATCCCCGGATGTCATTGGTCGATTTCGGAATCCCTAGCTCTGCCCCTTGGTGCTCTTTCTGTGTATCATTGTTTTGTCAAATGGGTTTCTATTCATGTCGGCGATTTCTGGTTTATGATAGTGACGCTGTATGAGGCAAGTGATCCTCCCCCCTAAAAAAATCTTAGCAACTTTGGCTCCCTCCCCAAAAAAAGGTCGGCCACTTTGGCTTTGCCCTCCTCTCCCCCCTGGATGGGTAGATCATGGACAGTGTTTTTATACTGGGAGTAAATTGCAGTCTCTTGGGAGTTGGACATGCCTGTTATAGACCAATGGTCTGGCCAGTGTAAGACATATTTCTCTAACAGCAGGCTCAGTGGGCATTGGGTGCTGAATTTCTGGTAGGACAGGATGTGAAAATCTTGATATAAGTAGGGATGAAATGGTATATCATCAAAGAGCGCATGGTTCACTGACTGAAACACTGAATAGGAGCACCGCAGACTGCGACATTTTGTTGCAGGACCTACTTTTTCCAGTTCAAAACTCCAGTGATTTTACTACATAACAGGCACACCAGCTGGGGGGCCCGAGACACTTTGCCTCCCCCTCAAAGTTGTTAAGGAGGAGGCTAGGCCCTCTAAATATTGAGCAGTAACGTCGGGTGTGATGTCAGCATGTCATGTGGTGTCAGCATGTCATGCGACGTCGGCCCTCTCAGTAGCAGGGGCAAGCCGGCGCCTTGGCCACATAATGTGCGTAACTCCTTGTTTTGACAGTATTCTGTACAGTGGTACCTCAGGTTACGAACTTAATTTGTTCTGGAGGTCCGGTCTTAACCTGAAACCCTTCTTAACCTTAGGCGCGCTATCGCTAATGGGCCCTCCCGCTGGCGTGCAATTTCCGTTCTCATCCTGGGGCAAAGTTTGCAACCCGAGGTACAGTACTACTTCCGGGTTAGCAGAGTTTGTAACCCGAAGTGTTTGTAACCTGGGTACCACTGTATATTAAAAGGAATCTGCAAGAAGAAGAGGAAGAGGAAGAGGAGGAGGAGGAAGAAGAAGAAGATTAAATTTGGTAACTTGACTAATGCAGAGATGCATATTAAGCTCACCCGAATTCTGTTGTGAATGGAGCTCAGCACAGGTACCTCTGCAGTAGAAGATTGTAGAACCCACATCCCTTTCATCTCCACCAGGCAACACAATGGACCACAATCTGACACAATTGAAAGAAAGGTGGGTTTTTTTTTTTAAACTTTTAAATGAATAGAGAAGCCTACATTTCCCCTCTGAATTCTATTTGCAGAACAGATAAATTATGTACCCAAGATATTATTAAGACTTCATTTTATATATAATAGTGATTTGATTACTGCTATACAATACATTGTGCAGAATGTTATAATCTCAATTTGTGAGCTTGCAAAAGAAAGTATATTGCGGCAACTAATGACTTTGGTAGTGAAGAGTAATAGATACAGCACATGATCCTGAACACTTAGCAAGGGGTTCAGACAATAGCAAAGTGGAATAAGTTGAAAGCACTTAACTTGTTACTGCTGTGATGGATAGGAACGAAAGCCCTTCATTTAAAATATTTTCTTGGCTCAACCTGAACTTCCTTACATAATCCTTTTTTTTCAACATAGTTCAAAACATTCGGGAATAAATATACTCCTAATAAGGCAAAGAAGACTGTGTTTATGGACTAATCACATTCAAAAATCCTGTGATCCTATTATAATTGAGGGGTAGGAATCCCTCTGCAAAGATTGCATTATGAGCATAAAGCATTTGCGTTCCCTGAAAAGATGCTTTTTCCAATTTTGAATAAACACACTGAATTTGAGAACAGCAGAGGGTTGTGTATGTGTGTGTGTTGGATACCTTTGTCTAACTATAACTAGGCTTAGCAAAACCTTATACAATGCAAATCACAAGGCAGTTGCACCTAGCAGTGGTTTCTATTAAGATAATTTGATTTCTGCTCTGTTACAGAAGTCATATTACATGATAGCAAATTCCATGTGTTTCAATTTATCTTTTATGCATTCATGAAGAGCCAGTGTGATGTAGTGGTGAGGGTGTTGGACTACAACCTGGGAGACCAAGGTTCAAATCCCCACTTGGTCATGATGTTCTCTGAGTGACCTTTGGCCAGTCACTGCCTCTCAGCCTAACCTACCTCACAGGGTTGTTGTGATGTTTAAATGAGAAAGTGAGAACCATGTATGCCTCCACAAACAACTTGGAGAAAAAGGTGAGATACAAACACAATAAATATACATGCAACCTGATGCCATAAAGACTTGCAACAGCTGCTCATAAGATCAAACATGCAGGTCCCAGTATCACCGCATGGAGACTGAGAGACGTCTTGGTACAAGTTTTCATTGATGCTGGTGTACAGTGAATTAGACCAATGATCTGTATCAGGCAGGGGAAATGGGTGCAACACTAGGTAGCTCTGGTTGAAGGTAAAAGCTGCATGGAGAAAGTCTCATCAGTCAAGAAAAGCTCATTGTACCAATAGGCCAAAAACAAAATGAACCTCCTGTTAAACAGAACTTGCAGCTTGGGTGAATTAGATTGAAGTAATCACTTACAGTTTCTGGAGTTCAAAGGTTTTACCCACGCAGTAAATATTTCCAGGATGAGTGGAGATGAGAGAAAGAAAATAACAGACAGCTTTGGACCAACCCAAATTAAAAACAAAAACATAAATTATTATATTGCGCAAGCAAATTATTGTATTCGGCATTCTGCAAGTAAATATATATTTATTTAATGGGTTTATGTATATCCCAGTTTTCCTCCAAGGAGCTCAAGGTGGTGTACATGCCTTTTCCTGCCTCATTTTATCCTCACATCATTTGCATGAGATGGTTAGGCTGAGAGACTGTGCCTGGCCTAAGGTCACCCGACTTCATGGCTGAGTGGGAATTTGGACTATTATTCATTTATTTCAATTATTTATATACCACTTTTCATCAGAGAAGATCAAAAGTAGATTTACAAAGTGTACAGGATGGTGTATTTTCTATTTAATCTATCGTATCTACCTGCCTGCCTACTCATCTCTATTTGTATCGTTTGCTAGCTAGAGAAATTATTGATAACTGAAACGGGCTGTCACTGTTTATACTGGAAGCTGTTTTTCCTTTGTTGTTACCGTGATAGGGATTTTAAAACATCACAGAGCTGAGAGAGGGCGATCTAGTCCAACTCGCCAATTGATGCAGGAAATTCAGAGACAGAGCATCCCCACCAGATGCCTCTCTGTCAATAATGCAGAATTACAAGAATGTTAAAAGGCCTCTCCTCTGAGCCATGAGAGGGGCTTTGATTACTAACTGTGAATTTGTCTCAATAAAGGTGCGCTCTCAGACATCTGTACTGAGGCTTCAGCAACAGACAAATTCGTTTAAATTTCATTAATCAATCAATTAGTCCACTGGGTACCGGTTTGACAGTAGGCGCACCCATTCATGCGTACATGTGCACAGTCAAATACCACAAGTGCAAAATCTACCACCAACTGTTCCATGCTGAAGGATATGCTTTGACTGTGCAGGGAAGCTAAGTTGCCAGCCCGCATCTCGCCTGACTCAGGCTGTAACTTGTGCGTCCTGCTATTCTAACCCTTTCTCTTGATCTGCTTTTCAGCCCATCTTAAAGTACACAGCTCTAAGCAGCAGGGGAGTTTCTTAGCAAAGGGCCACCCACTTGCATATTATTCCTTCCTTGCCTGGGACATGACACAAGAACAAAGTAGACATTAACCGCTACATTAAACCCAGAAGGAAAGTAATCAGTAACCTGTTATTCCCTTAATAAAGGGAAACACATGCAGAGTGAAATCCAGAAGACTAATCAATAGCCCCAGACAAAGCAATGTGCCAAACAAATTGCAAATCAATTAGAATCCTTGTTTTCTTTCAAATGGTTCACTATACCTAAAGCAATTACTCGTTCATTAGACCTAATTTAACAGCATGACTGCCTTAGCAACAACTGGCAGCGTCTGGCTATCAAATGGAAGAATGGCAGCTTATTTCTGTCTGTCTGTGAGTCTCTGGCCAGTCCAAAAAAGAGGGAGAGAATTCCTTTATAGAAGACCACTTTTAATGAATGGCTGAAACATTTCTGTGCCAGGGGAGGATCAGGATGTCCGGTTGCTTTCTCACTGTCGTCTTAAGAAAATTGGCATCCATTTCCGACTGAGTGTGAAATACCCAAAGATCCTTTGTGCTATAACTGGGTTCAAGAAGCTCCAGCAACAGCTCTGCGACCACTGCTCTCCACTTGGCTCATCTTAGAGTTGTACTGTTGATCCCATGTACAATCTGGTAGCACGCCTCACACGGCCTACTGTCAACCAGGTGAAGAACGGAGAGTGGATCTCTCAGTTAATGTGCCTTACTTCTTGAACATCTTGCGCTCTCTGAACACCTGGCACCAGTCGCAATGGGGAAAAGTTGAACGAGGGACACTGAAGATTGGATTAACATTTCTTTCAAAGGGTGCAACCACACCTTGAGAAGCAGAAGGCTCTCAGCCTCCTAACTCTGATGCAGTGGTGGAGAAGGGTATTTGATCATTCTCCCCTGCAAATCCCCATTGGCTAGTTTCAGGGCTGGCCTGCCCACGAGGTGGGTTAAAGCAAATGCCTGAGGTGGCAGAAGCCCTCAAGCTAGCACCTCCATGGGTGCCTGCCTGCTGCACCACTGAAATCTCTAAGTGTGTGAGATCTCACAATATCTCAGTGAGATCTCATGAGATTGCTACGGAACCCACCGCTGTAGTTGCTGCTTCACACTGCCATGCAACCTAGTTAAGGGATGCTTTGGAGGCAGTGGTAGAGCAGGGCTACACTTCTTGTTTTGCCCTGGACACACCACCCCTAGCTAGTTTCTACTTTCTGGACTAACAGTTCAGATGCAATTTGATGGGTCACCTTCTCTTCAGACTGCAATTAGCAAAGCTGAAGCTTGAGCAGCTTTTGGAAACGTTAGAGGTCTTCTTATCTGGTCTGATTTTTAGGGATAGAGGACTGAAGTTTGGTCATTTTAAAACAAACAAACCAATTCAGCTGCTTTACTTGAATTTTAGTGAGCGTTTGGTGTTAATTGGCTTTGCTTATTGCTGTCTCACCACATCTTGCCAAGAGGTAGGAGGATGGGCAATATATTGATTACATCAGGGGTAGTGAAAGTCCAGATGTTGCTGACTGCAACTTTAAACATCCTTGACCATTGGTCATGTTGGCTGGGGATTATTGTAGTCAAAAACATCAGGACAGCACCACGTTGGCCACCTCTGGATTATCTGAATGAATAACAACATAAGGTAACTACATTTCATTCCTTAAAAATAAAATGAATGAGAGGAAGAAACTGTTCTTCAGATTCTCAAGGTTGGCACTTTTGAAATGCCCAGAGTATTGTACTTTCAGCACGAAATGTTGAGATTACCTATTATATTACAACTTCATAAAAGTCACAAAAGAGTCAGGGAGAAACATTTTTTTTTTCCTTTTCTCTTGTATTTATTACTACTCAAATCCCAATGGTGTGTGGTTCAAGAAGGGCAGTGTTCATTCCTAGATCAGTGACGCACTTGTCGTCTGATATCTAGTGATCCTACGCAGCTTAAAATGAGGATCTGTGACACTGTAAAGAGATAAATCTCACCTTCTTAATGGAAGATGTGGTACTTGAATCAAGGGCCCCGGCAGATTTTTTAAAGTGTTACATACTTAGACACAATTTTAACTGGAGGATCAGACATTAATATACCTTTTAATTCCCCAGAGGAGCTGGTAATATCCTATTCAGAGCTACAACAAAATTAGCTGACCCACTCCCAGTGGAGAGGCTCCCTGCCAAGTCAGCTCCCTCTAGCCACTCTCTGTATTGTAATGCTCCCACAGTAGGACACAGGAAGGCAAAGTGCTCTTCTGAATACAAAAGCATGATCACACAAGAAGAAGCACTGTAGGAACCTTATTATACCAGCTTCGGTTAACCAGAAGCACTTGGTTATCTGAATTCACAGTGGTTCCCCTTGGGATCCCTCACCGGCAGAATCTTCCTGGAATACGGACTCCATTGACCACGCTTTTAATCATCTGTATTGGGGATGCCTCTTGACCCAGTGGATGAATGCAATTGTAATGTGCCTATCATGAATGATCATTATTATTTAAACATCCCTTTAAAGAAAATGCTCACAGTGACAACCTAAGGTGGCAGTCTTACGCACACTGAGAGTTGATTGAGAAGTGTGTGTGTGTGTGTGTGTGTGTGTGAGAGAGAGAGAGAGAGAGAGAGAGAGGACTGCAAAGTATGCCTCCAATTTAAATCTGTGGGGAAGGAGTGATTGGAATATATATATAAAAAGGGAAACACTTCTCTAACAGAGCAAAAATATTGTTTAGTGCTCTCTATTCCCAAAGCATTCATTAAGTTCAGGGGTAGCACTAGAGCATTCAGATTTTTTGGATGATAAAGTATTAGGCATTTATGGCCCCTCTGCAAATATATATTCTATTTACAAATATGGAAGCTGAGCATAGTAAGGCTTACCTTACACCAGGTAAGGCTGCATTAGAGAGGAATTCCTGGCTTTCTTTTCTGTGTCTTCTCCACTCTGAAAAATCAGACTGCAAACTGGTTCCAAACTGTTATCTTTCAGTGAAAGATGTAATCTTTCCCAAGCTCTGAGGGATGGCTTATTTTTTTTATTTTATTTTTAAAAATCTAGAAAGGGATTATTAGTGAACACAAGAAGATCTGATTTAAGCTCCCACTGATGAAACACCAGCTGATAATCTGGTGCTAGCGGCTGGTTTAAATAAAGGACGGGCAACCATTATATTAATACCAGTATAACATGGGTGGTTAATCTGTGACCTTCAGATGTTGCTCAGCTACCATTACCACCAGCCACGGACAGCATGGCCCAATGGTCAGGGATGATGAGAGGTGTTGTTCATCAATATATGGAGGCCCACAGTTTAGCCACCCTTGCAGCAGGGGCAGACTTTGGTAATCTTTGGTCCTATGGCACCCTGAGTAATGCCAAAATTTGGCACTCCCAAATAGGTCTTCTCAATTTTGCACTCCCTCAGCTTGGCACCTTGTGCGATAGAACTGCCCACGCTGTTTGCAGTATAATACAATTTTTCAAAACATAAACTAGAAAATTACTAAGGTTTAGTCCAGGATTTCTTTTTTCTTTTTTGCTGAAATCTTTTAGTCAAAGAGGGTGCAAAAGGCCTACTGAATTTATTCCAGTTGCTTATTCCAACATTCTGCTGCCTCCTCTAATTCCATTTGTACAACATGTTCTTTCAACTCCTTAGATACCGGCTATGATTCAAACTTAATGGAGTGTACACAGGCAGCTAGTACTGTCAAGTAAGGAAAGCCACCTCACAAATAAAATTAATAGAGGAAAACATTTTAAAAACCAAAACGTCAAAAAACAAAAACAAAACAGGAAATGGGGATTGGGAAAAGGATGACACCAGTCATGACAATTTATTCTAAAGGGACTTGTAAATAAAAAGCTAATGACCCTATTAATCCTTATGGCAGAATGGCATATCCAGCACCAGAGATTTAGAACACATGGTAGTAACATTGGATATTGCACAACAATCACAATGCTGTTCAGGTCCATTAAAGAAGCTGAATTTTGATGTCAATGCAGGTTGCAGTCCAAGTAACAGCAGAAATCCTTTTGTGTTCCTTATTGCACACTTAATGGAATCTTGGAATTTATTCCTTTTAGGATTCATGGCTTTCTCAAATAATCTTTGGGACTGTAGTTTCATGCTGCTGCTGCTGCTGCTGGGAATTCAGTTAGAGACCCCCAACCTATAAAACCATAGTTCCCAAAGTTTAGTGGGCATTAAAAAATGACTATTCAACCAGTTTAATTCTGTTGGAGGAGATATGCTTAGGCAATTATTTAGACACTAGACTGAATGATTTTATGGGGACCATTGTTTGGATGACAATAATATATATTGTCTTAATATTAAACATGCACATTTTGTG
Source organism: Lacerta agilis (assembly GCF_009819535.1). Classification (NCBI taxonomy): domain Eukaryota; kingdom Metazoa; phylum Chordata; class Lepidosauria; order Squamata; family Lacertidae; genus Lacerta; species Lacerta agilis. The sequence goes on from NC_046312.1 coordinate 31,620,194, forward strand.
CACTTCAAAATGTGCATGTTTAATATTTCTTTCATAATTGTTATGCCACATAAACTGAAAACGTTGGTTTTCAAAAAATTATTTTATCTAATTGCATTAATTATGGACATATTATTTATTTATCTAAAATATTTATACACCACATTTACTTTTAAATCACAAGATGGTGAATACTTAAGAAACAGTAAATTAATTTAAAATAACAATATAAAATTCAACAGCCTGCAATAAGCCAGGGCAGATATAAAATTAACTAGGCACAACTAGTTTGTACTAATAGTCAATATAGGCCTGAGAAAATAAATGAGTTTTTAGCAAGATCCAAAACAACTCCAGAGTTTATAGAGACAGAAAGAAGATCAGTTATGCAGAATAATAAAGTACTGAAATTATTATTATTATTATTATTATTATTATTATTATTATTATTATTATTATTTTAGAAAGCAACAACAGCTGCCCTGCTGTGTTTGAAGACCCTTCAGCTCATTCTGTTATGTGGGGCTCTGGGGTTCTATCCCACCATGATAGAAAAACTGCAGATAGATGTACACAATTTTATTACCTCGAGGAAGTCTAGTGGATTGACTGCTGAAGCACTCTGAGAATTGTAGCTGTGTGAGGAGAGCCAATATGGTATATTTAAAAATAAACCAGAGCCAAACCATCTCACTTTCTGTAGTAGCAGGTCTTATCTTTTAAAAATGGAATGCTTACTCAGTTTCTACATTCCCCTCAAAATCTGGTTCATCTCTTACTTACATAAACTCCTGCAAGTATAATAATAAACTCCCACACAAAATCAGGTTTATTCATCTTGCCCTTGAACCTAGTATTTTTTTTCCATGAGTTGATCATTCTTCCATTTGAGCTTTCCTTAAGGCTACTCAAGAGCTGTGGATGTGCTAGAATGTTTGGATAACCACTGCCGGCCTCATAATACCAAAGGTTAAAGTGTTTTCTTTCCAACCCAACCTATGGGGGCACTGTTTTTCTCTGCACCCCACAGCATGCTTTCTTTCATCTTTCTGAACCTTCCTCTCTAATCATCCTCCCTTTTCTCTCTCTTCGACAGCTCCCTTTTCTTCCTCTATACCCCTTTATAAGTAGCCCCCCTTTCCTGTTCTCCCATTCACAGGGAGTTTGTGCATCTCTATCTTCTAGTCAGTGGCATAGCATGGAGGGGGGGCGCAGGAGGGTTGCTCTGGGTGCAAAGTTCTTAGGGTCGCAAAATTTCAACACCCAGTTGCTGCCTCAATGCAGCTGTGCACTTCAGTCATCGGGGTCCATTGAAAACGGCTTCTCTATGTCAGGAAGTGACCTCTCCAGACAACAGAACAACTCTTTTCTTATCTCTGCAGCTTTGATCTCCTGGGTGATGCGGGCGCTGTTAGGCAGATGAATGTGCATGTGCACTCCACCCATTTTCCTCACTCCCCCACCCCCTCCGCCTTGCCCCGGGCACTGGCAACCCACACTATGCCACTGCTTGCAGTTCCTCCTTTACTTCCTATGACGCCTTCCTGTTTTGGTCTTCCCACTCCTCCTGCATCTCTACTTGTCCTTGAGAAATTCAGAGGCAGCAGCAGACAACAGTTTCATTCTCCTAGAAAGTTGCCCAAAGGCAAGTAGGTTCTACAGCATGACCAGCAGGCTGCAACAGGATGGAAAGACTACTGCCAACTCCATCTTTGAATTGATAGTGCTGCAACAATGCAGACCTAACAACAAGCTCCTAATGCTGCACACCCTTTAGATGAGCTGTGTAGGACTTAGCTGAGGTGGAAATGAGCCACACACACACACACACACACACACACACACACACACACAAAAAGACATTTGGATTTTTCCACAATCAGGAAGGAGGGCTTGGATTGCGCAGTCTTGGGACCAAAGCAATCCCAATGGTTTTCTTGCCATCATAGTCCTAATAATCCTGTTTTTCATCTGCTTCATGCTATCCTTTGCCACAGGGGTTGCCAACATGGTGCTCATAGGCCCGCCCACCCCAAAATTAGATTGGATAAAACATACTGAGGTAGCCAATAAAATAGGTTGCAATGGCTGCTTGGTTGCAGTGTGTGCATGGTGCCCACAACAGTTTCTCTGGTTTGCAAATGTGCTCACAAGCCCCAAAAGGTTGGCAAACTCTGCTATGGCAAATGAAATCTTTTGAGTTCTGCTCCTTATGTAAACATCCATGCACGCAAGGGAGAGCAGGCTTGAAATAAACCAAAAAGTTTCAGAAGTAAAAATAAGTTAAGAAAAACCCCTAAGCAGGGGACCCCCCCCCCCAATGAGGACAGAATCTGCCCAGTGGCCACAAAATGCTGAATTTTGTTATGGTGGTAGAGGATGAACGGAATGGGGTACTGTACCCTGAAAGAGGGCTGGTGGGCTAGAATCCTGAACGTGGGCACTCCACACTGTTTTGTTGCAACAACTTCCACAGAAAATATTCTAAACAAGTAGTCTATGTCTCTCCTCAAGATCCCATTGAAAGATCCCATCATGCCTTTTCTTTGTTATGCACATTTTATAACAACAGCGGCTTTAAAAGCCTCATGAAATGCTTCATGCGCTACATCTATTTTTCACCTCTGTCAAACTCTGGTCCTCCTCCTAAGCTGCCATTGTCTTCAAGCTCTGAGCAATGAAACACCGATGATCTGTTTTGCAAACAAGCGTGCAAAAATAATCCCCTGAGTTTGTGTGCATACAGCCCGCTGCTGCATGCAGTAATCTGGTTTGTGGTAATAATACCACACTGGTATTAGCGAGATAAATGAAGATGGGGTGTTTCAGATCCTGAAGCCACACACTGGGAACCTTTTATAACAAAGGAGACACTCTTTCTGAACTCCCCTTTTCTCAAATCACATGGAGGCGATGGGGGCAAGAAGGGCTCATCAGTGTGACTGACTGAGTACGAAGGCAGGCACTGCCTCTGACAGGATCATACCCTCCCCTGAAGCTTCGCTCTCCCCTGCCCTCCGCCTCCCCCTAAGTGCCCCACACTTCTCTAAGGGAGCTGTGCTACACCTTGACACAGGAGTTGCTGAAAAGCAGAAATGAGATTTCCTTCATGTGGGTACCTTTTCTTTTATTACAGCCCATGGCTTCTACACTTGGTTATTTCAGCACAGATAAAAAAGCTATTCCCCAATGGTGGCCAAGTGAAAAGATGATGTAAAGTATGTGCGTCTCTTTTGTCTGCTGCTCTACAAAACCTGAATAAATGAGCCCTTTTGCAAACCTACAGAGAATCAACTTTTTTCCCACTCTCTTCTTTCCCCCTCTCACTCCACTGTTGGGAATAAGCCATTTTAATTATGGAACTTTTTTCCTCCCCCCCCCCCCGTTTAATCTTCCAGTGACAATTAATAGGAATATTTTATCCAACCTTGATGAATGCTTAACTCACATGGTTTTTCATACAAATGCAAACTTCCTTTCTCTTGGCCTCTGGTGACTATGCATCTAATGCCGAAGTAGCATCATTCAGCTCTAGTTGCTATAGCATTTTCAAGAACCTCTCTCTCTGTTCTTGTCATAAATTATCTTTAAGTGACAAAAGCTGAAAGGAGGTCTGCAGCAAACTGTATCAAATAATGAATTTGTAAGCTGCGGCAGAGAACACTTATCTTACTTATACTCTTCTACAATCGATTGTCTGGTGACCCTTCTTTTGGATACAGATGAGCATAACCCCGAAAAAAAATGTTTGTGTTGTCTTTCTCACCCTGGCAGCCTGCTGGCTGCATGATCTAATAAATATTGGCAGGACCAAATGAAATAATATAGAAGAGCTTCTCTTCTTTAAAGTCCATAGACCAAGAGTCTCTTGTAACTTGTTAATATCTCCATCAAACGCTGAAGTGTTAACATATGTGATACGACCATGCAATCAAGTAAGGACCGATTTGTTGACTAATTAAACCAACACAACAAGCTCTTTAGCACCTACAAGTGACAAGTTTAGAGCAGGCAAGTGGAAACTCTCAATTGAGTCCTCTTTTATGAGACTATCATGCCAAATTCAATTCTGACTGAGTAGCGTTTGAATGTACTTGACTTCCACTATGTGCTGACATGCTTACAATAATTCATCATGTGTGACAATAGCCCAATATTAGAGATTTATGATATATACAAAACAGTTACAAATGAAATGTTGTCCTAACATGTGTCTGCTTTGCTTATCTACAGTCTATTGATATTATAATTAATGGTCAATTACTCAAAATGGGTGTGTGAGCACACATACATGATGGTGGGAGAAAACAGTCATTAGTGGTTTGAATCATCGACTTCTCTTTCCCGCTCGCAAAATTTGGAAGTTGATAAACTCATTTTATAACATTTGGCACTTCCTAGACATAAAGAATCATTTATCACGGCATAAATAAAAAGAGGCAGTTCTGTAAATGTTGCACTGATAACATGGCATGTGAAGCTCAGCTTCTTTTCAGGAGCACAAGATACAGTTACCGCTGCTGGTTTCTTTTGGGCAAACATTGTGCAAGGGACCATGCAGAACACTGGTCACTGCCCAGGACACTAAGTCTGAAGGTCTGCAAAACGGCAAGAAGGGTGAGTGAATGGAAGCAAGCACCTTCTCTGGCTGATGGATGGGACCAAATTGCCCTCTCCCTTTCCATGATGTCATTTCTGAGAGGCAGGAGGAGGAGCCTCCCAGTGGTCCAAGGTTGCCTCGCTCAGGGCAGAGGATTCCCTTCCAAGAGCAGGGTTCGCTACTGAACCAGGCAGAGGGCCTTCTCGGTAGTGGCACCCGCCCAGTGGAATGCCCCCCCATCAGATGTCAAGGAAATAAACAACTATCTGAGTTTTAGAAGACATCTGAAGGCAGCTCTGTTTAGGGAAGTTTTTAATGTTTGATCGTGTTTTTAATATTCTGTTGGGAGCTGCCCAGAGTGGCTGGGGAAACCCAGCCAGATGGGTGGGGTATAAATAAATTATTATTATTATTATTATTATTATTATTATTATTATTATTATTATTACCCCCTCATGCAGCAATCTGAAGGGCCCCCAACAGTTTTTTGTGGTGCAGGGGGGATCCAATAGGAAGGAGTACATGCACATCACTTTTCCTCCCCCTTATCTTCCATTTGCAGGAGCCGAGAGCACCTCATTCCAGGAGCTGTGGCTCTCTGGACCCTGATATCAGTAGGTATAACTTCTCGGCAGATGCTTTAAAATGTTACAGGAGAAATTGTGGTGGGTAATCAAAACCAAACGTGGAAGAAAGTAAAAGAGATGTTTCAAGTCAACATGCTTGAAGGAAACAACAGCTGCAGAAGGCAAATGTCCCTTTGATATCTTTCATAGTCAGATCAAAATTAATTGATTATTAATTCCTTACTAAAGGGAAGTCAGTGGAACATTCAGGTAATTGGGCTATAAATATGCATATTCAGTAGCTTTTGAGCCCTTCATGTATTTGATTACAATGTTGTAAGAATGCTAGCTGAGGCTGGAAAGCCCAAAGGCTCAAATGCCTGCATTGCTTCACTTCAAAGAAAGTGGGAAAAAATCCAGTTCTCAGATTTTAAATTAATTTCACTTCGTTAAATCAAAAGGGGATACAGTCTCATCTGATGGCAATTGGCCAGTGACACTGACTCCACATATATTGTCTGTCTGGAATACTCAAGACCAGTGAAGAGACACAGTTAGATTGCCATTTTGAAGTACTAAATACCTTTTCGGCTAATGACAAATGAATTTGCGGAAGGAGGCAGTGGGGAGACATTTTGATACAGAAACGCATGCCTGAGTTTTGTATACTTTTTTTTTTAAAAAAATAAACCTTTGTATTTGATGAGGTCAAAACTGGGTGACCATAGGGAAGTCAGGCAAGCTGGTTGATGAGAGATCGGAAGAAGGACTACATCATGGCTTGAGTGCTGTCCATCAAAAGCAAGTGCTGATCCTCTCAGGCAAATAATATTGCTCCAACGCAGGGTGGTCCAATCTCTCAGGCCAAGTGGGCCGCAGGAATTCTTTGACACAGAACTTGCAGGCCATGCCTCAAATAAATTACCATATCTGAAAATTAAAGGGTTTGCAACGTAGTTAATATTATTTAATATACACAATATATTTAATTAAATACACAACCAATACTTTTAACACACCGGGTATTTATTTATTAAACAGATCAGAACCATTAAAAAAAAAACAGAAGTGACCAAAAAGATCCAAAAAAGAGAAGGAAGCTGCTGGGTGTGAGGGGAGTTGCTGGATGCAGGCAGGACTCTGGGCAGGAAAGAAAAACAGGAGAGGGAGAAAGCAAGGGAGTTATTACCAGCTCTCTGCAGTGCTGGGCAGAATGTCATGGGCCAGGAGTCAGCTGAAGGGGGAGAAGTCCAACTGCAGCTGATCAGTCTTCAAGGACAGAAGGAGAAAACACACACACACACACACACACACACACACGTAAATGGGTTTGCAGTATATAAACGAATTAATTAAATAATTAACAATCTTACTATTATGTGCAAAAGGACTTCAGATTTATTGCTGAATTTCTAAATAAAAACTCATTTACATGTCCCAGTGCGTAGATCTCTAAGTGCTATAGCATTTCCCGTGCTTCCATTATACCACATAGATGACCAAAGGGAGGGGGAAAGAATACATCCATTAGTTCTCCCCACCAACTCCACCTCCAACCCACCAGCCACTTTCACAGATTGCGTGGAAAATCAAGGCCCATCTTTGCATGCAGTTCACTCCTGATGCCTTCAGTTTGTGATCCACCAAGCTGAACATACTTTGCCAACCATACATAGTGCTTGCCAAGCATTTGACAGACATACACCTGAGACTATTTTTGCAGATCCAGGCAGCCAAAACCCCTCGAGTCCAATTATTTTAAGATTAATTAACACACTCATTTCTAATGTGTTAGCCAAGACATGTTAACATATTAAGTTTAACTGTTAACCGGTCTTATGAAAGCTTGGCCCTACGCGAATCGCCATATCCTGAGGGATTTTCAAAAGCAGATTGATGAGGATCTGGTGAACTATGATCTCAGTGACCATTGGACCATTCTGAAAATAAGCTCAACACACACAATATGGGTGGGGTTCAGCTTATTTGGGGTGGGGTTCAGCTTATTTGGATCTCAACACTTATTTTATTACTACATTTCTGTCCCACCTTTCATTCAATGAGACAGACATGGTTCTTCTCCTTATTTTATCCACACAACAATTCCATGTGGCAGGTTAAGCTAAGAAGCCCGTTATTGGCCCAAGGTCATCCAGTGAGCTTCTGCAAATGGGGATTTCAACCCATGTCTCACTCCAAAATTCTGACCAATGTAAGACACAACTGCATGAACTAGCTCTTTCCTTTATTGATTTAAAGAGACTAAACTGGCTTCAATCCAAGCTCTTGGTTATTAAGGAGAATGGCATTATCACATTATTGTCTCCAGGGTTCACTTAACTTTGTCAAATGGAATCTTGAAGACGGAAACACAACAGCTAATTATGTTGTCAACACAGCAGATATCGAAAAGTGAAATGAAGTTAAAAGCTTTTCACCTCTGAGAGCTTGAGTTGATTTCTTGTTTATATCATGAGTGAAAACAAGTAGTTATGTGTGAACCTGCACACTTTCAGGCTCCCATTACAATTCATCCATCAAATAAACAAATACACACTTCTAACAGGAAGTGCCAGTTAGGTTGTTTAAGGAACACTGTTAACATTACTATAGGATCAAATCATGTCAGATGTTACACCTGAGTTTCTTACAGTGGTACTTCAGTGATGCATAATATGCCATCAACAGTGTTCACGGTCACTTTTTGTACGGCTATATTTCAAAAAGACATACTCTCAAGTTGCTAAACTTAAAACTCAAGTAGTTATTCTAATAACTGTATAATGATATGGCATAGTGGCTAAGGTTTATTACATGTTTATCATCTTTTTCCAAGGGGCAAAATAAGATCTACATAACTCCCTGCTCCCTTAGCCTCATAACAGCTCTTTGATGTGGATAAGGTAGAGAGGGCAGGAATTTGAACCTGTTTTTCTCCCTTTCAAATCCCCATGTTGAATATGAATCCTATAATAGAGGAAGCACATGAAGAAGGGCCTCAGAAGATGATCTCACAGTCCGGGTAGTTTCATATGGGGAGAGGCAGTCCTTGACGTATTGTGGTCCTGGGCTGTTTAAGGCTTTATAGGTCAAGAAGAAGAAGAGTTTGGATTTGATATCCCGCTTTATCACTACCCGAAGGAGTCTCAAAGCGGCTAACATTCTCCTTTCTCTTCCTCCCCCACAACAAACACTCTGTGAGGTGAGTGGGGCTGAGAGACTTCAAAGAAGTGTGACTAGCCCAAGGTCACCCAGCAGCTGCAAGTGGAGGAGCGGGGAATTGAACCCGGTTCACCAGATTACGAATCCACTGCTCTTAACCACTACACCACACTGGCTCTCTAGCACTTCAAATTGGACCCATAAACTAGCACTTCAAATTGGACCCATAAACTAATTAGTAGCCAAGATCAGTGTAATATGTTCAAACTGTATTGCCCCAGTGAGAAACTTGACGGCTGAATTCTGCACTAGCTGAGGTTTCCATTTTCAGAGGCAGCCCTATGTATAACGCATTGCAGTAATCTAACTGCAAGTGAAGTTACCAGAGCATAGACAACAGTAGTTATGCTATCCCTATCCAGATAAAGGTGCAGCTGGACCACCAGCTGAAGCTAATGGAAGGCACTCCACATCACTGTGACAGCAGAGGACCCATGAGTACCCCCAAGCTAAGTACCCGCTCCTTCAGAGAAAGTGTAACCCCATCAAGAGCAGGCAACCTCCCAGCCATCAAGTCTAGGGTACCACCAACCGTGTCTCAGTCTTATCTGGGTTGAGTTTCAGTCTGTTGGCTCTCGTCAAGTCCAAAACCAGGAGCTAGGTTTGGCACTTTCAATGAGCATTAAGGAACACACAACTCTGGTTATGAAGAAGTTTGATTTACCACATACCTGAAAATTACAATCTAGCATAGTTTCTTATATCCCATTAGGCTTTAGAGCATAAGTCACAATGATATATTCTGAAAGTGGACTACCCATTTCAAAAGCATAAGGGCCTAAATCAGTGGGTGTTGATTGTAATGAAAACTCCCCATCTCTGAAGAAGGAGGCTGCAGCCTATGAACATTTTATGTTTTAAAGATAATTAAAATGTTAGCTTCTAAGGAGCTACTATCCAACTAACTCTCCCTTTCTCCATAAGAGTTGTAGCCTTGAGTCCCATTCTCACCTTCACATCAAAATAGATCGAGCACTTGGAAGGGAGACCAAGATTGTGCCCAATGAGCTCACTTCCTGCCAGGGGCATAGCATGGGGATGTTTCTGAGGTGATGGCTCTACCCGCATTTTTTTTTTTGGGGGGGGGGGGTTGCTACTCATACCACCCTGCCAGCCCTGTGCCACTATGCGATGCTGGGATCTGATCTGAATGATTCTCCGTGAATCATGCAGCTCAGATCCTAGCATTGCAAAGTGGCTCAGGGTTGGTGTTGGTCTGGCAGTGTTGGTGGTGAGGGCTGGGCTGGTGTGGCGGGCTCCATTCACCCTCTGTGACCCATGCTTGCCCTGGGTGCCAGCAAACCATGCTATGCTGCTGTTTTCTGCTTCCATCTTTTCAGTGGAAAAGATGAAGTGAGTTCTGTATGCACAGGTGTACATATATGAGTTCTGTTCATGCACACAACCCTGTCTTCAACCTCGAAAGAATGTGCAGAAGACGTGGGTGGTGTTAGCAAGCATTATCCCCCCCCCTAAGTCATGTGTTCAGCCAACATTGTTGTGAAACTGAGACTAGGGCTTCTGCTGTGGAGAGTTGGTGACCTGATTTAGATTCAGCCATTAAATTCAACAAAAGATTGAGGTATCCTGTGCTTGGCACGTCTGAGATGAAGATCTTTTGTCACTCAAAAATAATTTAAGAAGACTGTTTTTTCATACAGTTATGGTTCATTTCCTAAAGAATCACAGGCAGACATCCCAGTTCTGAAAAAAGCCACATAGGTTCTGATCTTCTCATTAATTTCAGATGGGACTGAATCCCTGAAAGTGTTTGGGCAGAGGGCCAGAGTCACACATAATATCATGATGGCAGGGATAGCAAATAACAGAGCAGAAAAAGTTCCTTTTATCATACTTCAACACTGAACAATACCACGACCAAAACATGGCCGGACAAACAGCTTTGGAGTTTTGTGTCTGTGTGTTTTCTTGGATGGATTTCCAATGTCTGAATAAATTTGAGGGCAGTACAATTTACAGTGCAAAAAAAATGCAAAAATTCTTATTTAACTTCACATATTAATGTCGATTCCTATGCATCATCAAGACAGATCTGCAAATGTGAGAATACATCATTGATTTTATGATGGTTTGGGAGGGCGCCTTAAAAAAAAAAAGGTTAACTTTTCAGCTTGATATTATTTTAGTATTTACCAGTCTGTATTGTCTTAGATGTCATCTTGGCAAAGGGCTCCTAAACAACTGCCACTTTTAGCACTGCTGCCAAAAGGCCCCCTTTCACAATAAAGCATGCTGAGCTTTGGCAGGAAATCAATAAAGTGAAAATCTGTTCTCATCATCCATACATTTACCATCACAATCAACAATCAAAGGCAAGACCTGGGTTCTTTATCCACAGGCTCCAGCCTCCCAATTTTCTCCTATGAAAGGCAGCATAAATTAGAACCCTTGGTTCCTGTTAGCTGGGCTTAATGGGTATGATTTATGAACCCATTAAATGAGGTTATGTAAATTGATCCTTAAGCAGAATGCTAGTACACAGGTGACAGGTGCAGTACATATGAATGATGAGTCCACAAGGGTTCTGCACAAATCAAATTTCAGAGACATTCTCTTTTAAGAAGGAGAAATATGTTGTCAACAAGGAAGTGATTTAAATACTGCCCTGGGTTTGACAGCAATTATGCTTTTTATCCTAATTGCGGCAAACCATATAAATTCTAATAGGAAATAAATTAGTCATTTGCCCATTAATGACAAGGGGTGAAGACAAGAATGGCTGCAATCCTTTAAAAGGCATTTTATTGGTAGGATTTAGGCTTCCGTCAGGAGTTCACATAAGCAAACAAATACAAACTTTCACTTGAGAGTAGTAAGACTAGATTGTAGCAGTGCAGGAGAAAGCCAGTTTGTGGTAAAAGAGGCATTTCTGGAAAGGATCAAATAACATTTTCTGAAGGAAATGTGGACATTTTTTTTTACTCAACCATCATGTTTTGATCTCGGGAGCATGTTCTAAAACGGGTCAGCAACCTTTTTCAGCTGTGGTCCGGTCCACCATCCCTCAGACCATGCGGTGGGCCGGACTATATTGTGAAAAAAATATATGAACGAATTCCTATGCCCCACAAATAACCCAAAGATGCATTTTTAAATAAAAGCAGAAATTCTACTCTTGTAAAAACACCAGGCAGGCCCCACAAATAACCCAGAGAGCCATTTTAAATAAAAGGACACATTCTACTCATGTAAAAACACGCTGATTCCTGGACCAGGTAATTGGGCCGCATCCGGCCCCCGGGCCTTATGTTACCTACCCCTGTTTTAAAATGAAAGCAACATTTGGTAGAGCAGTTAGGTGAAAGTTAGACCACTTTAGCAAGATTTAATTGATAATGAAAACTATCAAAATGAATTAAATTGCAGGTTGTCTCTACTTCCATTTTTTCCATGGGGCAGAGTGAAAGAAATAAGAGAAGTGACACAGGTTCCTCAGCAGCAAATTCTGCTCATGCCGAAGTTTTGCTAGCACAGATTTTGATCTATAGCTGTGAAAATAAAGAGTCACTATTAAATGGTAAATATTAATTATCTGATTCTGAACTGTTTGTTGTAATTCTAGCAGGGGAAGTCTCAATCCTGTTTGCCCATCACATTGGACCCTCTTATTAGTTTTCTGTATACCCACTACAACTATAGGTATACAGCATTTGATTCCTGGGATATTAAGGTTGCAGTCCAGTGTTCTGACAGGGCAGAAGAGCGAGTAGAATAAGAATGCAGCTCCATAACTTTATTTTTAGTTCAGAAACAATGATGTAATCTACAGTACTGAAGAGGCACCAGCTTTTCCTTTAGAAAGTGGGTTTGGGAATGAATAGAATCATAGAATCATAGAGTTGGAAGAGACCACAAGGGCCATCCAGTCCAACCCCCTGCCAAGCAGGAAACACCATCAAAGCATTCCTGACAGATGGCTGTCAAGCCTCTGCTTAAAGACCTCCAAAGAAGGAGACTCCACCACACTCCTTGGTAGCAAATTCCACTGCCGAACAGCTCTCACTGTCAGGAAGTTCTTCCTAATGTTTAGGTGGAATCTTCTTTCTTGTAGTTTGAATCCATTGCCTCGTGTCCGCTTCTCTGGAGCAGCAGAAAACAACCTTTCACCCTCCTCTATATGACATCCTTTTATATATTTGAACATGGCTATCATATCACCCCTTAACCTTCTCTTCTCCAGGCTAAACATACGCAGCTCCCTAAGCCGTTCCTCATAAGGCATTGTTTCCAGGCCTTTGACTTCTGCTTGGGAATATTACTGGTATTTGGAACTGTGAGGATAATGGTGTGGTTGCAATTTATTGCAAAATGGTGCGAGAGGAAGAGTTGTAAGATGTTGGGAAGGGATGGCCTACAGCATAATCATAGCCCATAGTTAGGGAATTGAGTGTGAGAGAAAGAGCAAGTCATTTGGAAGACCTGGTGGTTGAAAAGCAAGATACAAAACTAACATTTGGTCATGCCACCATGATGTGCTACCTTACTAAAAGCAATTAAGAGGAATTTGCTACACCAGAAATATATCATCTGTATAGTTAACCGCAGGCTGATAATGTGAACTCATCTCTATAATAAATGCCACCTGGAGAAGCAGGTTCTTCCTTTCCTAGATTATAAGCATCTCATCTGCTCAGAATTCTGGAAAGAACTTGCAGGGCAAAGGATAGACATTGCTGTTCACCATCCTCTCCCCACTGGGCTGAACAAATGTCCTATCTCAAAAATAATGTCCTTACCGTACCTTTATAGCACATTCAAAGTACATTTCCCCTGCAACGAATTCTGGGCACTGTAGTTTACCTAGGATTGCCATATTTCAAACACTGAAAATCTGGACAGAAAAGTCGTCAAGCTTTTTGGCAAAAGAGCCATTCTTGACCCATTTTTAAAAATGGAAAATCAGCAGAAACAACACTGCCAACATGGATTTACATACGTCCGGATTTTCCCAAACATTTCGCCAATTTCTACCTGGGAAATTCCAGACATATGGCAACCCTAAGTTTACCCCTCACAGAGTTGAAGTTCCCAGCAAATCTTAATAAACTACAGTGTCCAGAATTCTCCTTGGTAGTGGCACCCTTCCTGTGGAACACCCCCCATTCAGATGTCAAGGAGATAAAGAAATGCACAAGACATCTGAAGGCAGCCCCAGGGGCGGAGTGAGGAGGGGCGGAGGGGGCGGGCTACCCCGGGTTCCAGAGGAGGGGGGGGTGACACTTGGGCCGGCCCCACCCCACCCCACCTCGTCGGCGGGCCTAGACGGGCCACGGGGCGGAGCTTCCTCACTCGGCCGGCCTGCGTGCGCGCTCCCTTCCTGCTGCTGGGCAGATGGAGCAGCGGAGGGGAGTGGAGGGCCAGCAGCAAGGCGGCATCACGCTGACACCCCTCGCTGCTGGCCCGCCTGTCCCTCCCCTCCGCTGCTCTTCCCAGCACCCAACAGCAGGAAGGGAGAGTGCGTGCCAGCTGAGCGAGCCGAGCCCTGCCGTGCCGAGCGAGGTTTTTGCCGGCGCCAGGCAGGGCTCGGCTCAGCCGGCCTGCGTGCGCTCTTCCTTCCTGCTGCTGGGCGGATGGAGCAGCAGAGGGGAGAGGCATGCTGCGGGGCGATGCCCTGCCCCCCAGGGGTGCCTCCCGTTTGCTGCCCCGGGCACCCGAGATGCACCGTTCGCCCCTGGGCAGCCCTGTATCAGGAGGTTTTAAACGCTTGATGTTTTATATTTTTAGATAAGCTGTAAACTGCCCAGAGTGGCTGGGGAAACCCAGCCAGATGGGTGTGGTATAAATAAAATTATCATTATCATCAACATCATCACCACCATCATTATCATTATTATTAGAGAGAAAGAATGTGCTTCAAATGTGGTTTAAAAGTATTGCCCTGCATTATTGTCACATGGTGCAGTGCCTGTGACTAAGTTCTCTCATCGCTTTTTCACCCATTAGAAAGGAATCCTTCTGCTACTCTGGTAAGAGAGGAGCTCCTAGGTAACTAGTGTACAGCTCAGAGAGAATTTTCAGTTTGCGCCAAGCTGTACCAGTTTCGTTTCACATCTGGCCTATGTTAGCTTTACTTGCGTAGTGACCTGCTATGGGGAAGCATGTGGTGGGAGAATGAGCTTGCAGAACTATATTAGCCCTTCTGTGAGCATCTTTTGCAGTGCATGATTTAAAGCAAGAGAACCATGTGATTCCTCCCCCACCTTATGATGCTTTTCTTTTGCAGAACAAAATGGCAGATGGGTGAGAAGAAACTTGCTTCCAATAATGCATCTGCCTGCTTTGAGTATGGCATGTGATATTTAGATATATTTAGACATTTCAGGGCATCTCACTATATTCTAAAAAGAAATAAAATGATTGATTCAGTTGCAAGAATGTTCAAAGATGAAAAGAGCTAGCCTTTAAGGCAGGTGCCAGCAAACTTTGTTCCTGTCAAAGGTCACATTCTCTTAGGGGACATTCTGTCAGGAGTCACATACTGGTGATGGGCCCTCAGGCAAAAGTGAGTAGACAATCACTCACTTTCTTTCTTTCTACTCCCGAATGGACTGCAAGAAGATCAAACCTATCCATTCTGAAGGAAATCAGCCCTGAGTGCTCACTGGAAGGACAGATCCTGAAGCTGAGGTTCCAATACTTTGGCCACCTGCTGAGAAGAGAAGACTCCCTGGAAAAGACCCTGATGTTGGGAAAGATTGAGGGCACAAGGAGAAGGGGACGACAGAGGACGAGATGGTTGGACAGTGTTCTCGAAGCTACCAACATGAGTCTGACCAAACTGTGGGAGGCAGTGGAAGACAGGAGTGCCTGGTGTGCTCTGGTCCATGGGGTCACAAAGAGCCAAACATGACTAAACGACTGAACAACAACAAAATGGGTGTAGGCAGGGGGGCACCTGCCCCCCAAATCAATAGAAATACATAACTAACTAAGGTTCTGCCCCCCCCACAACAATCCTGGCTACGCCTCTGTACTTCCTCTCTCTGCCACCCTCTTTCCCTCATTTCCACCTCTTTGACATCCACATGAAAGAAGGCTAACTTGTTGCTGGACTCTGACTCCCATAAGTCCCATACATTCAATGGTCAGGGATGATGGGAGTTGTAGTCCAACAGCATCTGGAAGACCACAGGTTTCCCACCGTGTTTTAGAGTGTTGCAGTTTGATGAACACAACATCCAGAGGCCCATCAAGTTCTCCATTCCTGAATTAGGCCCAGGGCTGCATGAAGTTAAGCCAGGGCCCACAGTTGCCCGCCTCCACTTTAAGGTAACACAGCGTATATTGTATTGTATAAATATGGAAGTGGAATGGCAAAGAGTCTATGATTCAGGAGTCACGAAATCCTTCTACACAACTCAAGGACTCAAATGAGAATTTAGATAAAGTAAGCTAAACAGGCGTTAGACGTTGTTCCGCATTATAAAAAATATGTATCTGTACAGGTTAAAACTTGTTATCTCCTCAACCTGTTCAGTGGCTTTTCATTTCCTGCTTGCACAAAAAAACAGTTTAACTTTGTTCAAGCATCAGGCATCAATTGCTAATTGAATTAGCCTCTGCTATTGTATTTGAGTTCAATAGCGATTCCCTTCAAGGTTCAGCTACTTGTTTGGGCATTGTTCTCACATGTAGCTCACTGCAGCATTTCCTCTTTCACAGGAGCTGTCATTTTTATTTCTTGGGAGAGGACTAACGAGAGTGGGCCTTGGAGTGCCTACTCTGGTTTGGAAGGACTGGAATGCAAAAGAGAGGCAGTGAGAGAGGGCTGGATGTGCAGTGCTGCTTGAGAGCAAATATTGCTCCTGTTCTGTTCTTCAACACAATGAATAGCTTAATATGAATTTACTATAGGAAGAAAAACAGTGGCCATTTCATTTTAAATCTAGGTGCTTTGAGGAGTAAATTATTCTTGTTGATGAGGAAAATTGTAAAACTACTGAAGGTGTGAAATAATACATTGAAAACAGAAGGATCCCAGCCAAACTGCATGTGATCCTAACAGTGAAATCCTATCTGTGTCTACTCAATGGCACAGAGTTCTTTCTGTCAGCTTCGACTGGTGGCCAAGCTGTGCCCCTATCTGGATAGGGGTGGCCTAACTTCTGCTATGCTGAAACCAGCGTGGAAATTGCAGCTGGTACCCAGTTTGGTGGCTTGATTGTTGATTGGGACAGGACGGTCTGAATATATATATATTGGCATGACTGCACTGGCTCCCAATTAGCTTTGGGGCTCAAATCACGGTACTGGTTTTGACCTACAAAGCCATATGCGACTTAGGACACCAGTACCTCAAAGACCGCCTCTCCTCACATGAACCAAACCAGACCCTGTGATCATCATCTGATTTCCTTCTTTATTGGTTCCCTCCATGGAATGTTTGGTGGCTGGCAACACGAGAACTGGTCTTTTCAGTGGTGGCTCCTGCTTGTGGATTGCCAGGGGGCATGTGTGACGCCATCTTTGTCCAGTTTCAAGCACCAAGCAAACACTTTTCTCTTTACCCGGGCTTTTGGTCCTTAATTTGAAAAGTGCCATTGCAGCTTCTTTTAGCGGGGTGGGACCTGAAGTCCTGCCTTTTACTCATATAGCCATGCTTTTAGGGTTGTTTTTTTTTTTACTGTCATTCTTAATGGGTTTTAATGTTTGTTGTTATAGGTTGCTCTGTAAGAAAAGTGACTAACAGATATAATTACATCAAGCAACCGCACTGTGAGCAGGAGGGTTCAATCTTGCTGGGTGCTTCTTTGCAAATCAGAATCCTGCACGTGCAGCACTGAATCCTCCTGCTCATGAGTGGAGAATTAAATCCTGCTGTGATCTGCTTCCCCAGCTTGTTCCCTGCAGGACAATGCAATGTTCAGGATGAAAATCTATTCCCCCCCATAAAGGGGCCTAAATTTTCAGCAAATGCCCAGTCAAGAAATGGATGGTCTTGGTTTTGCTTCAGTGCTCTCCCCACAACCACCATGCAAGTTACGCAGTGCTACAAGCCCTCCAGCAGAATTGTGGAATCTCATATGATAACAAGAATGCTCTCCAAAGATACATTATACTCTCTCCAAAACTGTGCATATATATTTATGCCCCCCCCACCTTTTTGTGCCACTGAGTGCATGCTTTAAACCAGTTTCCAGATTTCTGAAGACCCTGAAAGACCTTTGCATCAACCTCCACGATTTAAGATAGGGTTTCACCTTGTTTTATGAAAACTGCATTGGAAGGTCAAAGAATCCACTTAAGAGGCTGTGTGTGGCTGCAGAGGGTTTTGAGCCAAATGGGTTTTGCTCTGTGTGCATTCAGGTTTGTGTGTTTCTGCAGTGGGGACTGGTCCATTGAGGCAAATAGGCAAAGCCCCACCAACATCATCCTATCCTCAGTCAACCCCCACCTGCCTGCCTGCTTACTTGCAGCCAGTCCAGGGGGAGTGGCAAAGCCTGTCAGCTTCCTATTTAATTCCAGTGTTGTCCTTGGACAGGCATCATGGGCATAGCCGGGGGGGCAGGGAGGGGCAGCTGCCCCCCTAAATCAATAAAAACACATAGTTAACTGAGGTTCTGTCCCCACCCCACCCCACAGAAATCCTGGCTACGCCCATGACTGGCATTGTAGTCAATTGTAAAAAGGGAGAGAATAAGTGCAAGCTGAGAGTATCTTTTTCTTAGATCAAGTCTGCTTCTCCTTTCCTTGGCTTACTTTGTGTTCACATGAGCATTCTGGGTGGGTTGAGATGTTGAAAAGAGGGCAGCTAATTTTTGGCAACTCTATTTCCCTTTCCCTGGTGACCCAAGTTCGAATCCCTGCTCAGCCACGAAGCTCACTGGGTGATTGATCATGGGGAAGCCACCTCTTCTCTCAACTGAACCTACCTGGGTTATCAGTGAGAATCCGGTAAGAAAGAACCATGTGCATTCCTTGGAAAAATGGCCGGAATAAAATGCAGTGCTATTAAATTAGATTATCAGCCACAGAGCAGTTTTAAATGTACATTTGGTGGTTCCATTGTTTGTTTGTTTGTTTTAGGTGGTTCCCTAAAACAAACAAACAAACAAACAAACAAACAAGAACAAGGTGAAAGTGAATATAAAGATGGGTTAACAGTTTCAGCTCAGCCCTACATAAGATATGTAAGCAGATGAGCTTTCATTCTAGATTCTTATTTCAGAAAATGTAGTCCTCCTTTTCACTGAGCTGATTTAAGTACAGCTTTAAAAGCCCATAATAGATTACTTTATTATCACATGGAATCAAAGCATTAGTACATGATTTGTACTAAGGGATACAAGTCCTGTTCTCTTTGAAGCAAATGAAGGGTGCCTTTATTTTTAAACCTCTACCTTCCCCGTTGTTGCAATGTATCAAATGATCGGTTTTACTATCTTTAGGGTTAAGTGCACTCTTGTAATTTAAAATTAAATGGTTTTTATTAAGCACTTTCACTAAATATCTACATGCTGCACAATTCCACTGATTAAGGATCATAACGCCTGGTAAAACAGCAACACCAAGAATTAGG
Organism: Lacerta agilis; assembly: GCF_009819535.1. Lineage (NCBI taxonomy): Eukaryota > Metazoa > Chordata > Lepidosauria > Squamata > Lacertidae > Lacerta > Lacerta agilis. The sequence continues at coordinate 31,639,101 of NC_046312.1, forward strand.
GAAGCATTAGTGTAATGCATCTTGCCTTGCATGTGCAGACCTGTTTTTCAAGGAAGCTCAACGTTGCGTGCAAGGAAATACTCCAGCGGAATAAAAATATATGAGCCCTAGCTAGATTGCACGGTACTGCAGGATAAAGTCACATGTACTGCATGAAATCCAGCCTGCATTTTCTGCTTGAACATTTGGGTTCTGTGCAGCTGCCACGCAGGTTCTGATGCAGGTTTTGTGGTGTAGCCTTATTTGCCCCTACGGGTTCCTACGGTTGCGCCCGGCGAGAAAACATGGAAGCAGAAAAGACACCTGAGGCTGCTGGCTTCAGAGAGAGAAAGATTTGTTTTCTGCATGCAGAGGCACTTGCGGTGTTCAGACACCCAAGCAAGTACAAAAGCTAGTAAATTTTCAGACAGTTCTTATAGACAGTTCCCTGGCTCATCTTCCCATCCCAGGAATCTTGTCCTTGTCCATATAAGGAATATTTCCTGTTCTTGCAATCTTAAGGCAAAGCCTTGATTGGTTCCTGTGCTAGCATGCGCACTTCAGCAAGGCCATCCTATCTGTCTCTGACCTAGACAGTTCCTCTCTGTGCAAGGTTGACCTTCCATCATTATCTTCAGACTCTTAGTCATAGCTTACACAGTAATATGCCAATCAGGAGTGCAATGCAGATCAAAGTTCACAGCAAAAAAGAAAGATTTCATACAGAAAAGCCTCCACTCAAAAGAGTCTTTAACAGTACATTCAGGTAAATATATCCAGGTTAGCTAATTAACCCCTTCAGTGGTTCAAGAAAAAAATCAACCTTGGAGAAGCTCACACCTCTGCTGCCATTGTTGTATTCTCATTGGTATTAAAAGGCAGAGATGGCCCACCCATGAGGCAGGGTGAGGCGAGTGCCTCAAACAGCAGGATCCACAGGAGCAGCAGATTCAGCTTCCAAAGAAGGCGTCACCTGCTATGGTGGAGGCCAGATCTGCCGCCTTCTTGGCACCTCCTCCTCCATGAAGTGGCCTCTGGATGAATAGAAGGTGCTGCTCCTCTCCTCCTGATGTTCCTGATGTTGACCTTCACTCCCCCTTTGTTCTCAATGTAGATCTTCACTCCCCACTTCTCCTCCCCCCATTTTGCGGTTTCTCTGTTGGCATCTGTCTGTCTTGAGAGACAATGAAAGAGTGTGCCATTGGGAGTAAAGTCAAACCATTGGAGAGTTACAGCACCTGCTGCAGCTGTAGAGACCAATACAGGTGAGATATGTTTTGTAATGAGTGGGGCAGATGAAGGCATCCTGTTTCACTGCTGCATATGCACCACGGCATTTCTTCTCTCTGCATTCCTCCCTGTGGCAATTTCTCCTCTGGTCACTGCTGTGGATGCAGGGCCTGAATGTTTGTCTTTAAGCACTGCGGTCATCTGCAAGGGATTCTCACACGGTGGGGGTTAATGTTGCCAAACTTCACGTCATGTTTTCAGGCAACTTTATGACACAGAATTGGTCCACCAACAGAGGCCTAAATGATTTGGACCGGCCCTGTTCAGAGGGAATGCTGAAGGAAGGAGCCTCTTAGCTTCATATATTTCAGATTGCCTGAGCAATATAAAAGAGAGCAAGTAGTTCAACTTCGTTCTCCAAATCACATAAGAAAATAGTCACCGGATACCAAATATAGCCTCCTGCCCACCTAGCAGTTCGAAAGCACATCAAAGTGCAAGTAGATAAATAGGTACCGCTCCGGCGGGAAGGTAAATGGCATTTCCATGCGCTGCTCTGGTTCGCCAGAAGCGGCTTAGTCATGCTGGCCACATGACCTGGCAGCTGTATGTTGGCTTCCTCAGCCAGTAACGCGAGATGAGTACTGCAACCCCAGAGTCGGACACGACTAGACCTAATGGTCAGGGGTCCCTTTACCTTTGCCTTACCAAATATAGCATGACAACAATATTATGGAACATGCCAATTCTATTCAAAGATTTCAGCTGGGTAAGCATGTGTTGCTGTAGCTGAGCTGGGAATTCATGTTTGGCAAACTCTTACTGCTAGAAATGTTTCCTGGCCACATGACATGCATGCTGGGGAAACAGGCTGCAAAGGACACTACAAGCTCTCTATACCCTTACCACGGCCATATGACCTGTAATGAGGTTAGCTGGAGGATAGGCATCAGGACGCCTGGGACATCTGTGTGCCAGTGGGGTACTTGGCGTTGAGATTTAGTATTGCAACAATAGGATAGGCCATGGGTAGGCAAGCTAAGGCCCGGGACCCAGATCTGGCCCCATCGCCTTCTAAATCCAGCCTGCAGATAGGCCAGGAATTAGCATGTTTTTACATGAGTAGAATGTGTCCTTTTATTTAAAATGCATCTCTGGGTTATTTGCGGGGCACAGGAATTCGTTCACCCCCCCCCCCAATATAGTTCGGCCCTCCCACAAGGTCTGAGGGACAGTGGACCCTGCTGAAAAAGTTTGCTGACCCCTGGGATAGGCTATGCCCCTGCCTTGCAGTAACCCATGGCCTTGCATGGCTATTCTCATAATGTTGTTCTTGGACCAGCTCTGTGGTTACTTATCATGCTCACAAAGGGAGTAGTAACATTGGGTCTGCAATTGTTGAAGTAACAGTGCGATGCTTTCTTTTTGTGGGGTATGATTGGCTGCTTCCATCAAGGTAGCATGCATCATTCCCTCACTTGGTGATTTATTGATTGTCCCCTACATAGAACAACAGGCCTAGCTTTCTGCAGAAATTTGCAAGTGTTGTTCTTTTTTTTTTAATCCTCCTGAAAATTCATCAGCATTTTAATGAATAAATTTGCATTTTTGGCTAATATACATATTTTTTTCAAAGCAATTTCTCTTAATATGCACTTTGCATGTTATTTTCATGCAAAATTCCTTTAAAGTGTGCATTTTTCTGCTCACTTCACCCGAGCACATGCATTTTTGTACACATTACTTGGTTGGAAAACTGGATTGCAAAATTTGGCGATGCGCGAATTTTGAAAAATGGCTATGTTTCAGTTCACATATTGTTTCCCAAAGTAGAAATTTGGTGAGTTTGTCTTTAAATGCTAACTTAATCAAATCCCTCATATCCCTAGGAGGCAGTGCCAGATTAAAGTCAGTGGAAGCCCCTAGGCAGCCAAAAGCGCCCCTCGCAAATACCTCCTAATACGATTTTGATTTTTACCAACCAACAATTTTAATAAACCAATTTTTTCACACGAAACAAAGTTTAAAAATTATGAATGTTATTAAGCAAAGCAAAATCATTTTGATCTATTGTTGTGGGGTCCCTAAAAGGCATGGGGCCTATAGGTTGGTGTCTACTCTGCCTATCTATAGTTTGGTGTCTACTCTGCCTATCTGGTAATCTGGCACTGCTAGGAGGGACTCCCAAATTATGGTATGGTATCGGATACTGATCTTGCTGTGGTTTCTGTAAATAATTTTACCAGCAGATAGCTGAAAACATATATCTGGATTACCATCAGTAGGAAATGAGACTGCATGACTCTTGAACTGAAGCTAATGCATGTTTATGCATTTATTTCATTTACATCCTTTCTTTTCTCCAAGTCATCTTCCCTATCCTATTATCACAACAATCCTGTGAGGTAGGTATGCCCAGGTAACTGGCCTGAGGTCACCCAAAGGGCTTCATGGCTGAGCGGGGATTTGAGCCTGTATCTTAGTCCCATACTCTTGTTGTTGTTCAGTCATTCAGTCGTGTCCGACTCTTTGTGACCCCATGGACCAGAGCACGCCAGGCACGCCTATCCTTCACTGCCTCTCGCAGTTTGGCCAAACTCATGTTAGTAGCTTCGAGAACACTATCCAGCCATCTCATCCTCTGTCGTCCCCTTCTCCTTGTGCCCTCCATCTTTCCCAACACCAGGGTCTTTTCCAGGGAGTCTTCTCTTCTCATGAGGTGGCCAAAGTACTGGAGCCTCAACTTCAGGATCTGTCCTTCTAGTGAGCACTCAGGGCTGATTTCTTTGAGAATGGATAGGTTTGATTTTCTTGCAGTCCATGGGACTCTCAAGAGTCTCCTCCAGCACCATAATTCAAAAGCATCAATTCTTCGGCGATCAGCCTTCTTCGGCGATCAGCCTTCTTCCCATACTCTAGTCATTGATAAATCCACTGCTTCAGATTCTCTCACGTATAAAAGGAGATTGTGGTTCATCGCTTACTTTCCAGAGCTGCACTGAAAATTAATTAGATTATGAACACGAAGTGCTTGAAAATCAAAAAGTGCTAACCATTGTTATCATCAGTTGATGAGAAAGATTGGGCCATTCTTCGTTGCTCTTACAAATAAATAAAAACAAAAAAGCCACCATAATAAATGCGAGGGATTTCTCTATGGAAAGGAAAAGCGAGGAATAAAGAGCAGTAATGTCTGCTGTTGTTTGCGCGTAGGGTACTGAATAATCTTTACGAAAAGAAACTAATCTTGAGAGAAGCTATCTTCGATAATAGTGCTAAGGTTATTGACAGGTCTGGCTATAAGTGCAGGTTCCATTTAGGTACATCAGGCACCGTGTATTCGCAGTGCATCTCACTGATGATTGCCCACCTGCAGAGACAGTGATAAGGCAAACTATGATTGTAGTAAAATGTAAACAGTTTCAAAAGGAAGAAAGGCAGCTCAGAAGGGCTTATCCAGATGATCAGTAATAAGGTGCTTCTGGCACATTTTTTAGTTTTAGCAGGGTCGTTCTGCAAACTTCCAGTCCAAAGGTAACAGCTAAATATCTTGACCATGAGGAGATTACGTTTGCTGGAGGAGAGAGAGAGAGAGAGTTGCACAAAAGCATGAGACATGGATGGTGTGCATCTTTTGATATATTGGATTATTGCAGTGCACTCTGTATGCGGCTTACTTCACCTCACACTTCATCTGGAAGTTGCAGTTAGAGTAGAATGCTGGAGCGGGACAGTTGCTGACAGGAGCGGGACCCTGCCTGCATGTAACATTTCTGCTCAGGTTGCCCATTTGCCACTGGGCCAAGTTCTAGTTGCTACTCTTTGTATATAAAGTCCTCAACGGCTTGGTACCAGATTACTTGTGGGATCACTTTACACCATAAATGCCCACTCAAGTGCTTCGATTGTGGAACTGACAGTATTACAGATGTCACATCAACTCTTTCCATCTATCCTTTAGTGTGGTGGCACCTACACTTTGGAACTCCCTGCCTATTGACACCAGGCAGGCACCTTCACAATATTCTTTCTGGCACCTGCTTAAAACACTTTTGTTTAGGCAACCCTATCCAGACATCTGGATAGGCTGATCGCCGAAGAATTGATGCTTTTGAATTATGGTGCTGGAGGAGACTCTTGAGAGTCCCATGGACTGCAAGAAAATCAAACCTATCCATTCTCAAAGAAATCAGCCCTGAGTGCTCACTAGAGGGACAGCTCCTGAAGTTGAGGCTCCAGTACTTTGGCCACCTCATGAGAAGAGAAGACTCCCTGGAAAAGACCCTGATGTTGGGAAAGATGGAGGGCCAAGGAGAAGGGGACGACAGAGGATGAGATGGTTGGACAGTGTTCTTGAAGCTACTAACACGAGTTTGGCCAAACTGCAAGAGGCAATGAAGGATAGGCGTGCCTGGCATGCTCTGGTCCATGGGGTCACGAAGAGTCGGACACGACTGAACGACTGAACAACAACAACATCCAGACATCTAGAAATTATATGTGTATTATCTCTTTTTACCTACTATTGATTTTGATAATATTTTGAATGTTTTAAAATACTGCTTTTAACTGATTTCTCTTGAGAATGTTATTTTTATTCTATGTTTTTGTAAACTGCTTAGACAGATATAGATTTTGTTAAATGATTTTTTTTATAGAAATCAAGATTATTATTTTTAAATCAACATTTCAAATCAAATCTCCAAGCAACAAAAATATTAGACAGATCAAGTGTGGCACCTGTGCCATCATAGGTAATATCCAAGAGCTGCCTCTGAAATTCAAACAACCGAATTTCACAAAGTGTTCACTATCACAATGGAAGGGAAAGATTTAATTTTCCAAACCACAAGTGCTTTGACCGACATACATACTAATGCCCCTGCACTAGAGCTGCTACTTTAGAAAAGGATTCCTTCCAGTAAATGTGTGCATTTGTTGCTCTCCTAAATGTCTTCTGAAATTGCCATGATTGTTCTACCACATTGTAAAGGGAGAACAATTTCTTGTGTTATTATTGCTACAGGAACGTAAATATTTGGAAGATGGATGCTGCTGAGTTGGAGCTGAAGAATTTACATTGTTTAATACAGGAATTGCCAACGTGGTGCCTACAGGCGCAGAGCCACCCATCCCTGACACTCACAAGGCACCCTATACCGCAATCAGGCTTGAAATCGTTATTATTATTATTCTATTGCAGCCAATAGAAGAGGGTGTTGTGTGTGATTGGCTGTGGGCTGTGTGTGGTGCCCACAGAGCTGGCCCACCCATGAGGCTTGGGAGGCAGCTGCCTCAGGCCGCACCCTTCAAGGGGCGGCACCCATTCCACTGCACAGTTTTGCTGCTGGTATCCCTGGCCCCTAGGGGCAGAGAGGGACTGACAGCAAAGCTCTGCAGAATGCCTTCCCTCCTACTGAGTCAGTGAGAGGGAGGCGGTTCATCTTCCAGCTTTGCCACTGTGCTGGGGGTGGGGAATCTCCCCCCACACACAACCCAGTGGTCACGAGGCTTTGCTTCAGCTTGTCCTGAAAGGAGGAGCCAATGCAATTCCCCACTGCTGGTTGGGAGGGGGGAACCGGAGAGGATCATCCAAACACCACCAGAGTTTTCACCCTCCATTGTGGGGGCAGCAGCAGGGCATTTCACCTCAGGTGCTGAAATGCCACAGTCCACCCTTGGGTGCCCATGACAATTTATGTGGTTGGAAATGGGCCCATGGGCCCCAAAAGATTGGTTGGGTACTTTTCATATCCACATCGGGGGCAGTGCACTTCCTAGTCCTAGCCAAGGTTCATCATAATCCTGACACACCAATGGGACTGCCCATAATTCACAACAATCTCCCAATTATTTATTGTTATTTATGGACCGTTCATTTGGTCTTTGATTCAGGTGAACAGAACATTGCTACCTTTACTTTTGCCTTTAGGAAGCATAATAGATCAGATTTTTTGTTTTGTCTTGTGGCGTTCAAATTTAGAGGTGAAAGCACAAAAGCCACATTTTAATGGACAGGACAGGGCACTTGTATGGTATTAACAAAATTTATTCACAAAAATTATGGTTAGGAATATAAACATATAGCTCAGAAAGCAGAAGCCAATGGAAAGGACCATAGGCAGGGGCGAAGGAAGGAGAAACCGGCACCCAGTGTGGGGGGCGGTGCAAACTGCCTGGCGGCACATGCGCACGGCACTACATACTGGAGGGATTCTCCGCTTGGTGGCTGCAGCGGCAGCAGAGGGATCGCACCACCATCCGTACGGTGCTCGAGCGGTGCTACACATGTGCCACTGGGCGGTTTTGCCGACGGCGCTGCTCGAGCACCGTACAGATGGCGGCAGGATCCTCGGCTCACAGCCTGCAGCAGCAGTGGCAATCACACTGCCATCCGTACGGCGCTTGAGCACCACCGCGCATGCATATACATAGCGCTGCTGCACATGAGGCTTACGTATGGAGCATGCACCATCAGGAGGTTTGCTGAAGGCGCCGCTCAAGCGCGCTATGGACAGCAGCCGAGGGTGCAGCTGCAAGTGGAGGATTGTCCGCATCCGGCTACGGTAGCATAATGGCGGTGGCTCATGCCACCACGCCCCCAGCAGGGTACCTTCTTGTCACCCCCGCAGAGATGGCACTCGGGACGAACTGCTCCCTGCCCCCTTCTTCTGCCACTGACCATAGGTTAGATCCAGACTGAAGCTGCAATTGTAACCCCACTCACCTCAGAGTAAACACCTTGACTTCTGAGCAGACATGACTATGATTGCAAAAGTCTCATTGAACTTCATTAATCTAGATCCATAAAGTTTATTAAATCATTTATCCTCTCTGAAATTATTGGAAAACCAAAACAAATGGAAGAAGCACAGTTTAATTTTTAATTAATAGGGTTTCTTTTTTATTCTGCAGTGGTTTTGTAGCACAGACACATGTGATTCTCACTAGTATGGGTAATTTGTGATTAGTTTATCACATCAGAGCACAGACAAACGTATTTGCCATACAATAGCCTGCCTAATTGGAGATCTCTAAGATGACCATGCTCATTTGATAGCTACAAAGATTCCCACTGTGCATCACATTTGCTCTTAATAATGCCTGATAGCACCAGATTATAAGCAAAAGAAATTCCAACAAGATAATTAATTTACAGTGGTTCAACAATCACTACAAGGGAGTCAATAATGTTCATTTATGAGCAGGATGAGTCACCTAATTAGTTAATTGAAATTGGGCCTTATTGCCAGTCTCTTGTTCTTGGTTGAGGACCATGCTTGACAATGGATAAATATATATGAATACCAATTAACTCACATGGAAAGGCAGAAAGTCCAGATTTAACAAGAGTGTAGTCTATATAGGGTTGGCAACTAGCCACAAAAAAACCACAGCCAGGCAAGTTTTTATGTTTGGGGGCAAATTGCCTGAAAAACAGAGGCAATGTTCTCTCTGTGTGTGTTTTCCCCTCAGCCATCTCCCCTCCCCATATAATTTAAGGGAATAGCTAGCTTTTTGTGCTGGGCTCATGTCAGTGGACCTACCAGAAACTAGTGTGCTCTGATCTTCAAGTCACCAAATTACTGATGGCCTCCACACACATACCTCAGCTTCACTGCAGGATAGAGAGAAGAAAGAAAGCCGTGAAGGAGTGGACATAAAAAATTCCCCACACCTGAACTAGGAAGATATGGGTTTGCGATATAAGGTACCGGTAAATCAAGTATGTTTACCATAACACACGCCATGCAGGAACAGGAATGTATGTTTCATGAGGTATGTAAACGCATTGTGCACTGTGTTACTCATTCAGTTCCCACCGTGTGTATAGACAACAATGCAGAATGTCTGGCTGTGTGGAGCTGGGCATGCAGAAGGTATGGAGGACTATTGCCACCAATCACTAACCCCTCTTCCCCATTTACACGCATAGGGCTATGTGTGCTACATTACATAGGTGTAATGTGTAAGTGGAGCTAGATCTGATAGAGCAAAATAATGAAGTGCAATGAGTATGCTGTGATGGCTGTTCCTAATTAGTATTTGAAGTCCCCCAGTAGTGCAATTAGTGGAGCTATTAACCAGAAGGTTGGTGGTTCGAGCCCACCCAGGGACGGTTGGACTAGATGACCCTTGTGTTGGTGCCTGGGTACACAGAGGTGGACCTTGCTGGATCTGCACCAACTTGGAAAACACCAGGCAGTTGCGTTCTTCCCCACAAGCGACCCTCGGGATGATTCATCACTCTTATTTCCTGACGTGCTTCGGTGACATGTATCTGAAGATATATGCACACAACACAAAAGCAGAATCCAAGGCAGAAGCTAGGCATTGGAGGCGTGGATTTCTAAGCTACTTTATTATGTACAAAACAGAACAAAAGAAATCAGGCTCCTCTCTCCTTCTTCATCTCCGAGAGAGCATAAAAGCAATACATTGCTACCTCGAGTTACAAACGATTCAGGTTTAAAACTCTGCTAACCTGGAAGAGTTACCTCGAGTGAGAACTTTGCCCCAGGATGAGAAAGGAAATCGTTGTGCCGGCAGCGCAGCGGCAGCAAGAGGCCCCATTTGTGAAAGTGCGCCTCTAGTTAAGAACAGTTTCAGGTTAAGAACGGACCTCCGGAACGAATTAAGTTTATTACTAGAGGTACCACTGTAATACTACATAACGGAACGGTGTAACTGAAACTTCCGTTCTCATGACTCCAACAGTATGAAATGTCAACACAGACGTGATGAAAACAATCACACATCCGCAATGGGAGGAATGAAATCCCAACATCTCGGGGTCCCTTCCAATTCTATAATTCTATGTTTCCAGCACTTCCTTGTGTTCACTTGCTGTCTGCAGAGATTCCTAGTAGGAACTTTTCTTGGCACATTTACACACACAAAAAAAACACACATTGATTCCCCCTCATGTTAAAATTAATGAGGTTCGGAAGCCATAAGCCAGTTTATGAGAAGGCTCTGTAAGCACCCAAGGAATAAAATTTCTGTTCACCACCATTTCCGTGTGTCCTAGTGCAGGTATCTTCAACAGGACATGCATTGGGGACCAATTAACAATCTTTTGCCATATATTTTCAGGTGGTAGTGCTTCTGTTGTGACCCATGATGGATTAGGCCACAACCCACTAGCAGATCCCAACGCTGAAGAAACTAGTGTGCCTGAGAACTGCTTCTACATTTCATTGCTCCACACTATTTTATGTGCACATGTTAATTACCTACTGCCTTGGCAGAATTTGAAGAGCAGCATTTTGAAAACACAAGAGATCAAATAAAGGAAATACAAAATTGCATGTTTTATTCTTTTTAAAAACAAAACAACAACAACAACCTGTGAATACTTTTCAATACATTTTGCAGTATACTTTGAAGAAGCGCTTTTTATATGTGAGTGATATCAACGCTGACAACTTTGAATATATAGCCATAAGGAGCACATCTCCTGCTAATTTCTGGAACGGTACTTTTTACAGAAACCATTCATTTAAAAATTATGTATCTTGCATTATATAACACAGCAGAGTTAAGAACAGCATTCCGCGGAACACATATTGCCAAGCAGCCCACATCTAGGATTGTAGAAGAGTAGGGGAGAGTTTATCCAAGATTCAGCAGAGGTTTTACAAAGTCACTGCATTCAGGAGTGACCTGATGGCTGGAAAGTGGCCAACCAAATGTCATTATTTAAGATAGGATCTGGGAACACTTCAGGAAATTACAGACCATTTAGTTTTGATTCCTTTGTAGCAGGGGGGAGAGGTCTTAAAAAGCATTTTAGGAGATTAAATGGAGACATTTAGAAAAGCACAGCTTGATTAAGGATGGCCAGCGCAGTCTCAGGAACGAAGGGTCATGCTTCACTAACTTGTGGATTTCTCTAAGGATAAGAATACAAGGGGAATGAAGTAGATGGCACAGACATTCAAAAACAAAGCTTCAGAGAGCATTAAGGAGGTCTGGGATAATTGTGCATCTAAAAGCTACGTATGTTGGACAGAGATGTGTTAAGAATTTTATTTTAAAAATAATAATCAGATATTCTGGAGCAACAGCAAGAGAATATATTTTCAGGAACTAGCAAGAGAATATATTTTAAAATGGCAATACAGTACTGATTTTATTTTAAGAGTAATGACTGGACTGCATTATTAATTAGTCATGTGAGTTAAAGGTGCAGCACATTTTATATTAAATCCTTAGCTTTGCGTGATCTTGGGGTTGGGATACATATTTGTTGCTTATTCAAAGTGTGGTACCAGTGGACAGCCCCTTCCCAAACAACTTCCAGTAAGAAAACATTTCATAGGGGTTCATGCTGCAATACTCATTCAACTCAAAGTAAAGGTTATTTACTCCTAAATTAATGTTGCTGTTAGACTAAATTTGGTTAAGGGGTTCATACTTACATTTTATTATACAGATGACTAGTGGTAAAGTACCAATCACTGTATTTCTGGTTATAATTTTGTTTCTAAGGCTTCAATCTTAACCTTATCGCCCTGGGAATAAGCCCCATTGAATTTAATACGACATATTCCTGAGAGGATATAGTGAAGCTTGCACTGTAACTAACTATAGATATTGATGCTAAGCTCTGAATGTGAAACTCCAATTCAGCACACACGAGATTTTATTTTTTTAAGTCTTCTCAGAATTCTATAAAATATAAACAGGCTGTTCCAATGGATTATATTTTAGAATCATAAGAAGCAGCCGTGTATATATACCCTTAGACAAAATAACCATTTGCCAGGTGTCAAAAGGATTTTGCACATTCCTCTCCTTCCAGACAGAGGCTTTTTGTCCTGCTTTGGCATTGTTACTTCTTGTTTGAAGATCCTGCCAAATTAAACAGCTCTGAATACTAGGGGAGCTGAACATGATGTTCACACCTTGGGACCTGACTTAACATGTTGCTTTACATTTCCACTATGCTTCCAAAGAAACAGGAATATAGGACGCTGCCTCACGCTACCTCAGGCTGTTGATCCAGGATTTCAGATAGGAAGCTTTCCCAGTCCTATCCGAAGACACCAAGCCTGAGGCTGTTTGCATGCTCCACCGCTGAGCTCTTATTCTTCTTAAATAGGCTCCTTTGCATAGCTAGGGCTGGCCCACCCATGAGGTGGACTGAAGCAAGTGGAATCCCAAGGGGCAGTGCTGATGTCACAGGGTTGATGTCACAGCGTTGCATAATGTGAGGCCAGGGAGCATGTTACAGTGGTAAAGGTGCGGAGCCCATCACCTAGAGACGTGAAAGCAGGGAAATTCATTTATTCATTCGTTTTACTTATTAGTCACTTCCCATGAAACATTCTGTGGTAACTAGCAATAAAAAACATACTGCACATAAAAAACAATTTCAAATCCAACAAAGAATACCCAAAAAATACCCCGCAAATACAAAAATACCCACTTAAAAGGCTTGAGGGAAAAGGAAGGCCTTTGATAGGCACTGAAAAGCCATCACAATGATACTGGTCTGATATCATAGAGGAGAGTTCCACACTAATGGTCCAATTTTACATAGTATGGAAGGAACCTCCTGATGAAATGGTGTATATGTAGGGATGTGAATAGATGCTAGGAGAGTATGTGTTTATAGATATTATCCTTCCTTCCTCATGTTTGTGAGTTCAGCAGAGTGCCATCACTTTGCAGCTTAAAAGGAAGCTTAGCTAGGCTAGTTTTAGTCTCTAAGCAAACCAGGATGCTTTCAGGCAAACTGGATTCTACTGGTATTTCCCCCTTTTCTCCCCCTTAAAACAATACTCACACTAACAGCCTTGTAAAATTTCAGAAATAGACTGGAAAGAGAAGTTGCTGAATTGCAACTCATTACCAAACTTAAAACCATGGAGAGACCTGGTCTGAATAGAGACATTGGATTCTTATCTCATTATACATGACAAAACTATTTTTAACCTTTTCACCCCTTGCTTTTGCCTGTTATACCAATTGCAGTCATTAACAGGTTTACCACACTATCAGCCATCACCCATTCCCACCACCCTTCTGAGTAACACCCTCCCCACCATCTCACTATATATAAGGTCTGGTGACTTCTGTTTCAGTGTATCTGAAGAAGTGTGCATGCACACGAAGCTCATACCAAGAACAAACTTAGTTGGTCTCTAAGGTGCTACTGGAAGGATTTTTTTTATTTATTTAGTCTTGTAAAAGCTATACATAACATTTGCTCACTCAAGAGTTTTCTGTTGCAGAGTAACAGATATGGTAGCTTTGTTCAGGCAGGCTTAAAATGGTAATTCAGATGGAGCCTGAGCTGTAGCTCAGACCTAGCAGTTGTCCTCACATTTCTGGCTTGGTGATGAGATGAAGAGGGGTGAAGAGAGGCAAAATAAAGAGTGTGTGTCCATGCTGTTAAGGCTATGCTCTCCCCCTGTAAAGACACAGCGGGAGTGTCTCTCAGAGTTCTCTCTAGCAAATTACAGGAAAACTATGTGCGCTTCAGTTCCGATCGTGTGCCTACCTGGCAAACAATGAATCATTGGTTTGACTCTCTTTTGAATAGCCCACAATATATTTGTACCAGCACCTTGAAATTAGCCTGGTAGCTAATTGGTAGCCTTTGCAATTATTTCAGCAGTAGTGTAACATGGCAGTGAAATCAGGCAAACAGCGGAGCTTCTGCATTCTGCCCTAGCTGCCATTACCGAAACACCTGGAAAAAGCTAGAAAGTCAGCTAGAAAGTCAGCAGGTCTCCTGGACTCGCTGATGGCCAATGATTAAACTCAACACCTTGAGGCCACCAGGATGAACCCCTCAAAACCAAAACCTAAGACCTGACATCCTTGCCAGACAGGGTAGGTAGATCTCTTGACAGTTGCTACCTTGAGCATCTGAAATTATCAATCGGGAGAGAGTGAAAACACTCCCTCTGCCCGACCCACACCATGAGGCTTGGGAGCAAACGTTTATTCATTTAACAAGATTTATATGCTGCTTAAACAAAATTATCTAAACAGGTTGCACAAGTTAATATATAGGTAAATGGTGGTGCAGGTCAGAGTAGAACCCTTTGAATTTAAGGAACATGACTAACCTGGCTCCATTAATTTCAGTGGGCCTACCCTGAGAGAGAACTTATCTGGCTATAACCAAAAATATTTACTACAATATTTTCTAAAGATACTGATGAAACAAAAAATAAGTTGACATGGAATTTATCAAAATAACAATGAACACAGTAATCTTTAATAACAACAACGACAATCTATTAATCATTTAATAATAATATATTGATAATAATTTATTAACATTAGATGTCTGGTAGGCGTCTCTAAATAAATAAACAAGCACCAAAATCAATACAGGTGGCTGTGTAATACTAGGCAATGGTCTTGCTTGCGCCTTTAAAACTTTCTTTTTTGTCAATGGTCCCTGAAGTATCTCCCCCATCCCTCACCTGAGGAGACAAAGCATCCATTGTGGAGGATCTCCTCTCCCACACACAGCAAGTTTTTTAGCTGAAGGTGTCTTGGGCCAAGCTTTAAATGGAAACCAACAAAATACAGTGTTTCGCTTGAAATGCCACTGTAAACTCTGAGTTTACTGTACATATGATAGCTTTTAAAACAAAGTGTATGATTGTATATTATTGTGCTCTTGGTCAAAGCAGGGCTAAGCCTGTGCATTTTACACGGTTCACTTAATGAAAATTACTGTGTATTATGTAGGCAGATATAATTTGTTCAGCAATGAATTCTGATTCTTAAATGCCCTTTAACATAACCTGTAGTATGTAGGCACTTGGAATATGGCTTGAATGAGGGGGGAAATAGATGTGCTTTCCGGTTATCACAAAAATAACCTTGAAATTATGGCTCAAATCAGAAAAACATAGCAATATTGTTCTTATAAATATGTTCACCAATGTATTATAGCGACTGATTTTTAAGATCACAGTGGAACGTTCTTTCTAACACATTGATTCTTGTTCCTTTCAAGAGATTTAAGGTGCCATAATAAAAGGCAGAAAAATATTACTGCTACACACTGATAATAGAATGTAGCCAAAAGATACGTGTGTAGATGTATTTTTTGAAGTTCCCATGTTGATGTGATATTTGAGGCAGCAATGCAAATCACCTCTGCACCAGGCTGGGATGTTGGTGGCTTGATTAGGTGACGATATTCCTTTGCCTAGCCCTGCACCATCACTCCACCAGTGTGGCGCTCCCTATTCCACCTGCCAATGGGCAGAAGTACCACTGGTGGGATCCATATTGATGGTAGCCCACAGAAAGTTCCTACACATGGTGTTTTTGAGGAAGGATTGAACCTGGCCCTGGATGTGCTGGATTCCAAGCAAAGGCGGAGCTAGCTGCTCTGGCACCCGGAGCGGTGCACATGCTGTGCATCTGGGGGCAGGGCTAGGTGCCCGTGGGGGGCAGAAACAAGTTGCCTGTGGGGGCAGGACCAGCGTTTAAGGATGTGCGCCACCTGTGGCGAGCGCCCCAGGGGGCACAGTGAGCGGTGAGCATCCCAGGGGGCGCTGCCCATGGCAAGTGTGGAGCGTCCCAGGGGAGTGTCCGCCCGTGGTGAGCGGCAAGTGGCTCGGGGCGCACCCGGCTGTGGCGAGCGTGCCAGGGGGCACGCCGATGTCACCCCCACTCAGGGATGACACCCGGGGCGGTTTCATACCCACCGCTTCCCCCCTTTCTCTAACAGTGATTCCAAGCTAGCCCTACATTATTGATGGCATCATGCCAGATTCAGACCTGATCACTGCACCAGCTCCAGGTGGGGGCACCATTTGCCATCCTTCTTGGCTTCCCTCCCCAACCAGCATGAGCAACAGTGGCCCTGCCACTCGCTGAAGCACCACTACTGTCTCAAACAAACCTTATATCAATTCCAAGACCATGGCACCCTTGTGTTGCATTTGAAGCTTTCTACAGTCGTGCAGAGGGAAGGGTTTCATCTTTGAGGACATTCCTCAGATGAAAATAGGGACATTTCTCACTCCCCACAACTGACCTTCCTTGATCCACCATTTTTGTCCCCTCCCCACTGAGCATTTCTACCACCACTACACCAACCAGACACAGCACACACACACACACACACCCTCCACTAGCCCAAGAAATTTTAGAAAGGAGCAAGATTAGATGTGGACACACAAAGCATTTAAAAAAAAAAAACAAGACTCCTTGCACTCTGCTCCACTCCTCCTTTCTTTCCACACAGGGCAGCCCTGCCCTTTGCTTGCACCTCAGAGCCAGTGTGGTAGCAGCCTCTCCTCCCCCTTGCCTGATCTCAAGCAGTCACTACGAGCTGCCCAAGGGAGGCCGGCCGTGGCGCCATGGAGAGGCAATGGGATGCTTCCTTGAAGCAGCCGCTGCTCAGAACAGGTGCCGGCTTATCCTCCTCCCCAAGTTTGGCAGTGGTGGCACTGGCAGGGGAAACAGAGGCATTCTGGGATCAAAGCAGAAGCCGAGATGGGTTTCATAATTCTGGGACAGTCCCTGGAAAATAAGGGCACTTGGATGGTATGTGACAGCTGTATCAAGGCACCTTCTACGCAGTGAAAGCTGTTCATTGCACCCATACAGTAATTTTGCCACAGTCCCCCCAAATACTAGCTAAAGGAATTGTTCATTCATACATGGTGCTGGGCGACGGCGGGGCTGGAATCTGAAAAGTGTAAAGATCATGAAATTGCTCACTTTCATCAGGAAGCCACACATTCAGCAAACACATTTTCTTTCAGCTTTGAAAATCTACTGGCGACTGTGCCAGCTCTAATACCAGAAAAGTAGCAAATATGAAACAGAAAGCAGTAATACTCAAGTTAGCTTCAGTAGCACTTCTGTCATTTGGTAGGCAATCGATTGAACTGGGTGCAGAACCTTAAAACATCAACACTCCAGGTAATTGAGGAACCTAACACAGTGATTGCAAAACACAAAACTGCCCCGTCACCCACTTGCTCCACAGCAGCAGAGCATGAGATTGGACTTCGAATCCTCTGCTAGTTTTGCCCGCACATAATTGTGGCAAAAACATGGTGAGAGAGAATGTAGCTCCCCCTTTTCCCCTTCCTTAGTATAGGAGTAGCCAACACAATGCTTACTGGATGTTGCTGGACTACAAGTCCCATCAACCCCAATCAGTATGGCCAGTAGTCAGAGATGATGGGAGTTGGAGTTCAGCAACATCTGGAGACCACCACACTGGTTATACCTTTATAAGTAGTTTTGCTCTGCACATGTGAGCTGGATGGAAGGAAAGGAAAGGAGCCTGGTTTGATCTCTTAGCCTAACCTACACCACAGGGATGTTATGAAGATAAAATGGGAGGCAGGGAAGAACATGTCTAGAACTTATTGGAAGAAGGTGGTGGGATATAAATGCAATTGTAGAAATCCACTCGTGCAAGATTCTTCCAAATAATTTCATGCAAGTCCCAAACACCACCACAGCACTGGACACACGACCCTCTGAAGATGTGTTTTCAAGCATATAGTGTTGTATGGAGGAGGACAGATGGGGAAAGATCTGGTCCACACACGTACCTTTGACTTGAGCAACGTTAGAGGCAATTCATAACCTCTACAAAGAGAGGTGCCTTGAAAGCCTTGCTTTTTAACTTCCAAATATGTGGCAACAGGCTGCATTTGCACAGTGGCTAAACAGCAGCATACTGCAAAAGAGAAAGGGGCACTGCCAAAGATGGACAGGGCAATGTGGTTAAAGCACAAGAGGCAGGGCTAGAACACCAAACGTTCCCACAAGAGATTCTCCCTCCTACTTTTGATGCTGTTCATTTACTTCTTTGCCTATCCCAAACCCATGGATAGTAAAATTCATGGAAGTACAAGAAACTACAATTTTTCGTCTTAGCCAACCTATCTGCCAATAAGTTGTTTTGGAGAGGCTACCACAAGACAGGTGCAGCTTTGAGGCCAACCAGCTGCTGTCCTGACTGTTACCAAACTACAGCTACTATCAGTAGTGAAAAATTCAGAAGTGTAGGGTCCCTTCTAAGATTAGCAATAACCTTTTAATTGTACAATAATAATAATAAAGGATGCATTGCAACGATCGGTGCAGACCTCCACGTGTTCCCTTTCAGCTAGATATGTCTAAAGCACATATGTACATGATCTGGAGTGTCTGTGCACATACATGATCTGGAGTTCTCCAACACCTTCTTTCAGAGTTCCTTAAGCTGTGTTTTCAATGAAGCCCCATTGTACAGAACAGAACTTGCACCCCATTCTCTTGAAACTGAAGCGCCTTGTGTTTTCAGTGCTCCTAAATGCTCAGCTTTAGAGCATACAGTGGCTGCATAGCACCCCTTTCATGCTGACTGGGCGGCTCTAGGATGCTGGAGACAGGGACCCTGCTTCAGACAAATTCTTCAACCCCCTGCGACCCCGGCCACACTATACCGCTGACTACTATATAACTTTAATGAGTATTGCGAATTTGGTAACAGGTGCTTGCCAAGCCTCTCAGCTGTCTTCAGGATCTGCCTCTGCGTCGTGGCAGATCTAGGAATGGTGTTCTGCAAAGAAAGGTAGATCTGAAGGAAATGCAGAGATCTTCCACTACCATCTCTTCAGATGTTGTCAAGTGAGCTGGAATGTTGCTCAGGCTCCTTCTCCAAACCTGCCCATCATCTAAAATTATTTACATAAGACTCTCCGCATTATATTCTAACCTCTGCAATGCTAGTATTAACTACTGACATCTGCGAAGTCTGACTAGCAAGTGCTTTACAGTGTCAATTCATCCGAAAGCAAAATGCATTTCTGAGTGCTGCGGGGTCCTCGTTATTGCCAAGGAGAAGTATCAACGCTCATATGACACCTAGCAGAAATTAGTACTCACATTCAGAGAAAAGCTTTTGTCATTTTTTCTCCCTGAGTATTATGTGGACTTTATTGAGATGACTGCATCTGACACCTGCTGTAATATAAATGCAGCTATAATTAGCCAACGGATGCTCACTGCAGTTTAGGTCGAATCCCTTCTGTGGGAATTATGCTTTAAAATATTCAGAACTCCAAGTGGCTCTCATTACATTTAATTTTTACTTAGAATTAGGTGGTCCAGGAAAAAAAAATTAGGATTGTAATAGCCCCCTGCTGAATGCCACACAGCAAAGTGAAAACCCATAGATTTCCCCCCCTCTCCTACAAATGAAAAAAATGGGAACAGCAGACTACACTACAGCCTTCAATTGAAGTCTGGCTTTGCTTAATTGTACTTTTTGCACTCATCAGTCTCTCCTCTTCAGAGCAAGCTACAAAAATTGCCTGAATAGCCAAAGAAAAGTTTCCCACAGTCACTGGCCACAGAAAAACACCATTGTCCTTCCTCACAGTTTGATGGACAACATTTCTATAAATGGGTAGTCAGTCCGTCAATGGCACCCTTGCTGAAAAGGCAAGAGAAGAGAAGAGATTCTGCCAATATCTGACAAAGCATGTTAACACATAATCAGGCATTCACTAACCAGGCAGCTGCCCCTGGGACTTCATAACACAGGTGCCTTTAGAGCCATTTCCTATTCACAGATAAAGGAAACAAGCAGGCGATACCTGGGAAAGGAGCAGTCTATTATGGCCTGTCACATGTCCATCTTTTGGGCTGCATGCAGAAAAATAGAAAGGACATAAAGGAAACTTCAAATTGAATGGTTAAACTAGAAATGCAGTATGGTATTTCCAAACCCCGTCATAATGTCAACTTAAAATAATAATAATAATAATAATAATAATAATAATAATAATAATAATAATAATAATAATGCAGTACTAGACTCTCATGTGAAGGCTAATTCACACAATACTTTTTTTAAAATGTTGAACTTAGACCCCATCTGCTTGAACTGCAGATAGTTCAACAGTGTCCAGATGTGTCCGACTCTCTCCTGATTAAACCCACTAAAAGCAGCAGAAAAGATTCAGATGGAACATTACAAAGATCTAGACACATTCTGAAACTTTCACAAGATCAGTTTGATGCGTATAAGTCAAATAAAAATGTCAACTTGAAATGATTGGCTTGTGTAAAAAGAGAGAGACCATTTTCACTGTGTAGGTGCTTGATATCCTTCTGCATTCCTCCTAAATTGAATTGGGATCATCAAAGTTTGGAGTCCCTCATTGGAAAGTCTGGAAATGTTGCTGGAGCACAGTAGAACCATCCTATATAAACCATGGCTGTCGGGAGTTTCAAAAGCAGTGTGCTAATATGGCACGGAGTCAGCTCTTCTAATTCACTGGTGGGACCACATTATATGAGCCTAAGTAGCTTTTTGGATCCCAGCCAATAGCTACAACCTGGGCAGAACTCGGCAAGTCAAGGACCTGAACATAAGCAGAGGGATTTTGTTCCTCTCCTCCCACCAGAGCAGCCTCCTATACCACATACGTTTGAAACTCTCCTGGGTTTCAAGGGTGACTTATATTCTAAGATGGGGTTGCTGAATCAAGTAACTAACGCTCTGCATGGACAACTATTATCAGCAATGTAACATGAAAACTGCAACAAGCATGTCCAAAACATGTTTAATTTGTCTCCAGCTTACTTAGGCTGCTGTTCTATACACACATACCTGGGAGTTTGCTCCATTAAACGCAGCAGAGGTAACTTCTTAATAGAGGTGCATAGACTTTCACTGCTAGTTCCTAGTAATTGCTTTGGAGAGCCAGTGTGGTGTAGTGGTTAAGAGCGGTAGACTCGTTATCTGGGGAACCGGGTTCGTGTCTCCACTCCTCCACATGCAGCTGCTGGGTGACCTTGGGCTAGTCACACTTCTCTGAAGTCTCTCAGCCCCACTCACCTCACAGAGTGTTTGTTGTGGGGGAGGAAGGGAAAGGAGAATGTTAGCCGCTTTGAGACTCCTTCGGGTAGTGAAAAGCGGGATATCAAATCCAAACTCTTCTTCTTCTTCTTCTTCTTCTTCTTCTTCTTCTTCTTCTCTTCTTCTCTTCTTCTTCTTCTTCTTCTTCTTCTCTGGACTGCACAGCACAAGGGAAGCATGCTCTGGCCTCTATCCCTTCATTCAGCAGACAAAATGCCACTGGGGAGGGTTGTACCAAGAACATCACAACCAGGGGAAGACCAGCGAAGAAGGTCTATCAGAGCAGTTGCCACAAGCTTGCTCCCACCCCATCACCTTCCAGAAAAAACACTTTCACTACAAGTTATCTTAAGAACAGAGTGGAATTGCACACTTATCTCTGCCAGTATCCAGAGGAACAAGGGTGGCTGGGTCACTTAGTAGCTCTGTTTGAGCAAGACCACCAGCAAGGGAGGATATGCCTGACCCCGGCAGGATATAAATGCGTTTTACAACTCAAAAAACATTGTTCACCATCCTTGTCCCCACTGACCTCCCTCTTCTTCTACCTTCCATTCCCCATGCTGTGGTTTTGGTCCTTTTAAAGTTTATATGCCTGAGGGTGGGATGCGGGTGACGCTGTGGGTTAAACCACAAGGCCTAGGGCTTGCTGATCAGAAGGTTGGTGGTTCGAATCCCCATGATGGGGTGAGCTCCTGTTGCTCGGTCCCTGCTCCTGCCAACCTAGCAGTTCGAAAGCACGTCAAAGTGCAAGTAGATAAATAGGTACCACTCTGGCGGGAAGGTAAATGGCGTTTCCCGTGCGCTGCTCTGGTTCGCTAGAAGTGGCTTAGTCATGCTGGCCACATGACCCGGAAGCTGTACGCCGGCTCCCTCGGCCAGTAATGCGAGATGAGCGCCGCAACCCCAGAGTTGGACACGACTGGACCTAATGGTCAGGGGTCCCTTTACCTTTACCTATGCCTGAGGGCAGGGTTTGTCTCGCTCTCTTTGTTGCTGGGCAAGCCACTTTGGGAGACAATATTTGTCTGAAAAGTGGGATTAAATGTGGAATATGAGAAATAAGTCAGGGAGCATAGGCATGTCAACTCCTATTGTTTTATTTATTTATTTATATTTGAGGATCTGTCTTGTGAATGGGATTTTATTCCTTCCCCTCATTTGCATCTGCTTCTCTTAGGAGGGTAAAAAGCAGAGTCAATCCATTTATCACTGCACATGCCTGAAAGTGCAGCAAACAGACAATAACCAGGGCCAACGAAAAACATCTAGTTTGTTATTCTAAGAAAGAACATCTTCTGAATGTCAGCTATCCACATCTCAACGCAACTAACATTGCTACCACTGAACTGTTAGATCTTCTCAGGAGCTTAATGTAAAAAGCCTTCTAGCCAGATCATAAACACCACTTCACAGCAGAGCATAGGATCCAGTAATTGATTCCCAGTATCAGTGGGAGAGAAGCCTCAGCCTTTTGACCCAAGGCTGAGACCTCGCCATTACCACTGCACTGAAACTGAGAGCCATTTCTGCCTATTTCCAGGGAAGCTCTTGCATCATGGAGGTGTGTCACAACAAAGAACGGTAGGAGGCCCGGAAGGTGCACAAAAGCAGGCCAAGTAATTGACAACCCTGCATTCCTCATCCCAAGGGTTCCCGGTCTAGTTCTAGGGGTATTGCACAGTTCCCAAATATTTTCCTAACTGCACAGAGTGTTTATGGATGGATAATAAATTACTTTTGGGTCCTTTGGACTGCAATAAAGGATTGATTGGTAATAAATTCAGGGGAAATTGAAATGGGGCATAATCTAGGGTACGAATCTGGGTTAATAGGTGAGTGAGGAAGATTAATATGCTGTTATCTAGAGATGCTTTGGGAGTAAACCAAGGGAAACGGAATTGATTTAGAGAGCAAGACCTGTTGCAGTAAATGAGCTGGAGGGGAACTGATTTTGGATGTTCTAGGCAGGAGTGCAAACTAACTGAAGGATTTATCTGGGGAGATTTGGATGGGAAATGAGTTGGTTTTCATTCTGTGACATTTAAATTCAAAACTTGAGTTCACAAATTATCATATGCAAATTTGTGTCTATGGGTCCACACTTTCAACTCCCTTTTAAGTACCTAACACCTCTGACCAGCCTTCTCATGCCAGGGTTCCATGATGGAAGAATGGAGGAATGGTGTAATATAAATGGGGGGGGGGGGGAATCTAGAGAGACAGATATACTTTTTGAAAAGAAGCAAGTGGGTAGCAGTGTAAAGTTTGCAGTTGTGGTGTTCCGGCAGTAGAATCTCTTGACCCTGACAAACAAGGGCAAAAACCTTTGTGTTGAGAAGTACGTCTAAGCACTTATTTTTCATTTTTACATGATACAGGATAAAAATGCCCATTATTTATAGAACCTTTTCTGAAAGTTCAAAACACTTCATGGATGTAGCTCTTGAGGTGAGAGGAGGAGTTTAATGTGCTCCTTCTAGGACCCCAATTTTAATCATTTTTCCAAAGCTACTACCATACTTGTATTTCCAAAGAAGTTCCCACTGGCACCAATAGAGGCTTCCCTTGAAAAAACAGCTACAAACTGTGGGTGGGAAAGAGTTAAACATCCCCTCCTCACCCTACCCTCCAGTCCCAAGGCAGTTATTTACATTTTTAAAAATGTAATATATTCAATATATAACCTTTATTTAAAACCAACTGTGTGCTAGGCACTATATAAATCCAGGTGTCTCTGTCCAAACATTTCAAAGGGCTTTGTGTGGTGTTTGGGGCTTAATAATATGGCACATAGCCTGCCAGAGAGACATGCATGAAGGGAAAGGCCATGCATATACAGCTTGGGCTCAAGCTAAAGCAGTGTTTTTCAACCACTGTTCTGCGGCACACTAGTGTGCCGCGAGATGTTGCCTGGTGTGCCGTGGGAAAAATTGAAAAATTACTTTATATATAGTCAATATAGGCACAGAGTTAAATTTTTTAACATTTTTTAACATTTTCTAATGGTGGTGTGCCTCGTGATTTTTTCATGAAACAAGTGTGCCTTTGCCCAAAAAAGGTTGAAAAACACTGAGCTAAAGACTGTACCTCCCTGCATTGAGCCTTCTTCTGGGAAGGCCTTTCTCATGGTCCTGCCACCTTCACAGGCATGCTTGGTGAGCACACAAGGCCTTCTTGGTGGCTGCTCCCAGATGGTCCAACTCGACTCCTTTCTGCTTTCCTTTTGCCAGCAGGCAAAGACCTCTTTGTTCCGACAAATTGGCAGCAACTTCTGAGGTGGGTCTTGTGCTATCTTTGCATGTTTTAAATGTTTTTACAGTAATAGGGTTATTGCTGTTTTTAATATTTGTATTTATTCTCTCTCTCTCTCTCTCTCTGTGTGTGTGTGTCTTAGTTCTGTTTTAATTTCTGCTGTGAACTACCTTGGGTCCTGCACTGGGAGAAAGGCAGGATATAAAATAAATAAATACTTTCATAATGTTAACGCCCCAAGTCAATGAAGAGCACTGTGGAAGGGTTTCTTGCATCTTTTGCATGCAGAATATCCGAGGTTAAGTCCCTGACATCGCCAGGTAGGACTGGGAAAGATTCCCTGTTGGGAAACCGGGGAGTTACTGCCAGTCAGTGTAGGCAATACTGAGCTAGATGGTCAACTGGTCCAACTCAGTATAAAGCAGCATCCTAGGATCCTGAGCTCCTAAACCCTTGCATGCACTTCTCTCTTCATGGCAGTAGCAGTGCAAGAGCTAACAATCAGCAGGGCCTTTCTTCTGTCCTTAAGGAGTGAAACAGTGGTGTTAAGATGTGGCATGCTGCTCTAGGTGGATGCAGAGTTCTCTCCCCCACTCTCCATTTGAAGCTTTATTTTTGAAGAACCAGGGAAGCTCAGCACCAGATCTTGTGTAGATTCTGCAAGGGGGGAGCTGGTGGGACGGAATCTGAATGCTACTTGCCTTTAAAATTTAAAAGGAACAACAGATTATATTTGCATAGTATTCAACTTGAGTTCTTTATGAAAGGCTTACATTTAGTCATCTGCTTAAGAGGCATGGACCTTAGCAGTCGGCCCTTACTCTGACTTTGCTCAAGCAGACTGTTGTGTAACAGGCTCTGAACATACGTGCTCTTCTTTTCACTCAGCTGCTGTCCCCCAGGCGAATCCCTGGATTGTAAGCTGCTCAGGGCAGGTCTTGTCCTACGGTACACACACACAACAAACAAACAAACAAACAAACACATATACAGTAGACACACACAAACGCTTCACCGGATAGCTCAGTCGGTAGCGCAGAGACTCTAAATCCCAGGGTCTTGGGTTCGAGCCCCACGTTGGGTGAAAGATTCCTGTATTGCATAAGGTTGGACTAGATAACCCATGTGGCCCCTTCCAACTCTACAATTCAAACGTCTCCTTTTCCAGGTGCTTCTCAACGCAGCCACGCTTGGCAACGATCAAAGCGGCTGCTCCGCACCTCAGACAGCAGCTGGTGAGGAGCAAAGGTGTTCCCCTTGAGAAGGACCGTGTTTACACAGAGACCGTCAGGAGCCGCACCCGGAAAAACAGCGCGCCTCAGAAGCCCGGCAGCTCCGTCCTTCCATTCACCCATCGGTCACGTGAGTGGGCGGGGCCCTAAAGCAGCTCCGGAGGTGAGCCTTCCTCCGTCATCCGCGAGCGACGAGGCGCGAGGGGCGGAGGGAGGGAGAGGCATGGCCCCCGCCGCCGCCGCCGCCGCCGTGCCCGGGGCTGTTTGTTGTGGGCGACTGTTATGGCCTCCGTCGTGGGAGAGGCCGACTCCGTCCCGCCCGAGGTCTCCGCCCCGCTAGGGGACTCCTCCGAAGAGGCAGCCGGAGAGGTCTTGAGAGGCGCCCTGCGCTCGCTGCCGGCGCTGGTGGGGCAGGTTAGTTTTGCGGGGAGGGAGCCAGCGCAGCAGCAGCCGTGCTTGGCGGCGGAGGCAGGAGGGATGAGGGGCAGTTGCCACCGCCGTGGAAACATCCTCTGCGAAAGAGGCGGGCGGGCGAAAGGGGAGGCTTCTCTAAAAGAGGGAAATAAATGGGAAATAACCCAGCTCCGATCTCGCTGCACAAGTTTCCCGAAAGACGTGTATCTGTACAACACAATCGTGTTTAAATAGTTTTAAAGGAGTCTCTCCATGGAAAAGAGGCTTATTATTAAGCCTAGCTAGTGCTTCATGGCTCCCTTCCCACGTTTTCTCCGTCACGCTTCGCGTATCTGAACATCGAACCGAGCTTACCAAACCTAAGCTTGCTACTGCTTGGAAGCAACTGCTATTGATTTCCGCAGGAACCTCTTGCCACCCTCGATGATTGTTGTTGCTGTCTGCTGACATGCATGTCCCACAGAAATCAATAGGATTACAAGGGACATTTTAATCCTCACATCTTTCCTAGTGGGGTGTTGCTTTCATATATTTCATTTAGCTTTTCAGGCTCCAGTTTTCTTTGATGCATTTGGTACATTGCACTTCCCGCCACACCCCCACCACTTACCAGTGTGTAATGAGTCGGACACGACTGAACGACTGAACAACAACAACAACAATGTAAATCTGCAAATTTGGGAACCTATTTTGTATATGGCTCTTCTACTCTTTTTTTTCCATAATAACCTTCGTTATTTTGACGTGTGACACTGGCACATGGGTGGCCGACACACAAACAGTAGTCCATCTGCAGTGAACAAATGTAAGTAGTCGAAGAACTGAGTTCAAATTTGGTTTACACATTGTAAGGAAGGGGAGCAAAAATCCCATGTGAAACTCAGCATTCTGTAATTGCCTTTTTTGCCACCTTTTTAAATGCCTACATACACACATTTTACAGCCTGCCTTTCTAAAAGATAGGAATCTCTTGTTTTAAGGCTTGTGTTACAATGACTCTTAAAAAACCTCTGCTATTAACCTAGGTAAAATGTAACAAATACCCTCAAAATGTCCTCAAATTCTTCTCTTGCATCCTTGAGCATTTGCATGCATTTCAATTAAACAGAAGCACATATTGATTGAGTAGATAAATGGTTTATTTCTATCTGCATTGATGGTAAGATGGCTGCTGGAGTGTAGTATCACTTCTAGTGTCCAAACTTTTTAAAAAAGTGAATTGAAAGTGGGAGAGGATGAAGAGAGAAGCCATAAGAATTCTTTACAATGCGGAAAGGATCTTTTACAGAGACAGATAATTAAATGATTCAATAGCTATAGTTTCAAGAAGTGGTTTGATCAAGGAACTTTAAGGAGGAAATAGAAATTGATCAGAGTCAATAAACAGTGTCATGTTACGTCTTTTGTTAAACTACATGAAGTGGGTGGAAATTAGTTAGATGGAAACTAGTTGTCTGGCTTTTTGAAGTGGCATTTTCTCCAATGGATAAAGGATTAGATTTAGATCTGGGAAATATGGGCTCAAGTCTTCATTGCTGTTTTGGATTTATTTTGTAGCCTTGGCCACTTATCATCATCAGTTCCCCTTCTCTTAAGATGGTATTACAGAAATATTGTTTCATTTGCAATGAAGATTGTAAACAATTTTCAACATTGGTAGTTTAATCCTAAATATATCTGCTCAGAAGTAAGTCCCATTGACATTGGTGGGTTTTAACTCTGCATACAGCAATCTTAAGTGTAGGGGAAAGCAACGTGGTGGATCCGTTGTTTTCATCCCAAGCCTTGCTGCTTTGGCAGACAACTGGGGGACTGGTTTCTATAATTTTTATTTATGCAAAATGAAGTCTATGCTGGCACCGCTGAAGGCCCTGAGAATTATTCCCTATGGGGATATACAGAGCTTTGGATCCATCCCATCAAAAACTGCCCAGTAATACAGTGGTACCTTGGGTTACAGACGCTTCAGGTTACAGACTCCACTAACCGAGAAGTAGTACCTTCTCAGGATGTGGACAGAAATCGTGCGGCGGCAGCGGGAGGCCCCATTATCTAAAGTGGTACCTCAGGTTTAGAACATTTTCAGGTTAAGAACGGACCTCCAGAATGAATTAAGTTCTTAACCTGAGGTACCACTGTACTGTGTTAAGGCTTTTCCTTTTCTACTGCTGGTAGAAGCCAGCAGAGGGACATATATGTGCCATTCTAACACATTGCCAATCCAGTCATCATAGGAACACTGGATGGTACCATATACCAAGTCAGATCATTGGTCTCAATATTGTCTACATTGACTGACAGCAGCTCCCCTGGGTTTCAGACCTATCTGGAGCTCCCAGGAATTGAACCAGGGTCCTTCTAGGTGCAAAGCAGATGCTCTGCCACTGAATTATGGCCCTTCTTCATGCTGTTCAACATGGCGCGGGGTAAGGATAGGAGTTCACTTAAAGTGTCTTTGGAATTGCAACCTAAAAGTGCTACATAAAGTAATGTCTGCGGGAGGAAACCAGTGTAAATAATTTGGTAAAAATCTTCCTCCCAATTTTGGTGGCCTCAGTTGAAATTAAAAATTTCAATGAAATATTTTCACATAGGATACAGAGAGAGAGAGAGTG
Organism: Lacerta agilis; assembly: GCF_009819535.1. NCBI lineage: Eukaryota > Metazoa > Chordata > Lepidosauria > Squamata > Lacertidae > Lacerta > Lacerta agilis. The sequence continues at coordinate 31,667,687 of NC_046312.1, forward strand.
TACCGTATGCTGAAGTGTATCATTATTTTAAAATAGAAAATATCCACCATTAGTACTGAGCTTATCCCCATTTTTGAGAACATCTTCTGAACTCCCAAGGGCATCCATGGGAGAAGCAGAACATATGAGAAAAGTTGCACAAGACATGGGTGCAGGGAAAGTGAAAATGGGAGCATCAACTACTTCCATATCTTTTATTTTAAAAGCTAGTAATATTCAAATATATATAGGCCGAGGGCCTTCTGGCGGTTCCCTCACTGAGAGAAGTGACGTTACAGGGAACCAGACAGAGGGCCTTCTCAGTAGTGGCTCCCGCCCTGTGGAACGCCCTCCCACCAGACATCTGAAGGCAGCCCTGTTTAGGGAAGTTTTATTCTGTTTTTAGCGTTCTGTTGGGAGCCTCCAAGAGTGACTAGGGAAGCCCAGCCAGATGGGCGGGGTATAAATAATAAAATTATTATTATTATTATTATTATGCAGCACAAAAATTGTGACTGCTTAAAATATGAGATGCAAATCATCAACACATGCAGGATTATATCCAATAATTTTGCACATCATACTTAAAATGACACTAGTAATTCCTGCTACCTAATGAGTGCACAATTATGCCATAGTAGAAAATTTCAATATATATATGCTTCAGTCCTCTGAAGAACATATCTCTTTTATATGTAGAAAAAAGTGGCATATTTTCCCCTGGTCTTGGAAATAATCTGTTAAATGGCTTCTGGTTTCCTAGGCTGCTTTTGCCTGCCCCACTGTTGCTCATAATATTGGAGAACCCTTCACCCCAAAGTGCTCGGAGTGTACTAAATATTTCAGTTGAGGGAAAACACTGGTGGAAACCACAAATAATGTGTCCCAAATTGTTAAACTCCTGCCCAAATTCCACCTCTGTATTTACATATAGCATAAATAGGGCATGTCTGAAGTAAGAATATTGAAAAATCCTCAAAAGCAATGATGTCCAGGAACAGGGGGTTAAGTTTCTAGACTCAAAATGACAGTAATTTTTAGCAGAAAAAATAAAACTACAGTAATTAATGGAAATCTATGCAGTTAACTGTCACATGTGCTCCATTAGAATGTCACCTCAGAACATGATTGTTATAAAACTTGAGTTGATTAACCTGCAGATTCCTCTGTCATTAGAAGTGAGAATGACAACTAGCTTAGATAGTAATATATTTATTCTCTATAAATTTACCTGAGGACTAGTAACATAGTTCAGAAGTAACAGTTGCCAGGAAGCAACAGCAGGAGATGACTTGTATTGAAGGCCTGCTTGTTTGCTTTCCATAAGCATTTGCTTGGCCAGTGTGGGAAGCAGGCTGCCAGACTTGGTAGTAGACCATTGGCCCGATTCAGTCTGTTCTTGATGCTTTCGACTGATGTGAAATTCCCATTTAACTCTTAGGCTGTTTGTGGTTGGAAGGGCTGTTGCGTTGAAGCCCTCTTGTGACATGATTTGTTTCACTTTTGAAGCTTAATATTGGAGAAGATGTGGTGAAAATTAACATCGACTGGAGCAAGCTTCAAAGTACATCACCCACGTTGCTCTTTACTGCTCTGCAGCAGCATATATCAGGTTTACAGGTAATTTTTTTTTTATTGGAACTTTAAAAACTCAGCTCTCTCAGAGTAATCCTTAAATGCAGAACCTCGGCTCCGCAGTTTGGGATGCTGTGTAAGGAAATGGTGCGTGTTACTGTATTGTGCACCTGAGGTTCCACTGTGCTTTCTAAAAGATTTAAACCTGTTACCTTAAAACAATTATCAGAAGGATTGTGGGAATAGCATTGCAAGCTACTGTGGATAAGTAGATTGCGCAAATGCAGTCCTGTTGATTTCTACACTTCCATTGTAAATGCAGTACATTTCCATCTGTGGTGGGTTATAATTAAGCAATAACACGGCAGGTGTGTGTCATGCTATGATAATGATTCCATGCGTTGGGTGAGTTCTGCGGTTCGTAGAGTGCTTTCAGTGGATCAAGAAGTGGCATTATCCCAGCATGATGCATCCTGGTGTGTGTGTCTGCAATTAACCATATTTCCAGCACAGATTTCCCCCCCAAAGAAACTTCTTAGATATTTAATCTTTCATCTTGTCAAGTAACCAGTTGCTCTGTGTTACCCTATTTATTTGACATTTAAAAACCATTAATAATCTGAAGTTGCACTACTTGCCTTGTTCCTTGTTTTTGGATGTCATTTTGGATTGCATGCTAGCACAGTTCTTGTGGTGTCTGTGTGATGCCACAATGAGAATATATTAAACTGAGGTGTGGCCTGTCACAACATCTCCTTTGCAAGTTCTCTTGGGAATAAAACAGAATGATGTTGGTTCATTTCCTGTCTGTCTTTGTGGGGGCTTGTATAGCAGAAATTTCCAGCTGATTGTGCCATCATTCTAAATAATGTATATATGAAAAGCTTTTTAAAAAAGAAAAGAACTTGTAAGGGCAGTGAGCACAACAAGTGCTCTCATGCAATTGTTTCTTAGTATGAGAACTAATAACCTTATGAGTGGATGTTAGTATTTTGTTACTGTTTTTTCAAACAATTTGATAGTGCCAACCGAAGTAAAATCCCAATCTTGTAGCTACAAATAAGGAATAAACATTAAGCTCAATTAAATGGAAGTGGGGGGAATTGCTGATGTTGTAAATCACTTCACAGTTTTTGATTGTTTGCATGTTTTGCAAGTACTGTTTTTTGCTGGCTTGCTGTCTAGCCCTTTTATTGCAGGTTCTTTAAAAGTGTAACAGAAGAATTGATGAACTAACTTGTATTTGGGTTTATTTTGTTGCATGACTTTGCATGGAAAATGCAAAGGATATAAATAGGGTTTTTTCTTAATGTTGAGAAAAATAAGGTGCATTTATTTTGCTTCTCTGGTTATTGGCTGTGTTGGGAGATGCATGAGCCTGGAGTACAATGTTTGTATTCTCTCATGCATTTTGGGTGGCTGAGTTTCAAGTGGAGATGCTGCCAGTGATGTAGTGTTAAAGCAAGAGCTTTAACAGAATGAGAGTCTTGGCTCTCATGTTAAGGAGGAAAAATACTTAAGCCTTAATGTTCTGGGTAAGCATTTGAATGGCATGTAAATTAAGTGGCATTGGTGCCAAAGGGTGCTGCTTTGATTTGGTACAAAACAGATGAGTAACAGGCAGATTTTCTCAGATAGTCTGGACCCTCCAGAGGTTGTTTTTTTTAAAAAAAAAAATACGCAGATTAGTAAAAGGCACTGATAGGAAGGGCAGTGACACTTAGAGATGTTGTATTTTAATTCTAGTTTGATTGGATTATGTACACAAAGGTGATGGCATATGGCCTCTACAATTATTTTAAGAAGCTTGCTTTAGAGATTCCAGTTAAGAAAAAGTGTTCTGTCAGTTTGAATCCCATCTCTCTCTCTCTCTCTCTCTCTCTCTCTCTCTCCTTTCTTTTGTTTAGCCATTTATAGAAAAACTCCAGTCTTTGATTAAAGAAGAAAGCACTGTACCCATTGATGATTCCAGTAAGACAGAAGGTGGAAAGTGTGAGACTAATTCAAATGTAATAGAAAAAGACTTGCAGATGGAAGTGACACATGCAGCTTTTGGTTCTGCAAGCCTGAAAGAGGCTCATGTTGATTTTGACCCAGAAGTAGTGCAAATAAAAGCTGGGAAAGCTGAAGTGAGTGAGTCTTTGGCCACTTTTTTTTTTAAAACTAGACCACCACCACCCCATTTTGAATGGAAATAATGAAATCTAAATACAAGTTGTCCCTGTCACCTGCAGATTGAAAGACGAATATCAGCCTTCATTGAAAGGAAGCAAGCTGAGATCAATGAAAACAATGTCAGAGAATTTTGCAATGTTATCGATTGTAATCAAGGTAGCTGTCCACTTGTGGTTTAATTTTCTTACCCTTTTAAATGTGATCTCTTGCCCTATTATTTGAACAGCTCTTTAAAAAAAATATTGAAAAAAGAGCAATGTTACGTAATTAACCATGTAAAAGGCATCAGTTAGGCAAAATGTAAAGAGAGTCCTAGTTTACAACACCTTGATCTGTACTCATTTATAATTCAGTCCCAGTGACTTCAAATAAACTTATTTCCAGTGTAATCTAATTTTATTCTAGGGTATTCTCAATAACTGTAGTGGCATACAGAAATGTAAATGATTTCTAGACTGCACCCTTAACTAAGAATATGGCTTTTCTAAAAAATATTTTGGGGAAAGCTATATGGGGTATGAATGGAGTCCCCTTCCTTACCAGAAATCAATCTGAGCAAGTCTGTGTTTACTCGGTTTTTTAATCTGTTCTCTTCTTATTAATTGCATTTTAGTGTAAGTAACTGCACTGAAATGTATCATAAAAGTGTTTAAATAATGTGCACTAGTAATGATTCTTAAAATGTGAGGAGAAAAGTATGCTCTTGATGAAGTATAACTTCTGGATTTCATCATTTAGATGTACTGAAGGAGATAAGCATGGTTGTTAAAGTCCTCTAGCTTGTCATTGATATTTCCATTTTATACATGGCCATCACTTGTCCAACACACCACATCCCTCAGAAACTACATTTCTCTCTTTCTGTACCAGTGACCAAGATCATACCACTGCCCAAGTTATCTTTCATCATCAGTGGTATTGCTTTCTGCGTATTAAAAGCCCAACTCTGAACATGAAATTTCCCCACCTGTGCTTTTAATTATTATTAAAATAGATGAGAAAAATGGAATACAGCAATCACATGAATCATGTCATGAATAAAATCAAAATCAAACAATAATACAGTACATATTTGTGATATGCCTGCAACACAAATTCCATAGTTTTATAAACAGAGCAAGATTCCTCAGTATCTTAAGAAAGGCAAATAACCATTTCAGTATTTTGATCATATTGTCTTTTCCAAAAGGTGACATATTCAATTGGTAAAGTTGTACTTCACACTTCTTAAACCTTATGAAATGTGTAAGCTTCACCATCCATATACAATAGCCATGTATACTCATAAGTAAGTCTCCTTTAAGTTCAGTGGGCTTGCTTCCAGGAAAGTGTTTATATGATTGTAGCCTTAATCATTCTTCAGTAGGTTTTTTCTGTTCTCTCCTTGGAAACAATTTCATTTTTTTCAGTAATTAACATGTTAGTTACCACTTTTCTCTATTCATATCTTACACCATTTTTATATAACCCGGTGCATTATAAGTTTGCCCTCTTATTTCCTTGATTATAGCAAAAAGTCTGACCCCAAATAAAACATTTTGGCAAAAACAAACCACCAATTATCAAAGTCATCAGCAGAACTGACAGTTTCTTCAGTGCCTATCGTCTTGTATTAAATGCATCTGTCTCAATTTACCTTGTGCTGTATACCACCTGCACATGATTTTAAAGTGATTTCCCCTTAAATTAGTTGATATAGAATACTTGATTTCTTGTGTAAATACATACTCACATGAATATTCTATAATATCACTGCTTAAATATTTTCCTCGTCTAGTCTAAATTTATGTTCAGTGGGACCTTATGTTTTGAGGAAATGATAATGTTCAGAAAATAAACCTTTGGTTTTTACCAGATTTTTTATACCTATATCTATAGTGTGTGTGTATATATATATATAATTTCAAAACTTGTTTAATTTTAACCAAGTGTTTACTAATCCATTCTATTACAAAAGCATTTAACAGAAAACATGATATAATTCCTCACGCACATGACTTTAGAAAGTATCCATCTTTAAAATAAGAATAAAAATAAATTATTTAAATGAGTGCCTTGCCCAAACAATTAAAGTAGCCATAAATTCACTGCATTTAAGAGTATCATTATAAAAACAAGTCTAATTGAAAAACAAATCATCTTATCCTTATCCTAAATATTTGACACAGGATTATTACCAATATTTCTTCCTCTCTCTCTCTAAGCTGCACACTTGGAACATATAAGATTTTACCTTTCCTATACGGAATTCCAACATAAGTTCTGGATCTTTTAACATTGAAAGCTGAGCACTCCTGGAAATCAGCATTTGTTAAGTGTTAATGGGGTTTTTACTTTTTAAAATATTAATAGAACGGTATAATTAATAACTGCTAAACGTGAAGAGCCTAAAATGTGGATATTATTATTGTCCCTAGAAAAAGCAATCTCAGTAATCTGTATATGAGTAATCTGGCCTACAGTAAGAAAGACCAAGTTTGAACATCAGCATAGAGTGTTCTGTGCTTTTAGGTTGAAATCCAATTTTAGTCATATTTGAGGTATATAATAGAATGAAATCAGTAACTTGAGTAAAGTCCATTGATTTCAGTGGGTCTACTCAGAATATGACATAATTGGATACTGCATCTTATTTAGGTATGTTAGCTGGCTGTGTTAAGCCTCTGGAGTGAAGTGTGGGCTTTTAAAATGACTGCACTAATGATCACTTATTAAAAACACCCTTAGAAAACAGTTGTGCGAGGACTGATGCAGTGTTCACACCTTACCCAGGATTCAAAAGTCATGTTAAGGGTAAGTACTATTTATCATTATCTGTCAGTGTATTTAATGAGGGATTTTGTCCTCTAAAGTAACCCTTTAAAAAAAGAAGAGCCAATACAATTAGTATAGGCAAGAGTGAACTAGATATTCACTTGATAAAGGAAGATGTCTCTCTTTCTAAGATGAGACATCAATTGAGGCGATATACCTAGTCCAACGCACGTTTATTCAGAAAAAAAAGTTCCCAACTGAGTTGTGGGATTACAGCATCTGTTCATTTTCTAAGCCAATGACAGACATTTTGTTCAGCTGCATTAGAAATGTTTGACATTTTATATTAAATTTAGCTTTTCAGAAACAAGTGCTAGAAACTTGGGTTGGGGAGATGATTTTTTTTATTACTATTATTTAAAAAAATATCCAGCTGTGATTTTAAGCACACGTATTAGGAAACAAATCCCATTGAACTCAGCAGGACTTGTTTTGAAGTAAGTAGGCTTGTGATCAGACTGTCAGCATTTTACAAAGGACTGTGGCTACTGTGGTAGAAAATGGCTTTTGGATGAAAGTTGTCTTGCATTATTATATCACTGATTCTCTAATTGCCCTTGTAGAATGGTCAGAAGCTTTATTCTTTAGGAAAGCTTTTGGACCATAAATGGTTGTTTTGCTTTTGAAGTGGTTTTAATTGCTGTGATTAAATTATTTTTTTCATAGTTTTGTTCTCCCTCTTTCACACCCTCCTGTTTTAGTGAGTTATTGCTCCTTTATTGCCATTTATTGCCTTTTTAAAAATAAAAATAAAAATGCTAGGTTATTTAACTTGGTGGTGCTAAACACATTGGGCTTGTTGAGGAAAAGTAGGATATAAATGTTGTAAAGAAACAAATCAGTGGCTAGCTTTAAAAAAAAATAAAGATGGCAGTGTGAAAAGTTCAAGGAGTAATTCTCTAGAATAGTTGTCTGGAGCAAAGGTGGGGAACTTGTTTGACTCCAATCTCCCATCACCCTCTGCCCCGGCCAGCATGTTCAATGGTCAGGAATGACCATTGCTGTTATCCAGCAATGTCCGGAGAATCAAATGATATTGCTCCCTCTTTGTCTCTTTTGTGGAGCGTTTATTGTGGGAGTCTGGGACTCCTGCTAATTGTATTCTTGGGGGGGGGGGGGTGAAGAGCAGATGAGTCATTTCTATTAAGCTGAGCACCACATAATCTTTAGTACTTAATAGTTGCTAATTTACCACATTGGAAGTAAGTTCTGTCATGCAATTTCTAATTGGAGGTGTTTTAGGTTAGTGTAGAATCACAGTACAGTACAAGAACAATGCAAAGCCTATGAGATAGTCATATTTATTTTTCCCAGCATGAAGCGTACAAACAGCAGGAGTATTTGAGTCAGTCAGTAAGGAAGAGTAATTGAAGAATTCAGAAGTTAGGTGTCTTGTGCAGTTTAGCCACCACCAGAGTCGAATGTGGAACATTACAGCTATATTCTCTAACTATTATTATTATTATTATTATTATTATTATTATTATTATTATTTGTACCCCGCCCATCTGGCTGAGTTTCCCCAGCCACTCTGGGGGGCTCCCAATCGAGTGTTAAAACAATACAGCATTAAATATTAAAAACTTCCCTAAACAGGGCTGCCTTCAGATGTCTTTTAAAAATAGCATAGCTGCTTATTTCCTTGACCTCTGATGGAAGGGCGTTCCACAGGGCGGGTACGACTACCGAGAAGGCCCTCTGTCTGGTTCCCTGTAACCTCACTTCTCACAATGAGGAAACCGCCAGAAGGCCCTCGGCGCTGGATCTCAGTGTCTGGGCTGAATGATGGGGGTGGAGACGCTCCTTCAGGTATACAGGACCAAGGCCGTTTAGGGCTTTAAAGGTCAGCACCAACACTTTGAATTGTGCTCGGAAACGTACTGGAAGCCAATGTAGATCTCTCAGGACTGGTGTTATGTGGTCCCAGCCGCATTCTGGATTGATTACAGTTTCCGGGTCACCTTCAAAGGTAGCCCCACGTAGAGCGCATTGCAGTAGTCCAAGCGGGAGATAACTAGAGCATGCACCACTCTGGCGAGACAGTCCGCGGGCAGGTAGGGTCTCAGCCTGCATACCAGATGGAGCTGGTAGACAGCTGCCCTGGACACAGAATTAACCTGCGCCTCCATGGACAGCTGTGAGTCCAAAATGACTCCCAGGCTGCGCACCTGGTCCTTCAGGGGCACAGTTACCCCATTCAGGACCAGGGAGTCTCCCACACCCGCCTGCCCCCTTTCTTCCAAAAACAGTACTTCTATCTTGTCAGGATTCACCCTCAATCTGTTAGCCGCCAACCATCCTCCAACTGCCTCCAGACACTCAAGCAGGACATTCAACGCCTTCACTGGTTCTGATTTAAAAGAGAGGTAGAGCTGGGTTCCATCTGCATACTAAGGAAGCAGCCCTGGGAGTAGTCTAAGTAAACACTGGGGCTTACTTTTCTAGTAAAATTAATGAAATTGCACTGTCAAAAATATTTTCCTAGCAAGTAATCCTTGTTTGTTCCTTCCATGTGTGTAAAATATTCATCTTGTACTTCTTAAACCTAGTTTCTCGAGTTGTAAACACCTACGGCCCGCAGACTAGAAGTGACAGTGCTCATGGGTCCAGTCATAAAGCTAACTCCCTTTCTCGTGATTGTGGGAATCAGGCTGTAGAAGAGAGGCTGCACAACATTGAAGCACATTTAAGGTTGCAAACAGGTTTGTAGAGAGTTTGTTATCTGTGCATGCAAATAATTTGTATTTGTGCCCTCAGTTGTGAGTCATTCAGAAGTATAAATTCAAAGTGTAACTATAGAGAAGGCTACACTTTTATCCCTGGTGTCATATTTCTTACTTTTGGACTTCAAAATTTGGGAGTGTACTGGCTGAAGAATGATGAGACAAGGATTAGAATTGTTCATGTAAAAGCACTATGCATTGCATTTCCTTCTCTCTTTTTGTCCCCTCCCTCAAAAAAAATCTGTAGGAATTACTTGTGCAAGTGTTTAGTCTAGTTGGATACACCACTCAGTGGCTGGTGGTCTTTGACATGTTTACATGTTGATCACTGTCAGACAGCTTGCTGGGCAGCCTAGCATGTTCATTATTAGCCTCTTCCTAATATAAGGAATGGAAAGAAAAATTCACTAAGTTCTTGTAAAGATCCAAGAGAGGAATTATACTCAGGGAGATATATATAGTCTGCAAATCTAAATGTGTGCATTTTATTTTTCATGCCGGTCATGTTTCACTTCCAATACAGTATGTCCACAAAATTTTGAAGTAGAAGTGTAAGGACTCTGGCATACGGTTCTTCAGATGGAAAAATGTCACAACTCACAACAATAAGTGCAGTTCAAGGTCCCTTTGCAGAAATCCTGATCAGTGGTTTCATTAACTCTGCTTTGATGGAACATAATGGACAGAGTTATATTTTCAAAGAACAAGAAGTAAAATACAAGAGGAGATTAATTTATTTTAAACAAAGCAAAATATTAAACCTATGTCTTTTTGCAATTACATTCAGAGCCCTGGATCACCACATGTATATAAACAATGCACTTCCCATGCCCAATCTTGGAGTCCTGCCTTGCTAGGATTCAGCAGGTCTTGGCACCAGAGTATTGCTATTTAATGTTGTATGTTTTCCCTCCTATGCACCCATGGTTATGTTCACATCTTGGTTGAGAGATTAATCTTAAAGACTATACTGAAGTTTTCTTTTTCTTTTTTTGAATGTTTCTAGTCACGCTAGCTTTTCATATCTATCTATCATCTATCTATCTATCTATCTATCTATCTCCCATAATACAGGTGGACCAGTGCCAAAAGACATCTATCAAAGAATAAAAAAGCTGGAAGATAAGATTCTTGAATTGGAAGGAATGTCTCCCGAATATTTTCAATCTGTGGTAAGTCTAACTCTGTTGCGCTTAATAAGGTGCACAAAGCAAAGTATGTGGAGGTTCTCTATGATTAAAAAAAACATTACTTCACTCTAGCCATTTTGTTCCAGGCACATAGTTTTCTGCTGTACTTTCCCAGCTCCACCGACTGTCTTGTTCATTTCTCTGGAAGGGACAGCTCTTCATGGTTCTCTCTACTGAGGACAGCTGGGCTACCAGGAGATACAATATGTTCTATGTACACACTGGAGAATTCATGAGGAATTTGTTTTGGGAAGATGGACTATTTAAAAAAAAAACTGTACAGAGTATTTTCCTCTTACAAAGGTGAAAATATTTCCTCAAGAGCTAATTTACTCATTTGGTTTTAAACACACACACACACACACACACACACACACAGACGTATTCCAGGACTCAGGATACAGAAAATTAGGAATGAAGCCTGACTACAGTCCTCTGTGGTTTGCTTGCTTTTTGCTGGTAGGTTTTCCAGTCTAAAAGAGCACACACGCTAGGGTTGGTTAAAAACTCACTGGGCAACTGTTTGGGGAAGTAATGAATCCAGCACCCACTCCTGCACAGCTGCTCAGCAGGATTTAATATGTGTGTGAAACCTCAGCTGTTGTATGAAAAAGGGGAGCCACATGTTGATAGTCCATCAATGCAGGTGGTTCCCCATCTTTTTGCACGTAACGTGTTCCTAGCAGTATTGGAGTAAGCAAATTTTATATAGGAGAGGATTCAGGTGCTCACATTTCTCTTCAATAGAAAACGGAAGCCCTATGTGAAGGATGGGCTCCAGGTTGCTGCCTCTTTCATTATGATGAGGAAAAAATTATTGTCCTTTATTGTTTTTGTAATACAAAAGAAATATAGTAGAGAATCTGCTTTACTTATATTTGGACTTTTGGGTTGGTCTTTTTTTCAGAATTTGTCTGGCAAGAGAAGGAAAATCCAACAAAACCAAGTGAGTGCTGCTAACCTGTGCATTTCTTGCAATTAAAAATCAAGAGATTTATAACCTTTGGTAGTCCTCTACCCTCAGCTTGCTTAAACTAGAATAGACGCACCAGAAACCTCTCCGCAACACGTGCATTTTCTTTGTCTCTGTTAACTTAGCATATATTTTAGCACTGTTAAACATTTCATTGTCACATAAGCTTAAAGATAGGATGGACTCGTATGGCACAGTGGCCCCAGCCAAAAAACCCTTCTCCTATAATCATAGCTCCAGGCACCTTGGGGAGTGCTTAAATCTGCTTCGGAGTCCAATCTGCTGGATTGCATGGGAAACAGTAACATCTCACATCTCGCATAGTCCAGCCAATCCTCATGGGAATCAGAATCCAGTGTTCCCATAGGTGTGTGGAGCTCCAAACATGGAACAGTGATCTTTGGTGACAGTTCCATGGCATTCCACAAACATTTGAATCTGTCCTAAGACAGGATCTATTTATTTATTTATTTAGATTTAAATCAAAGCATCAGTCCTTCTAAGTTCTCTAGCAGCACAGTCCTGTGCGTGTTCACTCAGTTCCCTTGTACACTGTGAAATTTACACCTAACTCCCAAGAGTTTGGATTTGATATCCCGCTTTATCACTACCCGAAGGAGTCTCAAAGCGGCTAACATTCTCCTTTCCCTTCCTCCCCCACAACAAACACTCTGTGAGGTGAGCGGGGCTGAGAGACTTCAGATAAGTGTGACTAGCCCAAGGTCACCCAGCAGCTGCATGTGGAGGAGCGGAGACGCGAACCAAGTTCCCCAGATTACGAGTCTATCGCTTTTAACCACTACACCACACTGGCTACCCAAATAAATGTGCATAGGGTTACACTGGATCTAAATTCTCAGTATCAGAAATCATCTTGGTAGTTTATAGATATTAAATTAACCGTGACTTTTTCCTCTCTCTCTCAGATTCTTCTTATCCTAGCTAAAAAACATTAGGAGTCTTCTTCATAATTACCACCATAGTCATAGGGAAAATTCAGATGTATAGTAAATCATGATTTATTAAGCCAGTGATAAGCATCCTACACACAGAGACTTCCCTTACATGCCAACTTTGTAGCTTGTTTTATGGTTTCTTTAACTGCAGTTTCCTATTACATCAGAAATGGAAAACTGTGGTCTAACTTTGGACTCCAGACTTCAGTATGAAAGCAGTCTTTCATACTGTGATCTGTGGCCCAGGATTAAACCACAGTTTAACATTTTTTTAGGACTGCCAGAAGCCATACCATATCTGATGTAAAGTGAAACTGGTTTATGTAACCTCAATGAAAGTGGCGAAATTGGCAAATACAGTAAGAAGAGTGGGGTGAACATGAATAAGATGCTGATTTTCTAGATTCTATCATGAAAAGCAGCACGGAGTGATCCTGAAAAGGGCACTCAATCTCTTCTCATATGCAATCGCCACAGCTAGAGTGGTATATGTGAAAAAATGGAAAGAAAAAGAGATACCCATAAAATAAATATGG